>NC_066313.1:97582764-97922970 GCF_022539315.1 Serinus canaria | reverse complement strand
AGCTTCATGAACATGGATCTATTCCATGGCACTGTGAAATCACCAGTTCCCTGAGACCTTAATGGATTTTCCCTTGGCTAATACAGAACAATTGCTTTAAACTACACTAGTCAGACCAAGCTGAGAAAAGAGGGGTAAGGCAGAGCTTTCTCATCCCCTTGATGATCTCTTTGCCTGACCCAAGAGAAGTGAAAAACTCTCAAGTGTTGTGGAATGTCTTGACTTTCCCTCACCCCATCTGATTGAACTTGAATCTGTTTCTCCAGGAAAGGACCATGTCACACCCTGTGCATGGAAAAGAAAATGTGTGTTTTTCCTGCATGACTACTGACAATAGTGCCAAAGTACAAAACAAATACAAACCCGGATTTGTGAGGGAGAATTTCTGTCTTGCCCTGTAGTAGCTAAATTTCAGTCTCCTTAGGAGAGGAACTGGGAGAGAAATTGAAAAGGGGGTTTCTGACGTCAGGAAAATGTTTCTAATGTGCTATCTCAAGGTCTCTTCAGTGAAATTTGAATCCACAGTCATGGCCTTGATTTCCACAGAAGATATCTCGCAGTACAGTCGGTCAGAGCATGGTGCTAATAACACCAACTGGGTTGTGGGGTGGATCCCTGCATGGGCCATTCACTTCAGATTTGGGCTTGATGATCCTTTAGGGGTCCCTTCTAACTCAGAAGATTCAGTGGTTCTGTGAAATTTCACTTTATTTTTTGTTCTAGGCCATCCTCCTCTGCCATGCTACATAAAAACATATCCAGACAGGATTTGCCAGTTGAAAAATACTTTCCTTTATAGTTTTGGCCAGTGGTGTTGGAAATGTCTCAGGTCACTCAGTTCTCTCTTCCTGCTCAGGATGGAGAACTTTTGACTGCAACCATGTCTAGACAAGACCCTGAACTTCTCTCTTCATATGAAGCCAGGCATGCTGGCAGCTCTGGGCATTCCTGCCCTGACCTGCTGCCTCAGGGCCAATGTGGACAGGCAATAGCTCAGCACGTGCTCGTGGGATATTTCGCTAAAAAACACTCCAGTCAGGCTGGCCCAGCTGTTTGACTGAAAAGCATCTGTAATTCAGAACTCATCAATTACATATCAAAGTATCATATAAATCCATTCCCTTCGGTTGCTTAAAAATTAATAAATTAATTGGTATGAGGTGGCAGGACATGACAGTAATGAATGATATCTTGAAGTTGTAGAAAATAAATAGATTTCTATGTTTATTTAGAACAAGTTATATGTATTAATATGCTTACTTTTTATTTGTCAAAAGAAATTTTTAAAAAAGCATTTGGTAGAGAAAATAATTCTTCATTTCCTCCAATGGATTGTTTAACTTGGGAATCCTGTATAATATGAGTTATTCCACTTGGTTTCACACCTGTAAAATATCCATCTCTGGTGTTAATGCAATGATATTTCTCTCCATATTAATTTTTTCGGGTGTTACTCAATAATCTTCATAAAAAAACTAGAATATTTGAAAAGAATTTTTGAACCAATTTTCTCTTTAGACTAAAGGTAAACTGTAACTAAAGAATTCTGGGGCTTATGTTTTAAAACTACAGGGAACATAAAGTTCAACAAAAACTAGAATAAAGCATACAGAATTTAATAAAGTACAGAAAAACTTCCCTAAGCCCCTTTTAGCTTATTTCCAGTGAAAGGCCTTCAGACTTTTCCAGAGCATGGCTCTTTTATCTAGATGATAGCTCTTATCAGTAAGATTTTTCATATCTGCAAGGTATGGTAGCAAACCCATTGGCTCTCAGATCTTCTTGTTCCTGCACTCCTCCTCTCCCTCCACACCCCAGAGCTGTGGACAATCCTTCCCCACAGGCTGCTTCTCTTTCTCCCCACAGGTTTGTCATGTGAGAAGACTCTTTCCTATGGTCAAGACTTTATAAAACAGGTAAGTGATTTTCTGACCCAGATGCCTCAAATGGGGCTCCCTGGTCATCCCTGCTGGTGCAGCATCACATTTCAGAGAGGTTGCCCCAAGCCCATCTCTCCCCACATCACCAGCTCAGGGGCTGCTCTTCCTCTCTGGAGGCCCTGGCTCTGCTGCTCAGGTAGCATTCAGAGATTGGTTTTGTGTATCTGTTTTTGTTGCTTGAATAATTTGAAAACAGAGAAGAGGAGGCATTTATCCGTCTGTCAGCAACAAACAGACACTCCAGTGATTGATTGCTGTGGACCTCAGCATGAGAGCAAGCACAGGGCTGTCTTTGCCAGCTCCTCCAGCCACTGCCTGGGAAAATGGGCTGCTTCAGGGGAACAGAGACTGAGGAGTGAGAAACGGGAAATTTAGCCCAAAGTGGGAAGCATGGAGGAGAAAGCCTGGAAACCTGTGTCACCTTTAGCTCAAAGCTGCAAGAAGGGCAACTTCCCCTTTCTTCTCTAATTGAGGATCTGCTGCTGTGGGGTTTGGGGGAGCAGGTCAAGAACCACCAGCAAGGGTTGTGCTGGTTTGGTGGGGAGACCTGTGGGGACAGCTGCAGCTTGATGAAGGCACTGTGACTTCTCACACTGAACTCTTCTGGGAAAATGCCTCAGTCCTTCCAGAGCAGTCTTGGCAGGGAAGCAGCCCCCAGCACATACTGTGCCTGTGGTCCAGGTAGCTAATGGTAGCTGCAAACTGGGAAAACCTTCCTGGTTCAGAGGGGAAAGAGTACTGGGACAGCCTGCACTGCTGCAGAGACAAGGGCTCAGCTGGGCTGGTTACACCACTGCTCAGAGTGTCCTCACCTCAGAGGCTGGTCCCCTTTCACAACAGCTCTGCTCAAGGTGCTCGGGGGCTCACAGCAGCCCTCCTTGGGAGCACTCACCTTTGCAGTCCTGCACAGCACATAGGATCACAGACCTCTTGGCTGGAAAAGACTCTTGTCTAAGCATTAACCCAGCACTGCCAAATCCACCACTAAACCATGTCCCTCAGCACCACATCCATACATCTTTTAAATACCTCCAGGGATGACCACTTCCCTGGGCAGCCTGTTCCAGTTTTGAAAGAAGTCCAGTCATTTTACATTGAGACTCATCTTCAGATTTGAAAGTTAATATGGGAATGATTCCACATATTTTCTTACTGGTTATGTGCTGCCTTTTTTGTCATCACTCCTGGCAGCATTTTCTCTAGAAGCAGTCCTGACACCTGGGAGGAAGCAAGATGAAACATAACAGAGTAGTTGAATAACTTCACCCAGAAGGAAAGTAAACCAATCAAGTTCCTTTTTCCAGTATCTCTTTTCCACCCTGGAAAAATATTGTCACTGTGAAACTGTGATAGATGAAAAGTCAAACCTGCAAGAAGGTCAGCCTTTCACAGAGTTTTGTTTAAGAGTGTCTTTACAGAAGGTACTTAGAAAATTCCCTTGCCTTCCTTTTCATGCTGTTTGTATTCAAACCCATAAATATGCAGCAATAGCTTGAGTTTAAAAAGCAGGCAAGAATGTCCCAGTAAGTAGAGACAGCAAAGTAGCAGAGTTTATTTTCAGCCTATGTTTGTGTTTGGACTTTGGAAGAGTACATGAGACGTAGTATTCTGCTGATAAAACTTGGAACACTGTGAACTAAAAATCAGTTATTTATATCTGTTAGAAGGGATTTTGAAAACTTTACATATAGCAAACTTCATGAGCATAGAGCCCATATACTCAGAAAACAAAGCTGAACATGTTTTCCATGATCCATAGGCATTCCATCCTTTTCTTTCATACACATGCTATATAAATTTAAACCAGTAAAACTCTTTTTCTGAACTGTAGACTAAATACTAAATCATTCAGCACTGTGAGGACTCAGCATGTCTTCTAGGGGAGATCAAGGTTCATTGTTGAAACCAATGAAGTAGACCGTGGAGAACTTCGCTTTGTGAACATTTATACTCTTACTGTGCTGCTGTATAGGGCAGAAAACATCACTAGCCAAAACACAGCTCAGTCCTTGTTTCCAGCTCAAGAACCTGATACTAAGGTTCTGTGTTGGCGGCTCATGAAGAGTTGGTGGAGGTCTGGGTCATGAGACAGAGGACATGGGCAGCAGTGCTGATGGACACTCAGGATGGCTGTGCTGCCATGGAGAAGGCAACTTGTTTCTAGCTACAATCCTGTGACTCTTCAGAGGCAAGTGAACACCTGGGAGGGTGCCAAGATAATTAGATGGGAAATAACTTACCAGGACTCATCTGACAAGCCTTTACCACTCCTACCCTATTTACTACCTCCAAAAATTTGAACCTGTTTCATACCACATTTTAAATCTGTTCTAGACTTGCTGGCTTTTGTGTCCTTTTGCACAGTCCACTCCTGTAATGTGGATTTTCTTTTTATTTGGAAGCCGGCCCTCCATTCCATTTGGTTTGCTAATGTTCATACTGGCTTTTGCCATAGCACTTGAGAACAGAGTTATTGGGAAGGTGCCCTACTTAGATAAACTCACAGTCCCTGCAGAAAGGGCTGGCCTTTGAGGGGCTTTGTTTTGCTGGTCAGTGATGGGTTTTGTCTTCACACAGTGAGTTGGTGTGGAGGGAAGGACATCCAGCAGTGCTGCATGGCTGGGCTGCACGAGCATCCCTGGGTGGCTGCTGAACCACAATGAGCTGAACCACAGTGACAGTGCTCTCTCCTTAGGCATGGAGGAGCAGTGAGACCTCCCTCTGTCTCACTGGGTGCTCAGGGCCAAGACTTCACGCAGGACACCAGGAAATGGGGATTAACACTTCCCAGTTTCAGCTCTGGATTTTGCAGCAGGCAGGTGGGGGTCTGCAGGGTGCAGGCATCCCTGGCAAGGCATGTGCATGAGCCCTGTTCTTTTTTCCAGTCTTTTTTCCACAGCTGTGAGCCTGTTCAGCCTCAGCCCGAGTCCAGGGTTTGCCTAGGGCAGATTGCACCCAGCCCAAGGCAACAGGCTCTGCTCTACCTTCTGTTTCTGTTGTGCAGCATTTTGGGTGTTGTTATCTGAGTGGGGAGGAAACCTGCTGATCTGGGTGTTAGTGTAGTGCAACTAGATTTGGAAGAACAGTAAAGATAAAATGTTTGAAATTTTGTGATAAATCACAGCTCTGGCTGAACTGGTGGTGGAAACACATAGCAGAAATATGAAAGTTCAGTGAAATTACCTACCTTGATACATTTACTTCAGTGGTTAAACAGCAACTGGGACCCAGCCAGCTGCTCTGGGCAGCAGGTACAGCACTAGTGACACAAAAAATCAGCCTTGAGGGGGTGGCTGCAGCACAGACTTGTGGATCCCATCCAAAGAGATTAAGTTACTAACCACAGGGATTTTTTTTCTTTTCTGCTTCTATCCTCAGTGAAGTCCCAGGGAATTTCTGCAGGTAATTCAAAGGTGAGGACTGATTAACCATTAGAGAAATCTCAATGTAAATTTTAGGTAATTCAAAGGTGAGGACTGATTAACCATTAGAGAAATCTCAATGTAAATTTTAAGTGGAACAGGGAGGAGCTCCAGCTTTCTGACCATCTTCATGGCCTCCTCTGGACTCACTCCAACAGTTCCATGTCTTTTTTTTGGGAGCTCTGGAGCTGAATTTATTAACATGCAGAAATTGCAGTGTATAAAATTACAGTTTTAATTGAAAACTAGCACTGATACAAGTATGTTGCTGAGAATGGTTGCACTTTGATACTGGCAGTGTTGAACTCCATAGTGGGCTGTTATTTGCTAATGTTTATATACATACAAAGCATACACCATTAGCAAGCCACTTCACTAAATAAGTAGGGTACAAATGTAGTTAACAATTACTGCAACAGAGAGAGTAGTGAGCACAGGCTTTTCTCTTCTGCTCTTTGGCATACAGACAGCTTATGCTTACGTGTGAAAAAATGAGCTCTTTAGATGTTTTGCCTTTCTCCATTTTTTGTAGAATACAATAATAGCAGCAGGTACAAAACTCTCTAGCATGACTCAGAGAGCTAAGAAAAGCCACAAGCCCCCCTGCTAATGTGATGCCAATTCTCTTGCAGAGCTGCTGACTGCTTTGTGCAGAAATCCTGATGCATCTCTGCTCACTGCCTTCACATCATCCCTTCCCTACGGACGTGGCACAAAAAGAGCCGCCCCACTGAAGGCAGTTACAGAATTCCTGGTGAGTTAAACAGGGAGCAGTTTGCCTCAGGTGCTGAAGTCAGTGTGCCTGTGCAAAATGACATCTTAACTGCAGGTCTGTGCACAGTGTAGGACATTTGCATTTTGGTTTACCCTGAAGGAAATCCCGGGCAAGTCAGTGTGTCAAAAGATTGACATAGTTTGGATACATCACAAGTCTGTGGCTGAGGAATGAAGATCATGGCCCCACTACACTGCTGTGATCCATGAACAACCCATCCTTCCCTGCTGCAGCCCAGCCTTTTACCAGATGGGCTCTTCTGCTAGGCAGAGGATCCCCCAGTGTCAGCTCACCTTGTAACCCCATTTAGGGCTAGACCCATCTCAAGGGAAAAGTAAAATCACAGTAACTGTCACAGAAGACAGGAGTAATGTACTTTATTTATGGAACTGGGAATAAAACTACAAAATAATAAAAAGGAGGGAAAAAAAGAAAAAAAAAAGAAAAAAAAGGGAAAAAAAAGGAAGAATAAAAACTAATTATTAAAGCCACTTAAAATATTTCTCTGTCCTTGTCTGCTCTGTCAGGAGTTGTTTGCAGATGTTGCCATTACTGATAAATTCTCACACAATTCCCACACCTTTCAAAGGGAAAGAGAACACTCTGATTTTGGAGATCCCACCTCTTCCTCTGCTCACAGTGTCCTGCATAGGTGTTTTCTTAAAAGAAAAAAATCTCTAAATATTTATGAACCTTCAAAATCTATTCCATCTCTCTGGTATTTCCCTTTTCAGCTATTATTGTGACAGTTTGCATCATGCCTCAGTTCCATTTCTTTCTTTTCCCCCTTGCCAGTCAGTGCAGACAGGTCCCTTCCAGCAATATATGGCTTTCAGCTGGCTTTTTTTGGGTACACAGTGACTCCTAAAATAAACATGTTGTTGTCCCAAGCTGTCTCTATTGGGGAAGATGATAAATTTTCAATGATGAGGCCAGGTAAAGGATTTCCCTGGCTCATATCTGTATTGCTCCTACTGTTGGTGCAGGTTGGTCCCATCTAAGCTGCACAGCACTTGGCCCTGGGTGTCTGCTGGACCCACGTGGATGCTCCTCTGCCCCAAAGCTGGAGTTGCTCTTTTGTGGTTATTTCAGTTCAAAGCATAAGGCAGTTGGAGGGCTGTGTTTTAGACCATCTGAGTTGTGTTTCTATAGAGTGAGGTAAAAGATCTGTGCCCTAAAGTGGGACATCTGTTTAAGAGAGAGATTCTGCTATCATCTGGACTGGGCATGGGTGAAATACTAGAGTGAATAAATTGAAACAATGAAGACATATCAAGGGATAAAGAAAATTATAGATGTTCAAACGTTCAGTGTATAAACTTCCTTCCTGGGCTTTTGCATTTTCTGCATTGGCAGTCCTGGAGTATGGAGGGTCTATCTTTTTTTGTTAACTGCAAAAGGAGATTAGGAAGGCCATATATACATCCTTACAATGTTACACAGATGGCAATGAACATGGTGTAAGCATAATTGGAAGAAAAGAGGACCAGTCAAATGAAGAGCAAAGTCTAATTTTTACACCCAGTTCCTCCAGTAAAACTTTCATGGAAGTCTGTTTTGGGGCTGGATAACCCACTTTGATACAATCAACAATATTTAGAGCCTATGGAATGAGTCATACAACAAAAAGGCACTTAGGCAGAGAGTAAGTCATATGTGAATATATAGATTAAGTTAAAAGTGAACTCATTTATTATTTGAGAAGAGCAGGCAATCATACTTCTTGTACTTGCAGATCCTCAGGAATCATAAACCTGCATTACATGAGGCAGTAGAAATCTGTCTGGCCTGCAAAGACACAAAGATTTCTAAAATGAATGAAGTAAACTGATGCTGATTTGTATTTTGGAATATTATTTTTCATCTAGCTCTGTAAGCAGACAGAGAGAAATTAACTGAGTTACCTGAACATGGTGTCACTTTTGATGCCCAAGACATCTCTGTGGAACAAGGGAATATACAGCCATGGGAGAGCTGTGTCCTGTGGAGCAACATCTGTCAGCTGGGGACATCTGTAGGACAGTCCAAAGGCCAGCAGATACTGAACTGTGTCCACTGCCTTGAAGGGGATCCTTTCTGAAATAAATTAGCAACCAAACAGGAAGCTTCTGTTTCCCTTTGGTGTTTGGCCTTTTCCCACCTGGACTTTTCAATCCCTTTGAAAGGTGTGGGTGAGCCAGAACATGCCAAAAGCTGAAAGGTGGCATTGGTCAGAAGGATGACTTGAGGAGGTCACTGCTGAGGGATATGTTGAAAGTACTGCCTTTGTTCAGTCTTAGGCAGAAAGGATAAAAATGGTGAAGAACAAAATAAGATTTCTAACTCACATTTCTAAAGGTAACATAAAATAAGCTCAACAATTAATTGTTTTCCATGTTCAGCCGTTTTTCCACAGTTAGCAAGATGTGTTCAGTTTAATTACAGAAAAGAAGATGTAAGTCTGATTTTGGAGAAAATAAATTGACTCTGTAGGTATATAGTGACAGAGACATGGGAGACTATGGCATACCCCTCACCAGAAAATTTCAAGAAGTGACTGGACAGTGTTGGCTGATCTGACAGTGATGTCTCTCTATCAGTGTGGGCAGGGACCAAATAGCCTCTTGAATTTCTGTTTTGCAGCTGATTTTCTCCCCAGCTGATTATAGCAGTATTCACAAGCAGATTCCCAGTAGAGCAGCCCAATCCACTACAATAGCAAAGCAAAACAGGAAAAACAAATTAAAAACAATGGTGTTCTGAGGAAAAAATGAAGGAGCTCTTAACTCCAGGGCTGTATATAGACCCTGTGCAATCTTGAACAGTTTTGACTTGTTCTTCTGTTAAAATGTTTAATAAGCAATTTTAAATTCAGGCCTTTGGTATCACTCCAGAGGAGATCAAGGGACTGCACACTCAGGGCTGTGCATGTGCTGCTGTGCTCAGTGCCTTAGAGAACATTTTCATTCTCTTTGATACAATACCACGTTTTGCAAGTGTTAATATGTCACTTTAGTTCTGGAGAAGGTGATTTTCTTGCTAGCTTTTCATGTGAAGCTGAATGGCTCATTACAGCATGGGCTGTGAATTTCTGTGCAGGGACTGTTGAAAAATTTCATACCAATTATTAGGAATGGGAGAATCTCATCAATTTAGGTTGACATCTGTGTCTAAAGAAAAATGCTCATCTTATATAAGCAGGGTTCAATAGTGAGACAGAGTTCCAGGAATGCTAATATATTTTTCTGCCTGAACATGAATTGGGACCTGGTATTTATTAGATGATAAAGCCTGAAAATGGATTTCAAATGGGAAAAAATATAATTGGGCAAAGGAATACTTTGTATTTGAATGGACAGCTTATTCTTCATACAATACTAGTTTCTAAAGGCCACATTTGTTGCTGTAGGGGAAAAGGAATTGCTGAACCTAATAAATAATTTTAATGTATATATGTGTTTGAAATCTCTTTGGTAAGTAGTTTTTATGGTCTTGGTATGTTTGGGAGACCAAGTATAGCCTAGAACTACAGCAGAATGAAGATAATAACATTTTACTACTGCCAGTAAAACTTAACCACTCAAGGAGAAGGGAATCAACATTACCAATTGCTTAGTGACAGCAAAGGCTTGAAGAGATATGAAATTAATTCCCTTTCTCCATCACCATACTGTAATGAAGGAAATGTAATGGAATGTGAGTTGAATGCACCAGAAGTTGTTCCTATTGGGGTGAGAAGAATACTTTCTGGTAATTTCACTGGCATTGTTTGTTCAGCCTACATGAATCCTTTGCCCTGTCCAGAAAAAAATATTTTCTGAATAATAATAAAAACAAAAAAGTGAAGCCACATAGACTGATTCCTGAGTGCCCTTATCAGTGCTTCCTAAAGAAAAGAAAAACAAGAGCAACTTGAAGAATGAGATGATTATATTATTTGTGAAAGTTATAATTGTGTAATATTGTGGCCAGTGAAAATACTGTTCAAAATTGCTGAAACATAAAAGTTTATTACTGAACTTTGACACACATCATAAATACTGAGGGACTGGGGGGATTCTTTCATAAACAAGGTAATTACTGTTTTCACCTAAACAATGAGTTCTGTAGTCACCTTTTGCTTATTAACTATGGCTTTTCCAGATATATTTATTTTGTTATTCTATCACAAGGAAAAATATTCCAAACATTACTCCTAATCTTCTTGAACATTTTAGCTTCGGCCTGGTGCTGGAACTGCATCTTCCCAGAGGAAGGTGAATTGCAGCATGATTGTAGAGCTCTGACTACTCTGAATGTGAGGCCACTTTAGTCACTCCATGCTGCAAGCCATGGAGAGCATCCTTCTTCTGAATCTCTCCATCTGGATTGGCCACTGCAGCCAGGGAAGTGTCCCTGCCCTGTCTGTGTCAGCTCAGCTTGGTCAGCCTGCAGCCAAACCCCAGGCAGCTGCTCATCCACCAGCAGGACTGGGGAGAGAATGGGAAGGGTGAAAGCTGGAAAAGTCATGCATTGATACAAAGAGAGTTTAATAGGGGGAGCAAAAAGCCAGGCACACAAGCAAAGCAAAACCAGGAATTAATTCGCAGCTTCCCATGAGCAGGCAGATTTCAGCCATCTCCAGGAGAGCAGGGTCCCACCACGTGTAAGAGTGACTTGGGAGGCAAATTCCATCTCTCCAAATGTCTCCTGCTCCCTTCCTCTTCCCCCCACTTGATACACTGAGCATGATGTCAGATGGTCTGGAATGTTCCTTTGGTCAGTTGGGGTCACTGTCCTGGCTGTGTCTCCCCCCAGACCCCCATGCAATCCCAGCTTCCTTGCCAGCATGGCAGTAGGAAAGGCAGGAAAGGCACCCATTGAAGAGGTCCTGCAGAGCAGAGCTATCTGTGGCACACAACAGCATCACTTATCTTGTCTCCTCTACACTGGTATTCCCAGGGGAAGAAAACCACAGACTGAGAGCAGCATGAGGAATCCCAGGAGTGACTATCAAGACTGAGCAGGAGATGAAAGAAAGATTATGTCACTTGTCTCTTTGTACTGTGCTGGGTGGCACACAAGCTGACAAACTGAAATCCTCTGCAGCTGGTAAAGTGAGACTTTTCATGCTGCCATAAAAAGGGTGTCATAAAAGCTAAATACCCTCGTCTGTAAGAACAGCAAAACATCATCCTACACACTCCAAGCTGTATTCCAAAAGTTAGTCATGTTGACTGGATGAGCAGTGGAAGCATGATTGCTCTGTTCATCTGGCATCTCCCATGAGCCCTTCTTGACTCACAAAAGTCAAGTCCAGGAGGGCACCTTTCCTAGATGGCTTGCTGACTAATTGTGAAAAGAAATGGTAGTAAACAGCCTTTAGGAATTCCCTGCTTACTTTTCCCCACAGTAACAGCAGAGTATTTCCAGCTGAGGTGTGAGACATTGAAATGGCCCATAAGGATTAGGGTTATGAATCAAGAGATTTTTCCTAAAGGCCTGTGGAATAACTCACTCATCTGTTAGTTAACTGGCTGGTGATTCACAGAGAACATCAACAGCAACATCTTTTTTCTTTTGCCTCTATCTAATTTAACCCATAGCCTCTCAAATGCCATGGATCCCTAAAGGGATCCTTAAAGTGAATTAAAGTAATACCCTTACCTTAAGTAGAGTCATATTGCTTCACCTTGCCAGTCCTGCTGGTCTCTCCTGAAAAGTCTGTTCCTGATCTTCCTGTAATAATTATACAATTTGGACAATAAGTATCAACAGAACTGGGCTAGTAATGACTCTTTGATTAGACTTTTGCAATTTCAATTAATATGGCTTTGAAGAAAAAGGTGCATTGCTTTAGCCCACTGAGGTTGTGTGGGATGTTTTGTCTTGAGGCTTAGTTTCAATTTGGATTCACTCTATCCATACCTTCCGTGCTCTACAGCCTATATTTGATGTCTGAAATTGGGCACTCCCTGCTTGTTTAGGATATGCAGGAGCATCTGGTGCACATCAATATTCAACAACCTTTCACTGTAGTTTCTAGCTAGCAGAAATTTTCTGTCATGTCTCAGATGTGATGTTAACTCAGCTCTTGTGGTGGTGTGGAAAAAGGAGCACATTTTCCTCTTGGGAGAGAGAACACTTCTCCCCTACACCCTGCAGGCTGGTAGTCATATTGCAAATATATTTCCTGAGGATTTGGATCTGTTGGGGTGAATGATTTTTGTCACAGTGTTGTACTTTTTCTGCTTCCCCACACTTGTTATCAGTCAGTAGAAGACCAGTGTGAAAAATGCCCTTCTGTATTGTGTTTAAAGGCCATACAGTCCCCTGTAAAGAAGAAAAAATGGGAAAAAAAAAGATCTTTGCTTTTCTTTGCAGAAGTCTCCATAAATGACTGAAAGTTTGCAAATAAATTAATTTGTGATGAGACTAGATTGTAAAGCTTGTGTATGTTGGGCAAATTCCTACTGTCTGTTTAGAGGTTAGGACTGGAAGAAAATACATGAAAGAGCTTCTATGAACAGCAGCTCAAAATCTCAGCACAGAGGCAGGAGCAGGGTGATATTACAATAGAAGGATGCTGCCACCTCCAGCTGTGGGAGGCAGGGCTGGGGGGGACCCTTGCCTGGCCTGCAGACAGCAGCAGGGTGATGGAAGTGGGAGCTGCAGGTCTGCATCTGAGCCTTGTGCCTGGGCTTGGCACCTGCCAAGCTCTGCCTTCCCTTGCCAGCCACTGCCCAATCTGCAGGTTGTTCTCACAGATCACTGACATTCCAAGGGAGCCTGCAAAATCTGTCCCAAGAGAAATGCTGGGAATTTGAACCATGCTCTCTTTTGTCTAGTTAAAAGTTGAAATTGTGGATTTTCCCTAGGAAGAAAAATAATCCATAGCATTTCACTGAAGCTTTTTAACCTTTGTATAATGAAAGTTATGTGTTATGAGAAAATAAAACAGAAAAGGGCAAAACAATTTTTCTTTGAAATGAATGTGTTTCCACTGGATCTCTTTTGCCCCTTCAGATCTCCAAGAAAAATCATTCTGTGAGAAAAATATCAACAACTTCATCCATGGTAAAGGCAGCAGAAAGCTGAACTACATTCCTTAAGTCATGTTAATTCAAAATTTCCTGCCTTTCCTCTAGCTTAGCATGGCTAAAGAATTTTGACAAGGTTTTGTGCTCACATCATATGCATCACAAGGCTGTGTTTTCTTTCCCTGTGCTGCTCACACACATTTGAAAGTGCCTTGAATTTGGGTCTTAATGACTTTTTCATAGGAGGAAACTGAAAACAGAAAAGGAATGTAGTTTTATGTAAGAATAAGGGGAAAATTTGTCAACAAGTTTCTTTATTATTGCTCTCCAAAAGTCAGGACAAGAGTCCTCACTCCATTTGCAAGTGTTGATGACAATTAATCCTTATGTTTGCAAACCTGTAAAGGCAGGAAAATGTCTTTGTCATGTGTCTGTAAAAACTTGAGCCTGGAGAAAACATGAAAAGGGAGCCTCCCTACCTATTGAGCTGTGGTTCCTTTTTTATGGTTCCACCCCTGGTTGGCAGATTAAAGAAAGAGAGCTGGGAAATGGTACCTGCTTCCTGTTGGTCTGCTGTTGCTCATTAGGATGGTGAAAGCATGTGGCAATCCAAGGTTCAGCTGAATAGCTGCTGTGCAAGTATTCTGTTATTTGATCTCTGCAGATTAAAAAATTTCTTGCACTGAGAAATGCATTCAATTAGCTGTTACTTAGGGTAAATCTCAGGGCTTATGGAGCCTGGATGAGAGGCAAAGTGGATAATGAAGGGCAAGTTTGCCAAATAATGAAAATGTCAGCACTGTTTGAAAGTTTAGATAGCCTCAGCAGTAGATTAATTGACAGCAGTCTATTGAAAAGATGGCAAAGGTTTTTATCTTAAGCAGCATAAAACAAAGATAAATTTGAGCACTTAACATGTCACTGACAGTGTTCTCAGATCCCTGCATCCCTTCTGACAGGCTGCTGGTACCACAGGCAGCAGGGATGCCCAGAGAAGCCCTGTCAGGGCTGAGCTCCTGCCTTGCCAAGGCACAGGCACTCTGCTCCCTCACATGCAGCCTCCTCCAGGCTTGTGCTCAATCCCCTAGAATTGTACTGATCAGTTCAAAGGTCTGACAAACAGGATGAAAGCTGTCCACATAAGTGCAGTTACTAAATACCTGCACTCAGAAGTATTTTTGGGAGTGTGATCAGAAGCTTCATGAGCACTCACCTCATTAGTGCAGACAAGGGATTTAGTGAGTCATCTTTCTTCTGCTGAGTGGAAAATGGAGAGTCTGGACATATGTAAATTTGTTTTCAGCCAGAAAAGAGGCTGTAAATCCAAGCAGGGGTTGAACAGGGGTTGAACAGAGGTGCCAAATTCCTTTCCTTAGTACATGGGATTATTGCAATGGTTCATTCAGTTTTGTAACAAGCTAATCACAGCATGCATGGGGAATCTGCAGATTAAAGCTTGCTGGAACACCAATAATTTCTTTCAATCCACTGGCTACAGCCAGGAGCTCTGCAAATTTAGAAGATGAGGATGACTCAGACACCCCCAGGTGGCCCACAGCTCTCTAAGGAGAGAAAAAACTGCTCTTGGTCAAGCACAAGAACTTCTGGAGTGATTCAGCTGCCTGGGGCAGGCCTGTCTTAATCCATTGATATAAACAGAGCTGGGCATCACCAGAGGTTTTCTCTCATGCTGGCCACAGGGGTCCAGTAGGGAGGCCCTGGGCTGCAGGGTCTGGGAGATGTGGATGCTGTTTCTTGTGGGTACAAGGACAGGGGAGTCACCCTTTTCCTCCTCCTCAGAGGAAGGTGTAGGAGAAATCTGCTGGGAGCCATAGTCTCTCACCTGGGTACATCCTGTAGAAAACAGCAGATCCTCACTCTGGAAGATGTGAGATCTTTACCAAAAAACTTTAACATCATCTTGCAGTGCATTTCTCTTTGGAAACCATGGCTGCTCTCACTGAAGTTTCCATATTTCCACATAAGAAAAAACTATTGCTTCAGAATGAAAGATGTTCAAAACCATCATTTATGTCTTCCTCACTGTGTTTGCCATGCTTTGGTAGGAAAGGAGCTCTCTCCTCCCTGGGTGGCAGTGTCTTGAGAGCTGGCTCAGGCCACAGCATGGGAGGATCTTCAGACTATGGGCACCTGCCCTGACAGAGCTGCAGGTGTGCCCAGCAGCAAACTGGCAGTGCCTTGCTTTGGGGAGAGGCTTGTGTTCCAAATTCCCCAAGAACCTGGAGGGATACCAGCACCCTGAAGCACAGTCTGCAGCTTTTAGTGAAGTGGAAACCACGGCCACAGGATGAGCTCCTTGTAGTCTTCTGCTTCCAAAGGTGTCTGCATGCCCTTTCTGTGGGTCCTGCCTTGGGAATTGTTGTGAAATGTGAGCTGAACAATTTATTAATTTGCATCAGAGGAAAGTAAAAACCTACTCCAAGTAGATTTTACTTTTATCTGCAGTAAAAACTCCTTGGAGATTAAAACTACTACTTGAAAGTAATGGAGGGTTTAGGGAATTTCTAATGTTCAAGGCAAGTGAATCTAAATATCTGTCTTCCTTAATTCTCTAGAACCTATATTTAAAGATATTTTTGGGTTTCAGAGAAAATATTTTTATTATCTCTGTGTGCTGTGTAGCCCTCAGAAATGTGGTTCACAATCAAACATCACATTTTCTAGCGGAAAACTCAAATGATTAATTTGTCTTTGATAAAGCATCTATACTATTTCTCACTGGTTTTCCCATATGTCCTGAAGTATAAATGTTAGTTTCTAAAATGTATGGTAATCACAAATAAATATCTCTTCCTCTTTTTGCTCCCACTTGTCTCACCAGGAATGATATTTTCTTCCATGCTTTTTTCAGAAATGTGTATTTTTCTCAAGCTGTAAAAGAAACATTTCTTATCCTGCAAAATATCTTTTTATATGTTTCTCAAATCCCTCATATAATCAAATTGTCCTTGTGTCTCAGAGAAAAGGAAGGACAGTTTGATTTTATATTACTCTACTTCTAGTTTTGCAGAACTTGCTGTTTCTTGATGTTTGTAGTGCTGTTTATTACCCTTTCCTATTCTTTCTTTGGCTTCCTTAGTGTTCAGGGACAAAACTTTACCCCTCTACCTCTTTCTTCTTCTTTCTGCCTTCCCGTCCCTTCCCTTCCCTGACCTTCCCTGTCCCGGACATTCCCTTCCAGTTCCCGGTCCCTTCCCTTCCCTTCCCATGCCCGGAGTCCCTTCCCTGTCCTTCCCTTCCCTTGCCCTTCCCTTCCCTTCCCTTCCCATCCCTTCCCTTCCCTTCCCTTCCCTTCCCTTCCCTTCCCTTCCCGTCCTTCCCTTCCCTTCCCTTCCCTTCCTTCCCTTCCCTTCCCTTCCCTTCCCTTCCCTCCTTCCCTTCCCTTCCCTTCCCTTCCCTTCCCTTCCCTTCCCTTCCCTTCCCTTCCCTTCTTCTCCTTTCTCTCCCTTTCTTTTTCTTCTCAAATTTTCCTTCTCACAGCCAAGTTACCAAATGACAAAACCCCTTTAACTTTCTCTCCTGCCATTGCCTACCATCCCATTGACCCTAGCACTGACATTCAGCTTCTCAGCTCCCAGGCATAATTCACTCTTTTGTTGCTGTTTCAAAATGTGTCTTTCTTTTGCCAGCTCCATTTTTTGGAGGGCTTTCTTCACCCAGCTATTTTTATTCTATGATTGTCTAAATGTCCTCCCAGAACACTCTTACTCATGTTTTGTCTTTTCCTTTTCTTACAGGTCCAATATATTATTTTCACCTGTAACCTCCACACATTGACTATTATTATTTTTAATGGAATTGCTGTGTCCATTTCTACCATCTGTGTAGCTCTTGGATCTCAGGTGCTTCAGAGGTGGTTGCTTCTACTTCAGCTAAACAAATGCCAAAATTGTGGTTTAGATAATGGAGAGTAGACTTTTCTCAAAGCATACACATGTAGGAACTGCTATGTAATGCTTGTGGAGTGTGGGATTTTCTTGGCATTTTTCTGTTAGTAAATCATCTTAAAAACAAGATCCTCTCATAAAAAAAGCTGCTCTAGCATAACCTTTGGTTCCATATAAAGTGTTAAAGAGAAATGCAGTCTTCATCAAGGGAAGAATTTGTGATACTTAAGGTGTATTTTGGTAAATCATGTTAACTCTGCACATCTGTAATTAAAAAAAAAAATAAAGAGACATTTAGGCTCATGGACATTGTTGGGATGACATTTTTGGAAAATGAGCTACCCAGCTAACAAAAGAGCAGCCAAAGCTGGTGGATGAACAGCCCTGACCCTCCACACTCAGCAGGAAAGCACAGCACCAGATGTGCTTTAATGTCAGCTGCAAAATCAGGACAGACTGGGTCAGAGCTCCTGCAGAGTTCATAGTGTCACAGAACTGTCCTCACCTGCTCTTTCAGCCCTGCCCAGGGCCAGCCCAGCCTGTTTGGGAGGCTCATGAAGCTCCAGGGAACAGAGGCACACCAGGGCTTGGTCAGCAGCAGGGCAGGGCAGGCATGGCTTGGGGAAGGTGAAGGAGGGGAGGTCCTGGGGAGAATATGGGACATTTAATCTCTGCTTCCACTTCCTGTGAGTGGTCCACAGGCTTGATCTCCTCAAGAGTTTAAATGTGTCTCAGAGCAGATGGCCCACATGAACAATAATCTCAGCAATCACTGAAAGCAACAACTGCTGCCCCAGCAGGGCTCACTCCATGGCCCTGCCTGCTGCCCCTGCTGCTGTCCCCAGAGAGCTGGGAAAAGGAGGATCAGGAGTGGCTGGCTACCACAACAGAGCACTGGGTTTGATCAGGAGATGAGCTCAGGAGGCAGGAAGGGAGGATGTGTCTGGAGAGAAATGGTCTTGTAGGTCTGGATGAGCTTCAGCTCTCTGGTACAACCTGCTACTCTCATGTCTTGGCTGTTTATTGTAACACATGCCAAAGCAAAATAAAAAAGGAGGAAAAAAACCCCCTCAAAACACCAAATCTCACTGTCAAAAGATTAATGCATTTATCCAAAAAGAAAAATGAATTTGAAAGGACATGGGTAAGCTCATGCAGAAAAGAGATATTACATACAGTGATGAGTATGCCACCTCAAGAACTTATTAAAGTGTTGGCTTTTAGAGGCTGGGAGGAATTGCAAGGGAGGAGGACTGGTTTTTACACTCTATTCTTTAGGATGTTTCAGAAAGCTGCTGTTAGAAAAGAAGACCCTTGCTCTGAGTCTGGATGTGTTTACATTCTTAAGAGCCCTCATTGACGTTGCCTGTAGCACAGTGGTGCATCCCAAATCCCAAGTTTCTAACTCCCTTGAGCCACAACTCTGGAGCAGGGGATGCCTAGGAACCTCCCCATGGGTGATTGATGGGAGCTTCCCCCACATCCAGGATTCTCCAGGGTGAGAAGGGTGCAGGGGGACAGCTCTCTGTGGATGCTGTCTCCTGCCCTGGGGCAGCCCAGTGGGAGGGAATGCAGAGCCTCTTGAGAGATGATTCCTGAGGAGGAGAAAGGCAATGAGCAACCAGGCAGGGCATGTTTGGAAACCTCCACAGCAGATACAGCTGACATGAAGCAGTCAGCCATGGTGACCTCTCCCAGAGGCAGGATGCTATTTCTGGAGTGCAAGAGCTGCAGTTGGGGTCACAGCCTGCTGCAGCCACGAGATGAGTGGCAGTGCTGCCCTGTGGGGAAACAGCTCCCTGGAGAGGTACAAAAGGTATCCACAAGTCAGCAGTGCACAGTACACCATGGGAAGGGGAGGAAAGGGCCATGCAAGTGTAGATATGCAATTTTTTTACTGTTCAGAGCCTGCCTTCCCCAGAAAGCTGCAGCACTGTTCCAGAAATAAGCATTTAGGGGATTTCTTAGCTTTGTTTAAAACTCCAAACTGGGATAATTCCCAGGGGTGCCAAAAGACAATGTTGGCAGGAGAGTTCTTTCTGAAACCAGTCCTGAATTCCTTACCCAGCAAAGCTGCCATTTGACAGGAATGCACAGACACCCATGCCAGGTACTTTGTCAGGCAGGCATAATTTGTGAAGTAACAATTCATCAAACCTGTTCACAATGGGCTTAAAGCTGATTCCATTTCCCAGCCTACCTGAGAGTTGCCTGTTGTGAGGGTGGGATACACAGTCCAAAATGGCTAATGAGAACAGCTTGCTAATTTTCTTATCTGGCATGTTTCACTACAGGACAAAGCAAGAGTGAACAGAAACACCATCCCCTGCATCATTAGGAAAGGCACAGTCAGGAAATACTTTCAGGATTCATTCCACATTATAGGGAACTCAATTTTGGGAGAAGGTAGCAAAATGGAATCAGTTAATGATTACCTCACTTGCCTTACAGGGGTTCAATTATGTACTGTTTTCCTGCTCTATAAACTACATTTTAATTCCTGCCTAATGGAAGAACTTGAATTTTTCTTACCTCTTGCAATGAGGCAAGAAGGATGTATTTGTGCTCCATACATCTCAATTTCATGTCTCCCTTACACTGAACATTTTGCTGTATTTGGTTTTGAACTACACCAAAGTGGACTGGAATACATTAGGTGATAAAGAGATGTCCTTGCATTATATGTGACATCACATGCACTGTACTCATTGGTCATACAGGGTTCAGCTGTGCTGTCAGTGCTCAGTCCTGAGTCAGAAGTAGAGAAAATCTTCCCCCAGCTCTGAGAAGTGTGCAGGTCTCACCAGCTGAAGTGTCACCATCACCTTGCCCACTGTGCTGTCTCTAGGCTGGGTGCTGTCATCATTTGCAGCCCTCCTCAGCCCAGCCCCGTGGCAGCCACTCCACTCCAGCTGCCCCTGACCAGTCTGGAGCTGTACTGATGACTTGTGTCAAAGGGTTTGCAGGTCCCATGGGGCCCAGAATCCTCTGTGGCTCCCTGCAGCCACCATCAGGCAAGATGAAAAGTGCTCAGGCAGTAACTGGGTGCATAGAGTAAGTCTGCATTCCTGCTCCCTGCTAGGAGCTCTTATCCTGCTGTCAGGGGCTTCTCAGTCTGAAGGTGTGGGTTTTTTATTATGAAGCCTCTTTCTTCTATTATTTTGTCTAATTTTTTAATATATTGTTTCCATACTTTAATGCAGCAATGAGCTGACAAATTTAATTCTATTGGATAATTTGACCTTATGACAGTTTCAAATCTGTCTGTTATGTGGCGCTTTCATTGGAGGGCTCTCAGGTCTCAATTGTTCCTTTTCCACCCATATCCCCTATTCCTTTTTTAATTTTTCTCTGCTATATATTTACCTACTTGAAGGATATTGGTCTCTTTCCATATGGGCCTGTTTTCTTTCTAAAGCAGTGATCAAACTTGCTGCTCCTCTCTGCATATTTCCTCGTCCTTCAATGTCCTTTTTGAGATATTTTGGCCTTCATGAGCAATGAGAAAGGAAAATATGATGCCAGCTATGTGACATGACATGGTTTTTCAGAAGAGCTACACAGGCACTGACCACAGGGAGCAGTTTTCTATGACATGTGACAAAGAGCAGAGGACAAAGACCTCATGGCACCAACTGAAACACCGGTCACATCAGTCAGTAAAATTTTGTCAGGCACACTCCTGTGTCAATTATTTTCTATTTGTTTCTGGTCATAACCTTATTACTCCTTAACACCCATGCTGTTTCCAGATGACAAAGGTCATGAAATTATCTCTGAAACAGTGCAGGCATGTAGCGGAGGCCCTGGGATTTACAGCAGGAAAACGGATGATAATTTGATTTCCTGGCTGAATATTAATTCTTTCTTGAGGACAACCAAAAGAACAGGAACTGGAAGAGAACAAGGAGCTCCTGAGCTCCTTGCTGAGGGCCCCTGCTCCTGTGGCACTGGGCAGTGTCCCCAGGAGGAAATCCAACCAGCACTGCACTTGGCAGCCTGGATGATGCTCTAATCCATCAGCAGCTCCTGAATGTGCTCTGAGTGGGACAGAAAGCAACTCCAGTGGGAAAGCTGCTCCTCCTGTTCTCCCTGACTCTCACAAGAGCTACCCTTTTGCCAGAGCTAACTTGGCACATCCCCTTTGGAAGGCTGATCAGAGAGGTGGATAGATGTGACTGGTGGAAAAGGCTGCCATGAGAATAGTGGGAGCCGTGTCCTGTGGCACCCGAGCTATTGTGGAGGATTCAGTCCTGCGGAATGATGTGCCAGCAAGGGCTGAGCAGCACCCAGAGCTGCAAACATCAGATGGCATCACCCAGGGCAGAACTGCTTGCACAGTGTCATCACAGTGGGAACAGCTTTGGGGCAGGGCTTGCCAGCTCCCCACTGTGTGCAGGAGCTGAAGCACGGGCACAGAGGGTTCCTTTCTGTCCCTGCCAAGATGAGGCAGGTTTAGAAGCAGAAAATTGTCTCAGTACTTTCTGGGCCATTACTGCAGCTTCTGGGACTTAACTGACTTCCCAAGAAGGCTTTAGGTGGTTTAATGGTCTTAAATGCAGAGGCACAGTGAGGTTGTTGTCTATGGGAACCTGCTCCCATCACCGGACATCTGCTCTGCACCCGAGCCCTGCTGCTGGAGAAGGTGGGAGCTCCACGTGCAGGGAGGAGTGCACCAAGCAATGGTGGTTTAGAGACTCCTGTCCAACATCTGAATGTTAAATTATACCAGTACCTCAGTGCCATTAAAAACTGTATTAACTCTCATTACTGAATTGTACATTCTGTTAATATTATTTGACACATGTGGTCATGGGCAGTTATCTTTTATTCTTATTGTAAAGGCTAAAGGTATCTGTCCTGTTCATTGTAATGATACTCTGCTATCAGTGATGGTAATGAAAGAGATTTTAATTATGTCAGGCTTTAAGGCAGCAACTGTCCTAAAACTCTGTCTGTGCCCAGCCATTTCTGAGAGGAGGAAAAAAATAAGAGACTGAGGGCACAGGTGTAGGTAAAGGAACAGACACAGAAAAGTACCTGACCATGGAGTACCTCCCTCTCCCATCTGCTGTCCCAGCAGAAACAAAGACAACTCATTTTACTCCAAAGGTGGTGGGTGGGGGGATAAATTAGGGTGAAGGCACAGTGATGATGTAAGCTGTATACTCAGCAGAGGCAGGAGCCTTCAACAGACACCCAGCTTCTCTGCTGCTCTGCAAGGCACTGTTCAGACACTTTTTCCAGCAGGTACAGCCTCACTGCACAGGGTGGGCAAATTGGTGAAAGAAGGGGTGACCAGAGGAGCAGGACTGGTGGGCTGGACAGAGGAGAGTTATTTGTGAATGAAAATCAACAGATGGAATCAATAATAGATGCATCTTTGGCCCACTAATATATGACCCCTGTCCCTTGCTGGCTGTCTGGCAGCAGCTCCAAGAACGGAGATACCTGTACTCCTACAAGCTGCAGGCTCCTACTCTGGGACCTCCCCACCCCCTTCCCAGGGGTCTGGCTCTGCAGGTCTCACCACAGTGCTGCACTGGGACTTAGTGCTTTGTAAAAGTGACACAGCAAATCCTCACCTTCTGCTGTCCCACTAACCCTGCAGCACTTCTAATGCAATGGCCCACAGAAGAGGCAATGATCCCTCAAGGTACTTTGGACATTAAGCTGCTAGCTTTTGTAGCTCAAATACTTGAAAAAAGAATCAGGCCTTGGAGAAGTCACACAAAATTTTGACATTTCCAAAAGAACTGACTGCCTAAAATGTCATTCCTGTGGCAACAGTGCCTTGGAAATTTGATAAAATTTGGGAAAAATAAGTTTCATGCACTACTTGCCTGAATTCTTACATGTTCACTTTCTTCAGCTGATCACTCCCATACTTGTGAATGGTTAATTTGTGGAGTTTTGTTTTCTTGAAAGAAAAGCTTCTTGCTATTGTTCTGACCTTTGTGACCTAGAAATACACACAGCTGATATGGCTTTCCTCACTGAAAGTTGCTCAAAATGTCTCTCAAAGTTGTCTGCACACTGCAAGGCCTCTTTTCTGTCTGTGCCTCCTGATCCTCCTCCTTGGGTCCTTGCCTTTAAACAGCCACTGCACTGCTATTCACTTTTTGTCCATTCCTTTGAGAAAAAAATATGAATATTCAAACAAAACTTTCTGAGAAATAGAAAATGGAAGTGAAAAAAAAAAAAACCAAAACTAAGGACCTTTCAGGAGGAAAAAACAACCTTGCATTGAAAAATAAAATGAGGTTAATAGATGGGGATGTGAAGACTTAAGAGGGTCTTTTGGAAATTTGCACGTACAGCAGCAGCCTGTACTAGGCTTTAAGCAAAAATACATCGGTGTGATGCATATGCAACATACCCCACACATGACACTTCTGATGCAAGCAAAGACTAACTTCTGTCTGGATTTTCTTTTTCTTTGCAGATTCTTTTTTTTCTTAGAAAGTGTGGGGCTGTGTAAGTTGATACAATAATCTGCTCCTATCCTATTGATTCATCTAAGTTTGTTTTGCTCCTCCATTCTATTGGGGTTACATGAGGGATCTACCCAGAGTTTTTTTTGATTGCTCAGTCATACACGATTGCCCTCACAAATGAAATATGGTTGCCATTTATCTTGCACCTTGGGTCCAAAATAATTCTTTTTAGCAGCAAGTAGCAAATTACTTTTATTTCCTTTCTTTACATTAGCCCAGTTTGTTCATTCTTTTTTTTTTTGTTTTGTTTTGTTTTTATTTTTTGTTTTCTTTTGAGAAACTAGGACTCTATTAGGTAAGTTTGTGCCTACAGATGTAAATGTCAAATTCTGAGGAAAAGTCTGAGTAAGCTCTTCCAGTGGCCCTTTTTCCTTTGGAGCTGTGTGGTGGTGGCTGGCCCCTGCCTGATACACAATCCAAGCTGTGTGAGCTGGAAAGGGCTATCTTTGTGCTTCTCCCAGATCCACAAAGACTGCAATTGATTATATCAGATGGAAAACCATGCCTTTCCACACTGTTTTCCTTGCACTATTACATAGGAATAAACATCCATCCACAGCTGAGCAGGAAAGCATCCTGGAAGCACCCACAGGGCTGATGGAAGGAAAAATGTGGACCTGCCCCAGAAAAGGACCAACCCCCCCTTTCTTCTATTTCTACTGAATGAAAGTACAATCAAAGAGAATCCAATCCTCTGGCAGCCACACAAAGTCCTTGACCACAAGAGCATGAGGACCACCCTGGAATGCCATAAAGGTGCTCCAGAGCTGGTTTAGTGTGGTGGTGATCTTGTAGAAAGCCTCACTTACTGCTTAGGGAAAATGTACACCACCTAACCACTGAGCAATTTGTGCTTTCCTGCCGAAGTCATCCCCCAAACAAATATATTGAGGCCAATTAATTATTCTAAGTATGAAAGATTAGCCTTAATACTGTGTAATTCTAACTCCAGAATGAATCAGTAAAAGGAATTAAATTATTCTTGCACGTAATTGCATGGATTCAATGCAATTACATCGTGAAGTGACAGTTTTCACTTAATTTATTGTTCTTTAAAATGATTGTGTGTGTTTCTCTAATTCTTTGGAGTGCATGAAAGAGAATTGCTTGGAAATGGAGACTACTTGGCAATGTGTTTTTGGAAGAGAGTTGCAGGAGCTACTGCAAATTCAGCAAATGTTCTGTGTATGGGAGAAAAGGATTGATAGGATGTTTAAAGGAAACAGTTCTGCATTCCAGTTCTGTTAAACTTGGCTTCAAGTTTGAACTCTTAGATCTGATTTACTTTTCTTTTTTCTTCTTTGATCCTGAGCCACAGACAGATGGGTCTGCACTCATTGTAAAAGCCCAGTGAACCCACTTTCAGTGTTCTTGCAAAATGCTGAGGTAACAGGCACTGCTGGGAAAGGTGCTCTGGCCAGCTGAGGTCATGTGAGGCACCTTTGAATCACATGTTGCATGTAAAACTGATTGTGCTGGCAAATGGAAAAAATTGGTTCTTTGGGTGCCAAAAAGTGCATTTTTTCCAGGTTCTTGGGTTGAAATTCTACTCAGTGTTTCACTGGCAGGTCCTTTGCACTGGGTATCAGCCCTTACTGCTGCTCTTCATTTCCTGGAGTGAGGGCAACCTGGGACTGACATTTTGGACTTGATTCTCATGCTTGCTAGGGTACTGGTACCAAAAGAAACCAACATCCGCCCTGAAAATAACTCACTTTAACACATTTCCACCTTTCCTTGGCTTCTAGTCAAGCTACAGTTTTGGGTTCCATCTTCAGTGCCAGAAAATTGGCATAACCAAAATCAGTGCAGTGAAATCCTAAGATACCTCTTACTATATACATCAAATTCAAGTTAAAAAAATGAAATATTTAACCATGGGAAACATCTACATGTCCAAAATAAAATTAAATGCATCACGTCGGGGCTGTGCTGAATTAATCTGCAACTATATTGAATTGAGTGGTCTAAATGCTGTTTCCTGGTTCAAACACCAGACAAAACTTTCAGCAGTCTCACTGATATGAAAGCAAGAAGGGTTAGGTGTCCAGGAAGTAGCTAAGGACAAGCTCATCCTTGAGAAAGAGCCTCTAAAGCCAATGATCTAATTTGGTGATAAGTGGGTTCTGCTCTGTCTTTAATGCAAGGACAGAGTGGAAAGCCTGTTTATGACTTTGATATCTGTCTCAGAGTTTTAAAGATCTCAGCCAAATTTTCTTGTTTTCTGGCCATTAAAATAATTATTTTAGCATTTTCCTTCTGTTATTTGTCTTGCCCTCTGAGCTCCACTGAGAATGGCAGGGCACTGGAGAGTGGGGAAAGTGGGAATGCAGGTTTTGTGTGATATTACAGCACAAGGAAGACAGCTCTTGTCCCTGTTCTGTGTGTATGCACAAAGGATTCAAAAGCCATAGAGTGACAGCTATTTCAGCATCCCTTAAAATATTGATTAAATTATTGGGATGATCCCTCTCTATAAGAAATTTACAACCTACCTTGGCTCTCTTTCACTGGAAATCAGAGATAAGAAGGATTTAGTGGATTCAGAAAGATTGTTCTTGCTTACAATATGCCATACTTTATAATATTTAGTCTAGATTTCTATCACCTTCTCCTACGTATATTTTTTATTCTTGTGAAGAATTTAATTTTAATGCTAGGTGAGACAAGTCTATTGCATGTTTACTCAACTTTACAGAATTAATCAGTTCAATAATTTTCTACAGTACTTAGGTTTGCAATTTGCTTAGGCATTTTTGGTTGCCTGGGTAATCTTGATAGATGTTTCTGCCTTGTGATAGTGGTGAAATGGTTGGAAATGCTATGTTTCAATAGGAAACATTGTTCTGTTGTCTTAAACAAGATACTTTGCAAAGCTGTGCAAAGTAAGGACTAACTGTGTTTCATTGCTAAGGATGTGGTATATCATGCATCTTAGTGTAATGGAAAGGCAGGTGTGTTTTAAATGTGCCTGTTTATTGACAGCATTTGTTTACAGCCTTGAGCATTAGGGCTAATAACTGGGTTTTTTTTCTGGTAGTCTGTTCAGTTAATTATCACTTCAATAGTGATAGTGCAAAGTTAAAATACACCCAAAATTCTTCGCAAGAGGATGGGATGGCTCAGAATTAATTTCATTTAGGAAGTAATTTGTTCATTCTCTGTGCAGAATCAGAATTACTTTTTTTAAGAATATATGGGATTTTACTTTTAGCATTGGATGAAGCTCTCAACATTATTGACAATCATCAGTTACCCAACTGGACAAATGCAATGGGCTGCATCCTTATATGAAATCAAAATAACACATGAGTGTGGGGATGCCCTTTAGTTTGGTTTGGACTGTAACCTGTCATTTAGAAAAAATGTCAAACGAAATCTTTCCAACATGCAAATAAATTTTTTTAAAATATTTTCCATTAAATTATAGTAGCACATCATGTTTGATAGTCACAGCTCTAATAGCCACTGCCAATACTAATAGAGTATCCTAAGCACATACCTACTAAATTCAGCATACTTTTCCTTCTGTTCAAAATGGGTAAAAATCTCAAAGCAAATTAAAACATTTTTAGTTAGCACTGGAATGGAATTGAAGAGATGACAGAGGTTTGGTAAATGTCTGAGGATAAAGAGCAGTTCCAGATATTCTGGTCTAGATTCAGCAGAGCACATCCTCTAGCACTTGTATGGCTTAGACTGGGGAAAAGGCAGGTGTTGGTAGGTCTTCAGATGTCTAAAGCCTTGGATAGGGAGCCAGTGCTTTAAATTTTATTTAGTTCTGGCAAAGATGTAGGCAGCCAGTCACCTTTTCAGAGATCCACACCTACTTCAGCTGGTGTCAATGGATGGTCACTTTCCACACATCTCTGAAATTCATTTGGATGACTCTCAGCCTTTTTAAGCACTAATATTATTACGAAAATGCACACCTAAATGCCCAGTAGGGGTGCTTAAAAGTCACTGCTTTATCAGCTATTCCTATCATATGACAGATCACTGAGTCACTGTTATACCAGCTATTCCTATCATATGACAGATCTACTTTAGTGCACTTATACTTCAGAAATTACTGTGGTTTGTGCAATTAGCTTGTTCCTTTTTGTATCTAAACCTCCTCTCCTCTCTGGTCTTTAGGGAGTACTAAGTGGCAAGTCAAACTTATCAGCAAAGAAGCTCAGTCACCATGAGAGCTGCTTTCTGCAAGTCCTGATTACCTATCTCAGTCCCACAGAGACCTTACACCTTGTTTCTTTTCCCCTCATCTAGCTCTGCTCCACTGCAATAACTGCTCTTTTCCTCTCAAACTGTTGAATGGATTAATACAATTATGTGAAACTCCAGCAATTGTGCTTCGCCCAGACTGAGCTTCGAATTTCTTATATTGCAAAAAAAAAAAAAACCAACCCAAAACCCTAACCAACCAACAAACCAGAACATAAACCAAACCCAAGAAAACAACAAAAAACCTCCCAGACAAGATTTCTGGGCACATCAACTTTCCAAAAGTGCAACACTTAAGCAATAAAAGGCACTGCATCTTCTACTACACTTGCTTTCTTTTGCCTTTACACAGTTGTGAGAGCAGGAAATACCAAGCCTTGTGTTACATGCTATATACCTCTTGACCTAAACTCCCTGTTTTGAGCTCAGTTTCACTGAGACTTTTGGTTTCTTAGAAACATTATTGCTAGCTTTGTTAAGAGTATATCTTCAGCTGTCATTAAGAAGACGTCTTTCCTTTTACCTTGTGCATGCTTATTGGGTTATAGCACTTTCCAGCTCCTGTGACAGATACTCACCATTCATATCATTATGCTCTTTGAGGAAGGGTATTTTCTCCTCCTTTTTTCTTGTTTTCCTATTCTTCACAGAAATCTTACCTTCTAATCTTTCAAAAGCTGTTTTGCAAGTGCTGGGGTAATCACATGTGATATGCACACAGTTTCTGCTTTCCATTTTCTGCTACTTTTCTGGAACTATTTATCTGTATAACAATGGGGTTCACTGTTTCATTCCCATTGTGCTGAACTGATTCAAGTCCTTACATTGACTCAGAGCACCTTTTATATTAACAATATAAGTGTCACATACAAATTAAGAGATGGGTGAGACAAGTAAACAGGGAATACAGAAGGGAGGCTTGCACCTAGCAATTTTCCAGAGCACTGCAAATGACTGTACCTGAACTGTGCTGCTGCATTGCAAGGATCATCTGCTGAGACAGTGCCTCAGTAAAAAAAGGGTAAAATTATATAAAATTTTACCAGCAGAATAAGGTAAAGATTTGACCTCTCAGTTTTGAGGACCTGAGTTCCTGGTAGGATCCTGAACCAGGACCACTTTGTGCCTGTGCTGCAGTGGCCCCTCCACCCAGTCGGGGGCTGTGCAGCCACCCCAGGAGAGAGTGGGGAGAAGCTGCTCTCAGGAGTGGGGTGACTAAAAGGCAAGATCAGGAAAGAGACACCCACAGTTTCCCTCTTGGCTGAATGCAGAGGGAAAACAACAGCCTAGGTGATTGGCCCACAACTCTTGAATTGCTTCTGACTCACCCGAGTACTGGCAACCAGGGAAGAGAACCCACCGCAATTTTATTTCAGATATAGATTATTCTTCTTGCTGCCAGTGCCCTAATACCAAGATAAAAGGAATTTTTAGGGAATCAATATTTTTGTGGGTGTTTGAAATACAGGTGCCTAATAATGAGGAGATAATAGTGAGTGTTGCTGACATTGTGGTGGAGAGCCAATTTCTGGTTATGCCTTAGACCCTAAAACCAAAATGTACAGAGAAAAAAATGGGAACAGAAGTTCACATTAGGACTTTGATTTTTATGCAAGTTAGTAATTATTATATCTATTTTTTGAAGAAAAGAGTGAGAAGTTTTTCTAACCAACTAAAGTTAGCAAAAATTTATTTACTGACTCCAGCAAAATCAGCATCAGGACCTCTATGTGCCTCTACACCATGCAGTGTGAGCTGGGCTATATTCAGTATTCCTCCTCCAAGACCACATGATATCATAGATGATTTCATCAGAGGAGTATTAAAGGAATTGTAGTTATTGCTTCCTATGGCTTCAGTCCCTTTTATTCACACACAAAGCCTTATTTCCACAGAGCCACTTCCAGGTTGGAGTTCATCACTACAATCATCCCTAATGCTCTCAACAGCTCCATATTTCTGACATGAAAATATTCTTAATTCATCTGCACCATAAAATCAGCTGCCACAGACTCCACTTGCCTACCTGTAGCCTTTCTCATTTACAGAGCAAGGACACATGGCTAGCAGGGAAAACTAGCAGGGCTCTAATTCAGTGACAGTGAGAGGCTGTAAAGCACCTGATAGCTTTAAACCACCAGAAAGAAAATCTTTTTGCACAATAATCTTTAGGCTGGTTCTGCAGACAGACCAAAAAGGTGTATAAACACCCTGACTATTTGAGCAACTAGGGATGCATCACCGTAACAATATGAAAGAGTCAGTTAATCTCTTTTTTAAAAGAGATTAAGAAGTGAATGTATTGAAGAAGTGAATGCTCAGTGGAAATAAACACTGGTCTCACATTGCTCCTTGCCAATTTTGTAAATTATGTAGCACCAGCTATGTCAAAGGTCTGAGGTACATTGGCATTAATTAATGCACAGTGAGTTTTACATTAATTAATTTATCTTGTCAGATTGTGACAAAGTACTTTCCATTAAAATTTGCCAAGTCACAACCCTGGATCAGCCACCAGACAGCAATTAACAAGATGCTTCAATGATTTTACTGTAATTCCTCATAGCAACTCCAAAGGAAAGCCCGGGGTACCACAATACACCAGCAAAAGTAGAAGAAAAATGGACTTGAAAACAGTTAGGAATATCTGAACAATTTTTAAATTAAAAAAAACTCTTACAGAAAATTAGAAAATTTTGTAAAATACCTTTCTTTTCAAGCAGTGACTACACTGATGCAAGGAAGAAATAAAACAGTAGAATGGATTTGGAGCTCCAAACACTGAGGATAGAAAAAAGAAATGTATCTTTCTTCACTGACTACTTTATCACCTGTTTCCTTTACTTGAGGACGCTAAGAAATCACAAGTGTCATTTGCCAGAACTCTTTCATATAAATGTAAAATATTTTCTGTCTCATTATTTTCCTTCCAGAACTCTTGATCTGGAAAGCTGGCAACATTAATCTCATGCTTTTATCTGGAATGATACTCTTGGAGGATGAAATGTTATTATTCTGAATATTCAGGACCATGCAACTCTGCCTTCATTTTCGTTTCCTTATCCCATTCTCCTCTATTTACACTATTTTCCTCTTTTGTGTGCAATGCCTATTTTTTCCCCTAAAGAAAATCTGCAGCTTATTTTCCAGGGAAGCACAAAAGATTTGCCTCCTATCAGCTTCTGGCAGAGAGCAGAGAGAGCTGATCTGCAGAAGCTGCTGTTGACCTTGTGCATCCAAATAACACACAGTTCAGTAACCAAGGGGGGCTCATCATTATGCTAGCACATAAATCAGTATGTTAAATTTGAAGATTGATAAGATGTCAAAACAAATATTAAGATATGAGCACCCAAGGCTGCCTGCACTGATGCAGTTCAGCATCAGCCTGATATTCTACAGTATCCTACAGGTAATAAAAAGACAGAGAGTAAAGCAAGATGTTATCACCAATGCTTTGAGCACAAACCACTAGGACTAATGAGAATAATTATCCTGCATCATCTACATTTTATTTGATGAGAGGTAGAAGGAAGCTGTAGTTGAGAAGAAACTTATTTTTCCCCTTTTAATTAAAACATCCCCCCCAGAGACAATTACATGTACTGTGTCAGAGTAATATTATTAGCTGAAAACCAGAGTTATCTCAATCTTTACAGCCTCTTCACCGTGCTGTTACTGATGTGATCTCAAGTTGCTTTCAGCATGCAATGAGAAACAAACTTCTTGTCTTCCAAAATACCAGAAAGAGTTCCCCAGGGGTGTTATTATTCAAGGAAGCCTTCTTGAATATGCTCAACTTTCAGTCTCCTTTGGGTTTTAAAAGTGAGCTTAAAATACAAAACATGCTCAAGATAGGGAATGACACAAGTATGTCTTCCCTGAGAACTAAAAAGAGATAAAAGATAGACTAAGGAAAGTTTTCAGTTTACCTGAATAAAGGATGGGTTATGCCCAGATCTTTCTGGGAGGTGACATATGATTATGGGAAGGTGTCTCTGTGCCAAACCTCACTCTCTTACTGGGCCCACGTTGTCACTGAGCTCTGGGTTGGATGTGCCTGATGTGAAATGCACCCACAGGCTGCACCGCTACAGCTTGGCACCCTGAAAAGGTGTGCAGGGAGCTTGTGGCTGCTACCAAGGTTCATCTGCATTGGGCTGAGCTGCCTCTTGTGGGCTCAGAACATTCCAAAAGGGACAGGCTCAGGAGACAACTCCTGCACTGATTGCTGTGAGAGAGAGTGCCCACAACATGAAAAAAATATGTGAAAAAGAGTTTTTAAGAGTGTGAACATTGAAATTATCATACTCTGCTACTACCATCTGAACAACTTCTTTCTTAGTGACCAAGAGCATGTGTCAAATGAGGCTTTGTTCTGACAGGGCTTTTGCATGTTTATGTAGTATCAAGATAGATACTTACTCACTGGCCATGCTTTTCTGCTTTGTTTCAGATTTGGAAAAAACAATATTTTCTAATGAGATAGTGCCATGATTGGCCCTCAAAGAGATATATATATATATATATATGTGTTTGTGTGTGTGTGTGTGTGTGTTTATCATACAGAGATGACACTGCCAGAAATGTTTTATTGCAACTGATTTCCTATCCCTAAATAAGCAGTTTGAAACCAGTGGATGCCTGTGATTCCTTTTACCATCTGACAGACTGACATGCAACTGTGTCTGTAATTCTTTTGTGACTTTTGTGACTCAAAGTACCCAAAGGCTTCCCCTGGGCCAAGTCCACAGCAACAGTGCATAGACATGGGTGTGCTAAAGGAGAACAGGATGAGAAAATAATTTAAGAGGGTGCAGATGCCCATTCTCATTTCCCTCCTATGCTAAGTCATCTCCTCTCTGTGTCATTATTATCAGCAACACAGTGGACACAGGCTGCTCTGAAAGGTGTTCTTAATTTGCTTCCAGTTTGGCTGGCACATTTTTTTAGCCAGACAGTGGGCTCCATGTTTTGCAGCTACTTGCTAAATAGCTCAGAGCATCAGAGGCAGCTCTGGACACAGAGCATCCCTGGCAGCGTCAGGTGGTTCATCGTGCTTCCCCCTCTGGTGAGCCCTGGCAGCAGCCCCTTTGCTGCTCCTGCAGGGTGAGGGTAAATCCTACAATGGCTCCTCATGTCCATGGTGGGAGATTCCCCTCCTGAGGGCTGCTCAGCTCTTGCACAGTGGCCCTGGGCTGACACAGTGCCATGGGCCTCTCTCAGCAGCTGGAGAAGGGGATACTTCCTCCTCTTCCCAAGGGGATGGAGGGAGGGAAGAGACACTAGACCCACAAAATTGCTTCATGTATTTGAAGTCCCTTTTGTTCCTGGTCACCTTACTTTTCAGTCATGCTTCCAAACAGACTGGATGATGACTCCCAGTATGCCAAAGGAAAAGATCAGTAGCAAAAAAGAGGAAAATAATAATCTAAAGGCTGAATCAAAATTAAATAGAAATGTGTTAACAACACAATTGTTAGAAAAAAAAATCATGTTTTCTCTCCCAAAGCTTCTGCTAGAGTCTGTTTTACTCATGAGACACAGTCCACTACCCTATGGCAGCTGATACTGCTTATCTCCAAGATGCCAGGGGCTGTCAGTTATTTTCCAGTCTGGGTTATGTACAGCAGTATGTCATGGCACCAAAAATAATCTGAAAAGTTCCACTCGTCAACAAAGCATTTCAGACATTGCTTAAGCTGGCAGCAACTGCAAATAATTTATCAGGGTATTTCTTTTTCAGGCATGAGCAAGTCTATGAAATGAAATGAAAATTGAGTGTGTTCAAAGCATTGTCCAAACCAAGAATTGTCTAACACACACAGATATTCTATGTGAGAGTTTTAGATCTTTGCTGCTTTGGGAAAACAGATACAGACTAACCAGAGCCACATTTCAAATGTTTTTGTTGGACAAAACTTATAGATTTATATTAGTAAAATGAACCAAGTAATGACTGTGGAAACAGGAGTAAACATATAGAAATATAGTTATAAATACAGTCAGATAAAGGGGAGAAAAGGCATAACAGCAGCTCATTATTCTGACACCATGACAGGTATCAGAATAAAAGGGCTTTGTGTGCTGAAAGGAAAACAAATGCCCAAAGCTATCACACCAGTTGAATTTCATGGGTGTGCAAAGTCTGTATTTTTCTGCCAAAATAACACAGCAAAGAGATTGTATGCCTTAAACTGCAACACTGTCATGGTCACAGAACTCTGAAAAGGATTGTTGGAGGCTCAGGCTTTTAATGAAAATGTTCAAGGTCCAGTAGTGGATTCCAAAACAAAACTCATGTTGGAGAGCAGGTCTAGTACCTCCACCAAAACCCCCAGTCAAAACCAATTACTGAACCCTGATTTTCCTTTTTGCTTCCTTTATTTACTATGTCTACTTTGTCTCTGTCTTTTTTTAAAATTCTCCTCTTGCCACAAATGCAAATTCTTTTCTTTAGAGATCTCCATCTCATTTGATGAGCTCCACTGAAACAAGTTCAAGATATAATAATGCAGTTGCCAGTTCAGATTGGCTCCAAGCTTTTGCTCCCACTATCCTGACCTTGCAGTCTCAACCCAGTTGCTAAGGAGCTTCTGTGAGTCCTTTTTGGTGGAGGTGGAGGGCTGTCACAGGGGTGTGAGGGATGCTGTTAAAAATGAATGGAGAACGCAAACATGCTCAAGGAAGTTCTGCTGAAGTGAAATTCTCAATTCATTTACCAAAGCAACTGTAACATCTCTTGTGCCGCTGGATAAAAAATGGCAAGTGATGTATCTTCTGCAATTCATCTGCTTTCAGGGTGTTTTAGGGGCATTAACATTCAATAGAACAAGTGCTCTGTGGACCCTTAGTCTGATGACTCTTATTTAGCAGGTAATCCAGGAAAGGTAACTGAGATATTTCTCCCTGCTTGTTTGTAAGGCATATCACTAAAGCATATTTCTCATGTATTCTGTTTTCTCTGAGATTATAACAGAATAACTTTCTCAGTGCTGGCTCACATTATGCTGATAGCACTTACACTGGGACCCCAGACAGCAATTTTGCACAAGTATTTTAACTTTAGATCAAAGCAGGTTTATGGGCATATTTTCTCAGCAGCCAATCTTTCACTATGGTTACATAGAAGGATGTGGATAGGCTGTGATAGGATGTGGATAGGCTCTGTGGATAAGCTGTGAGACTGGATGGCAGCAGAGCTGGTCAGTTCATGCCTGTCTACTCCCTGAGTGAATGTTGTTTCCAGGCTACCCACTCCACAGACATCTAACCAGCTGCTTTATTCCCATCTCAGCTTGTTATGTGACACTGTGACAATACATTTGATTTCCCCATGGTACAAATCCCTTCTGAAGCCTCAGGAGTGGAGATCTCCTGAGATCCCTGCCAGCTGGAATGTCTGTCCATCTGGGGCTGCTGGCCCCTGGCTGTAACCCCTGCAGAGTGCTGCTCCTGCCCTGCTCTCTGTGTGACTCTTCCTCAGTCTCTAGCAACCCTGACTCTGACTAGAGGCCTCTCACATCAGCCCACTGATTCCACAGATGCAGCAGAGGCTCCATGCTCATGAAATCAGATGTGCAGCTTGCCAGGGCTCTCTGGATGGCCTCTGATCCCCTTTCCTGCTGGAGTGGGCACTATGCCCTGTGCTGGATTCGGCTCTATCTCACATTGTGCAGTTTGTCATACATGAGAAAAGTGTGCATTGGTTATATTTTGGGTACTACTAGATGGACATGATGAGCACCCATCACCCAGCTCTTGATATCTGCTTCTGGCTGAGCCAGCACTGTTGCTGGCAGGAGCAGTTCTAGTTTGAAACTAATTTCCCAAGCACCAAGTAGTGCCAGTGGGTTTGAAAGCAGCTTGAGCAGAGTGAAATCCAGGAAGCAGTGGGAATTACAGGGTGTGAGATGGGAAACCCTGGGCTTAGCATCAAGTCCTGTTTCATTTGTGAGTTGTTGGACCAAGCAGTGCCCCTCAGCAAGAGCAGATGACCCAAGTGAGATCTCCACTGCTTCAGGTACTCAGGAGGCAGCATCTGTCCCTCTGGCTCTGTCTGCAAGGGTGAGGAGCAGCACCTCCGTCTGAGTGGTCCCTCAGCAGGCTCAGGGATGCAGCCTGAATGCTGATCATCCCTTCCTGCTGCTCTGTTTACTTCTTCACCAGACCTTCCACTCCTATTGCATCAGTCTTGGCAGCTATGGGGCTGGCACCCCCATAGCAGTGGCCAGAAATGTGTGTGCAGCCCACCCTCTGTTGTGGGGACAGTGTCTCCCCTGTGACATTCTGCTCAGGCTCTGCAGTTCTCCCTGTCCCCTGTGCCTCCAGGGTCTCCTGCTCAGGCCAATCAGGCAGGTCACCCACTCTGCACCTGACTATGGAGATGAGGGCAAGGCCATGCATGTGAATAGCTGCTCTGCAAAACCACAGTACTGTCCTGGTTCCTTTTTACACCTATTTGCAGAGGAATATTAAAAATATATAGCAAAAAACTGAGAAAGAAAGAAAGAAAAAAGGGATATGATAATGAAATTGTTTAGCATAAAACCAAATTTAAACCTATAGCTACAGTTTAGGCAAGGTCAGGCAGGTCTGACCAGGGGATTTTGCTGAGAAAGAAGAATGATGGATTCTGTACACTGGCTGCCTTTATGTGGCTCTGAGGAAGTGTTTGCTTTCTTGTCTTCTCTTTTTGGTGCACCTGTGAAGCAATCAACTCCTGATGGTTGGGCTTCTGCTCTGCACGCCCTCATTGTCAGCCCCATGCCTTTTGCAGTGCTCTCTTTGTAAAACCTCATTTTGTATTTGTTATTCACATCTGGAGGTTCTCCAAGGTCTGTTACCATTTCAGTGTGAAGCCCATCTCACCTGTGCAGTAATATTTTACTTCTTTGTAGATGGAAATAAATTACCTGATTGCCTGGATAAATCAAAATTTAGGCATGTACTGTGATTAGTGAATCCACCCTTTAGTGAAACTGGTTATTTTGTGGAAATGTGCAGAAATATCCTCTCCCTCCTTGACCAACTCTTCCCCTTTTGCTTTGGCTGCTGAAGTGTTCCTGTGATATGAGAAGGGCTCTTTGCCACAGCTTTCCATTCATGTTTTGGCTCCATCTCACCCTGAAAACTGGGACTTTTACTGAGAGGGAGAAAATTGACATTTCTTCAGTCAAAATTCAAAGCAATAATTTTGTCAGAGTGGGAAAAATCAGATTTTCTGTCAGAATAGGAATGTGTTAAAAACACAGTTAAACCTAGTAGGCCTGAAAGTAGTATTTGGATTTCTGCAGCTTGCCAAAGTTCTGGAGGTCCTTTAGTGAAAAAAAATCATGACTGTTTATGGAGGAAATGTTTCTAATCTTCTTATTCTTGGGGTATTTTGAAAGCATTTCTTTAAAACCTGACAAGTTCTACCAAACAGCCCTTGCATGATGCATAATGCCAACTATGCCAGATTCAATAAAGCCAGCATGCTAAATGAGCCAAACCACAGAGCCTTAATATGACTGTTGCTGTTTATTGATCTTGTTCAGTTCCAGTAAACTCCAGCCTGTTCCTGTAGTCTGAAGTTATGAGCCAGATCTTCTTTGATCAAAATCACCCTAATGCATGGTAGGAAGATAATGCATTGCACAAATCCCACCTATTGAAAGCAGAACTCTGGGAATGCTCTGTAAAGTGCCATAAAATAAGCACAAAATGCAGAGCTGGGTTCAGCACTGCTCTCAGCGCTGGGTTTGCTCTTAAGCTGTGCAAAGATTCAGCTGCTCCAGTTCTGTGGGTGGTCCCTGCACATGTCCATGGCTGTGCAGCGAGGCTGCAAACAGGCATTGCTGAGATGGAGAAACATCTTGAAGTGATCCACTCCCTACACTTTGACCTCACTAAAAGCCACCTCTTTAACTGCTCCAGCCCACTCAGTCTCATTCTTTACACTGGGCTTTTCAGTTTGTACTGGCAAGGAAGATTTTCCTCATTATCTGCTGAGGAATAATTGCACTTAGACTTGGTTTTTTTTCTGATGAAACACTGGGGTGATCTTCCAAAAGACATAGAGGCATATTTCTTTTTTAGAATCAAAATGTATTTCTTCAGGAGGAGTATTTCTTCAGGTCAGGAGTACTTTGGAGGCTTTATTGACATCTTTGATGAAATACAGCAGCTGATTTCTGTCTCCCAGATCCCAGCTAGACCAGAGAAACAGTCTCAGGGAGAAATGTTTCAGGTGTTGCAAGGTGCAAGTTTTAGGGGCGTTTTGGTCTCATAGTGGCAATTTTCTCCCTGTTGTTTTAAGCTCATACTTTCCATCCTGTTAACTTTGGATGTTATATTTGAAGGTGAAGTATAGATCAAATGTGGAAAGTTTAAGGGTAGAATACTCTTACCCAGACATTGCTGGGGCTTGAGGCAGTCTTGTGTTCAGCAGAGTGCTGGGTGAGACTGTTTGAAACCCTTGAACCCCCTGTGCATGTAAGCCCCTTTGGTGGATTTTGGGTGGGAGCCCAGGTTCTCCCTCCATCTCGTGAGCTCCATTGTTGACCCATTTGACCTCAGAGGAGAAAATGGAAAAAACCCTAAGGACTTCTCACAGTGAAATATTTCTCAAATGCACGATGTCCTCAGCCAGAACAGCCTTCTTTTGGGGCTCTGCAGGGTCCTGCTGACCCAAACCCCTGGCAGCTCTGCTCTGATGGCTTGGGGAGAGGGAGAAGTGCTGCACAGGAGATTCCCAGAATGCACATAAATGCTGGGAATATTATCCAGGTGATAGTGACTCTCCCCTCAGTTCTCACTTGCACTTGGGATAATATTTGACAAAAAAGGCAGAGAGGTACAGACAAAGCAAACTCACAAGAGGATTTTTTTTTGAGTCACTTGTGTCCATTCTGACTCAAATGGACTGCAGATTAGTGACAGACAGAATTGCTGTGGGTGGCAACAGTTTGCTCACAGCAAACTGTTAATTAGCATGAGACACTTAGGACTTTGCATGGTGAGAGAAAGCAGAGATGAGGAAACACACATAAATAAACTCTTTGCCTTAGGACCTGTTTTACTGTAGAGAGTGATTGAAGAGCTTAATCACTTCTGGAGGAGGGAAGCCTGTCTTTATCATGCTTTACAAAAAGCATAAGCCTTGCAGAGAAAAGAAAAAGGGGAAACAGAACCCCAAGAGGACTTCTGCACCTTAGGAATGGCTTATCTGAAATGCAAAAGGAGACAGTGCTGTGCACATTTGCAGAATCAATGAAGAACTCAATCCAAAGGCCTGTAACCAAGTCATAGCAGGAAATAAATGCCTGTGGTTATGACATTTTGTTTCTCTGCTACCAGGTACTACAGTGTTTTGGTCTTGGGGGAGTTAAGCAATTTATTTAAACAGTTACTATTCAGTGAGTGTTCATTTCTTTCTTAAAGAAAAGAGATGGAGAAGAAGGAGGCACAATATTTCTGAGGGCAGCTAAAATTTCCCTGAATTAAAATAAAGATAATGTAGTCATAATATTTACAGTCAGCAGCTGGCCTTGCTGATGAGAACGGAGTATTTAAGGATATATAAATCAATTCAAATAATTAAAAGATTTGCAAAAATCTTCTTCCAAAACAAATGGTTTAGTGAGCCCCAGTCTGTGCAGTTGATGTGGATCCTTATACATTCTTATGGGGCCATGAACAATAATAAGCCATAAATCCATGCTTCTAGCCAAGAGTGGATGCTTGTGGAACAGCTGGTCTTTGTTCAGTGAAGATTGTAGGTGTTTCTTGGACATCAGGAAGCATCAGCTTGGTTCAGAGTTGGTGTGTTCAGGGCTGAACTTGGGCACTTCAATACCTGGAACTCTGCCAAGTGCTCTTTAACTAGAGGTTCACATGGGGAGTCCCTCTCAAAAAAACTTTCTTTCTTTGCTCTCTAAGAAGTTGTTAAATTTGACTAATCTTTCTGAAGTGCTCTGGCTTTCTTTCAGCTGGCTTCTGATAAATGGAAGCCTTGTTCCTCGTTGCAAATCATACCAAGTTTAATGAGTGTAATGAGCTTTCTGCTCTCAAATCGCTTATTGATTCTCCTAGAGAACAGACTAATTTGTTAATGAAAGAGAAATAAACACCAGACATTCAATTGGTCAAGAAACTTTTACTCATGTGCTTTATCTAAATTACACAAAACTTGTCATATTTATGTAATTTGGACTCAGCATCAAGTAGGCTCAACAAGAGGGTTTTCTCAGTAGAACAATTGTTTTCATGTGAAAATCAAGTGATTCTGGGGACATTCAAGTGATTTACTCAGTGGTTTATGATCATGATATTGTTTTTCTTCAGTTCCTCAAGAAGTTGGGACTAAAACTCTGACAGTCCAGAGAGCTTCTAGAGTGTGGGGAGGGAACAGCTTGTGATCACTCACAGATAGTAGTGATCTGCAGTGGAGAGAGACAGACCCATCTGAGAAAAGGGATACAGAGAGGGAACCTTGCTCAAATAGCAGTTCTTGGGAAGAGGTGGGGGCGTGATTGCTGTTTGCCATGAGTAGCAGTTTGCTCTGCCAACATTCTCTTTTGCCTATTCAGCTTTAAAGCTGCCCACTGCCATACTGGTGGGGGAGTGCAAGGGAATTACCTATGGAAGACACAACCAAAAGTTTCCATTTCAAATTAATTAACAAACTTCGGCCCAAAGCAGTGTGAAAGCACAGCTCCCACACATGGCCCTCTGCTCTGCCAGACCAGAGCATGTGGGACACTGCCCTGGCTGCTTCAGGGACATCCAGTGTGTTCATTTTCTCCCCCATCCCTCTGCACTGAGGGTGCCTGCAGGAGCTGTAGCATGGCAATGCTCTGGCTGTTTCCTCTGTCTCCAGAGCTTCCTCATCTGGCTGCTGCTTCATTTTCTGCCAGCCACTGAGAGGAACAGCAGCTTTTCCTTCCAGTACTGCTCAGTGAGCACCCACTGCTCCTTTTTTCTCACCCCAAGTATTTCAGTCACCCTTCAGGAAATGAGATTGGTACTATTCAGGTGCATGTAATCAGTAACAACCCACAAAAAGGAAGCTCCTAGAGCAAGTGCTTTGGAAATAGGCCATTAGCCAGAAAACTGTTGGAAATTTTTTGCTTACTCTTCAGGACAGCAATTTCTCTCACAAATCAGGATCAGTTTATGGCTGATTCACAAAAGGAAGATTAAATTAATCAGACTGTGTATTTAAAATGAATAGCTCAACATGCTCCTGGCTGAGAATGTATCACTCTGCTAAATAAGTTCAGAGAAAAGATTAATATAGGAAGACTCTCATATGTAAAGCTCAGCAAGTTCATGAATATTTTCAGGATAATGGTTTGCATTTCTCTGTGATATAGCCTGCAAATTCACAAGACTCTTTCAGCTCATGTTTTCTTTTTGCAAGATCATTGTGTCCTGAGGAATGTATTACTCTTTCTCAGATTGAAGTTGCCTCTCTCATGAGCTGCTGTATTACAGTCACATGAGTGCTCACTATATTTTCATATCTTATCACTGCAGGTAAAGTAATATAATTCCATAATTTTTCATTTTTACGTGATTCCCAATTTCTTGTTGCATAGTAGCAGTTCCTCTGCTTGCCAGCACACTGACAGCCCTGGCTGCTGCAGGAAAGCAGCTCTCACCATGCTGCACTACAGAAATTAATATATTTACACAGCATGTGGCTTGTATTTTTAGATCTCCAAATTCCATGGGATAATTTTAGACTTTGAGCCAGAAATATTTTAATTAGCCTTATTTTATTTTTAAATATAGCTTAAGGCCAGGAGTTTTTCTTCTCCTCTCTCTAATGAGTCAGTCGCTGGGAGCCTTTACCTCCTGGCAGATTAAGAGAGAGTGAGAGACACTTCCTTCACCTCCCCTCTCCCCATGGCAAGAGTAAAAAATACTTGCCACATCCAGCAGGGGCCATGCATAACCCAGAGCCCAGCTTGCTTCCCTTCAGTTCCCAACACTTTCCCTTGGCTGACTTGTCCCATCCCTTTGTTTTTAGTGTCCTCTCAGTCACTTTGCCACTCCTGTGGGAATGTTCATATCCAATTCAAAGTGAATTGGGAACACAATATTTATGTGCTATAAAATGCCTTGCCACAATTTGAGCATGACACCCACCACTTTTTTGCCATCTACTAATATTTTTAATCCATCCTGAAAGCAATCAAGGCAGTGTGACAAGAAGTATCTCAGGCTGCTTATCACTCACAGTTTCATTACCTAGTGAAGGTCTGGTGATTTTTCTTGTCACATTTATTCTAATCATTTACAAGGAATAGAAGTTTAGAGTTGATCATGAGTGTCAATTAGACCCAGGCTTTACAGTATGTGAAAACATTGCTGTCATTCACTGTTTGCAGTAGCAGTGATAATGTTAATTGGAGGAGAACTCTTCGCTGATAATTTTCTGTCACTGCCAAAGTAAATATTGAAATACACTTCTCTTTGCTTGGCCTTGACATAAACACATCTGTCATTAATATTTCACCAAGAAGGTCAATTCAAAAAAATCAAAAAGTGATTAATAAGAGTTTCCAGTTGGGGGTGAAGGGATGCCTGGGTCTCTTAATAAACTCTGTTTAGTTTCCTTTTAATGGGAATAGATCCCATTTGACCCTGTGAAGAGGCAGGACAGTCAAAATAGCATTTGGACACCCAGAGAAAAGGTTTGTAGGCATAAAGAGTCACACCAAGGTGGGGAGATGTGCAGATGGACTTGCACATGAGCCCTTAAGGACCAAACTGATGGAAAAAATTAGGATATGTGAGTAGCATTTTTTTTTTCCCTCACAACCCCAAAATACAGAGATAGTAATGTAGGAAGATGAAGAAAGTAAAGGATATCAGTAAGGAAACTGCAAGTGAAGTCTTTGAACTGCCCTGCCCACTGGGTCACAAAGACTTGTGCACTTCCAATCACTTGGAATTCTCCACACTGGAATGATCTGGTGGCTGGCTGGGCTGAAGGGGACTGGCATGGTGATTTGCTCTGGGCTACAGAGGAAGCTGCTGAGGATGTTCATTAGTGTACCTTAAAGGCAGATGTGGGATGAATGGATGTAGGGACCTCAAGGTCTGCTTTTTGCTGTCTGAGACATCTCTGACTGTAGCAGACTGAGTCTCACAAAATCCTTCAGCATTATTCCTCCAGGGGCTGACAAGATGCAGAACAGATGTGGCTCCTCTGACTCCTGGCACACCTCCTCATGGCTAGAGATGGGCAGGTGTGACTCACTGCATTACTGAATGATTTGCTTGCTTTTTAATGGATACACAATTAAAAAAAAAATAAAACCCCTAACATTCCTGTGACCATGAATCACTACAGCCTGCTTGATTTTTGAAATATCATACCATGTGTATACTTTTTTACTGTCCCTCCCTGCCTCAAAATCATCCATTTCCCTCTGGTTAAGAAGCGTGTGGTGTGGGGTGTGTCAGCTCTGCTGCTCAGAGAGCTCCTCCTCCCCTGTACAGATGTCTTCAACTTGCTCCATTTTCAAACCCAAACAGAAGGACTGGTATACAAGCCACAGACTGATTTGGGGTTTGTTTCCACTAAAGTTCTTATTGGTGTTGTCTTCCTACTATAGCTCTGAAGCTTCTACTCCTACTTTGCTGTGCCTGTGGCTCCAGGTTTATCACTCCTTTGGTCTGTGTCCAACTTCTGATGACTAAATGCTCTCTTTGCTTCAGACTGAAGGTTTCCCAAGTCAGTGTAGCCCTGTCTGTGAGGAGTTCCTGTGAGTCGGCCCCAGTGCCTCTTTGCAACCCTTCTTGTCCACCCTTGGTGCAGTCTGGTGTCTGAGGGCTTTTCTCAAATGCTGGGAATTGCTTCACCATGGAGCATATTTGCTCCAGTGTGTGCATGGTACCCTGGGGACTAGAGTACCTCTGCCAGGAGCCTTTATAATAATTAATTTTTTTTCATCCCCTCATCCTCATGAGGATATTTGCTGCTCAGGTATCCTCTGCATGGCCTTTCTCTGTTGGTGTGTCGTGGGTCAGCCCTTTAGGGCAGGTTACTCAGCCCCTGAAGAAGCAGTCTTGTTTTCTGCTTTGTCCTCTGATCAAAAGCATTTCCCACATATTTTCCCTGTTGCACAGAAGTCGGTACCTCAGCTCTGCACTACTGTTTATATTTGCATCTCGAGGTCATTAACATGTCCCACACTTCAGTGTTCCCTGTTGTCACATATGTGACTCTTCATTTTTTGCTGGAAGTCACTGCTTGTAGATGTAGACCAAAAAACCTGCTTTTCCTTCACTTCTTGCAGCTGCCCTCTGGTTTTCAGTCCCAGCTGTAAAGGGTTGTTTTGTGTCCCCACTCAGCATGTGCTTGTCATTTTTTTCAGTAATGGCTCAGGGATGGGGTCTGGGCTCTTCCAAGGACCTGCCTGTGCTGGTGCCTGGTTTCCAGGTGCTCTGCCCTGAGTTGCACATCCCTGCACAGCCCTGGCTCTTCTCAGTTTGTGCCAATTCCATTGTTTGGCAATGGAAGTGAAACTGCTGGTGGGGGGACTGTGAAACTCATGCCTAAGATCCCAGGGCCTCCAGCCTCCTCCTCACAGGAAAGGTCTGATCAGAAACATCCAAGAGATGTTCCTCTTAGAGGCCTTCAAGCTACCTGAGCCCTGCCAAGTGGGTGATCTGAGATGAAGGATGTCTTGGCTTGTCACCATCTTCTGTGGTGCTTTCATGAATGCTAACTGTGCTTGGGGAGCTGCCTCTTCTCACCCCTCCTAAACCCCTGGGTATGCGGCTTCACAACAGCTCCCGATCTTGCAAAGTCTTCCCAAACTGGGAAACAAGAATGCTGTGATATTTCCTCTAAATGGGAATTGCTATGACTGAGGAAAGGAATCATAGGATAAGAAAGCAATATGTATGATATCTAATTAAAGCTTCTGCTTCTTCTTCCTTAATTTACTGCCTCAAAGGTTTCATAAGGGCTGTGGTTAAAAGGCAGTGGTTCAATACAGGCAGTAGATGTGCTATATGAGGAAAAGAGTGGGACAATTAAAAAAAAAGGCATTCCTCACCCAGGAATCTCCTGAGCCTGTGGTGTCACTTCCACTTGAAACATCGTAGTGTTTTTAATTTGAGTAGTCCTTTCTACCCAGCCATGTGGAATTACTCTTGTGTTGTGTGTGGCTCTGTTTCTAGTGGAGTTCCAACCTGCATGCTTTGTGCAGGTATTTAACCTCCCTGGAAGCATTTAAGGTGCCAAACACATCAGAAGGATCTTGAATTCAAAATAAATATAGGTTTTAGCCTTCAAATGTAGTCTGAAAACAAACATTCCTTTTTAAAGTGACTACAAGACTTACTGAAAAAGACGCCTGATATTTCATCCAGGGAAAAACCCAGTCAGACTTCAAACCTGATCAGAGCTTTTACCTTGAGCTCTTACAAGTGGACTGAAATCAAATGAAGGACTGTAATAACCAGTAGACACAGTGGGTGGGAGAGGCTGCAGAGTAATGGACATACATTTTTAAAGGCCGTGGAGTGGCACAGGCTTGTATCCATAGCCACGCCAGTACATTTAAGCCTGTAAAACAATGTATCAGTGCTCTTCGTCCTGACATTTTATCAATCTTCCAGCCACTCTCAGGTCTCAGACTGAGAGCCAGACTAGTTTTTTTCCAACCTTTTTTTACCTGCTGTCACACAGAGTTTTCCAGTGAGATGTCCAAAAGGATGCTTACCATCTGTGCGCTCTTACTATGCGTCAAAGCGTTTCTTCCAATTTTCTTGCTTTTATCCCTGCTTGAAGTAATTTGTCACTGCTGAAAAATCATTACTGCCACCCCTCAGTCACCTAGCTTTATTTGGCTTCTGCCAAGTCCCTGGCCTATTCCAGTTATCAGAAAATCCACTTTTAAATAAAAATGAGCCATGGGAATCTGGTAACAGAAATGGCCAGAAGAGCAGATCCTCCAAGATCTCTCATTTCCCCCCCGCCACCATGTGATGGAGATCTTTTTAAACCTTGCCTACTATAAAGGCTTCTAAAATCAAGGAAATTAGATTTCATTTGTCTCTCTGCCACTGAGTTTGTGCTTTGTGGTAGTTTATTTCTGCTCTGTGCCCTGTCAGAAGGGCAGGTGATAGGAGAGAGAGGTTAATGGCAGCAGTGAAGTGCTCGTGCTCAGTGCCAGGGTGCCCTTTCCTGACATTCAGCTGTCACCCAGACAGAGAGGCAGCTGTGCTCCCTCCAGCAAAGGCTGTGTCTCCCCATGGCCTGCCCTGTGCTGGCTCTCACGAGGCTGTGCCTGCGGCTCTTCCCTGCAGCCACGGGAGCAAATCAGTCCCGGCTAGCTGCTCCCCAAGCTTGGCTGGAGGAAGCCACAAGATTTGCCACCCCCAGGTTCCCTTAGAGGACCCCAGGTGGTGGCGCCGTCTGTGGCGGCGAGGAGGAGACCACGATGAGTCCAAGGCAAAGGAAAAAGAGGACACCTGCATGGCTGTCAAGGAGGCTTTATTCCTTAATGGTTCCAGAGGAAAGTGACAATGGAGAGATGCCCGGGAGGGAGCGGGGGGGAGCTGATACAGGCAGTGGGTGTGGAAGGGGGAGACTCAGAGTAACCAATAACGAACAACATATTTGAACCAATAAAGATCATACATGGGAGGGGAAAAGCCCCAGGGGCAAATCATACAGCACAGTAAGGGTGACTGACATGGAAAAATCTCGAACAAAAGGGGGGTGGTTACAGTGAGTGACAAGGGGAGTAGGTGGCACCACTGGGAGGGGAGAGGACTGATAAGGGCAGGGAGGGAGGAGGGAAGGATCACTGGGTTTGATGGGCAGGCAAGTGGCGGGAAAGGAAAGTAACAGACAACCTGGGACAAACCATCATGAGGGGAGAACACGGGGGGAACCAAGGACCAAACCATTTTATTAACACAAAATAACTAACACAACTAATAATAACAAATCTTTAAAAACACAATGCCGCATGTGCCTGCACTGGGGTTTTACAGGGCTGCCACCACCGTGGCAGAGAGAATCCCACCTCTCCCACTGGCACATCCCAGCCTGTGGGACTGTGCTCAGCTGAGGAACGTCAGCCACCATGGGGGCCCAGCCTGGAACCTGCAGCCACCGCCTTTGGTAGAGGAGGAAAACCCCACGGCCTGTGGACACACTTCTTGCAAAGCAGCCACTTCATTTCTAATCTCTCAGCCCTGTTCCTCCAGGGAAATCTTTGAATAATTTTGAAAGACAGGTCTAGGAATGAAAATTTATAGTAGTAGTGAAAAAAAGGTAGTTATATCTGAGGTACTTGTTTTTAGGTTAGTTTTGTATCCTCCCTTTATAGGTTGTAAAGTATTCTTCTAGCTGTTTCCCTAGGAGATTGCTGGCTGATCATCTCTCACCCTCTGCCTTTGCTGCACAAATGCCAGCTACCAGCTTTTGGTTGTTCCAGCTTGTATATGTACAGTTAAACTTTGAATAGTTTTCTCAACTTGTGTTTAGCTTTGGGAAGTCAATAGCTTGTCCAGTTTTCCAGTTAATCTAGTAAATGCAGCACTGGTCTGGACTTGATATTTTGTAAGGAGCTTCTCTGAATTATGAAATAAAGCTGTTCTGCAACTGTAACATCACGCAATGTGATATGTGCCGTCACATTCTGAGGTGACTGCCCTGTCACAAAGCAGAAGTCATCAGAGAGCCTGTAGCTTGTTGTGGAACTAGTTAGTTATGGAAGTGTGGTAAAGCAAGAGGAAGTCATACTGTATGTAAAGATTGCATGAATTCAAATAACAGGTGAAAAAAAAAAATTAGTGTGAGAGAAGCTGAAGGTAATTGGATAATGATTTACATTAAATCGTGGCACCCTCTTACAGCTCTTCCTTTGGTTATTGGAGTTACACAAGAATCACACACACACACATAAAACCAAAAAAACCCAACCCTGTACCACCCAGGAAAATTCTCAAGTGTCTTCAGAGTGTTTAATTTTTGACTTTGATTTCCAAAATTACTGTAGTCAAAAGTCTCACTAAAATTCTGGTGAGAATCTGATTTTAAAAGCCTGAATGCTAAAGGAATTTAGGTATCTAAGATGAAAACATGAAAGTAAGAATTTTCAAAAAAGTTGCTACAACTTGGATGTATTTAAAATTGTAATCTATAGGACCATGTGTTTTTATTGCCAACATTGCCTTTAAAAAAAGCTACAATCCACAATTTATTGATCTTCTGAAACTCCAGCATGCTTTCAAATACATTATTAAAATATATAAATTTAGTAGATGATTTTATTTTGTTGACTTTCTCCCTGAAGTGCTGGAAGATTCATTTATGATGATGTATCATTCTTCAGTTATGTTAGATGATCTAACAGTTATGTTAGATCATTCAATTAAATCTATTTCTGATTGAACTTTGAAAAATACAGGCGTTTCTAACACTTCTGATTTATTAGAAAACTGAAGTACAAATGTCAAATTCTAGGTATTCACAAAAAAGCTTCTTTAATAGTGGACCCTGGCTGATAATGTTTGACATCCCCCTATTTGGAAAATTATATTTAACTGAAGCTATTTTGAAGAACGTTGAGGTAGATGAAAGCTGCATCTATTAAATCATGCCATATTTTATAATGCTTTTATAGCTGCTGTCAATTGGTCTAAAAGTCAGAAAAACTGTCTGGCAGATGAGAACATTAAGTTCCTGGTTTCTGGTTCATTACTGAATGCAAGCAATCATCCTATTACTGGAAAGGATAATTGAAATGTAGAGCTATAGATTAGCTGAAATGGGAGGAGTGGCATTTTTTTTTCCATAAGCACCACGGTTATGTCCTTTCCATCTCCCCTCTCTGGGTTGCTCTGGATGGCAGGCCGACCAATTAGCCACATTAACAGCTCATCTGGGCTGCAAGGAGAAAACTGACATTTTTGTGATCTTTGTTTCAAATGCTCTGTCTCTGTGGGTTTAATGTGATAATCCAATTAACACAGAAACGGGCTTATTTGGCAGTTATCTTGTTCTGGTTTATAGCAATGATTTTGAGTAAAAAATGTATCCAAGTAGAGGTACGTCCACGTTAAGGGGCAGTGCAGGCTGCCTCTCCAGCTGGAAACACAGGAGCAATGAATCAGACCTGTACTTCATCATGAAGGATGGCTTCAAGTACTCTCAGCAGAAAACAGGAGCACTGTTTCCTATTCCATTACAAACACAACTAGGAATAAAAATAGGTTGGTTATGAAATGAGTTATTCTGTTCTCCCTACGTGGGTACTAACAGAATTTTATATCCTAGACTTAACACATCAGAAATATGATTTTCAAAAATAGGAGGTCTTGTCAGGAAAAACAAATTTCATCACTGATTAAAGAAGAATCACACAGAGGAACATCTTTTCATCCAGCACAAAGGAACTTCAGAGACTCAGTCTGTAAAGATATCAGAATAATTGAAATCAGATTCCGAATTTAAAAGAAAAAAATTACTTTCTTTTGCCTACCTATTTTCAAAACAGATACTACTGTCTAGTACAACTCTGAGTAAACAGGAGAGAGATAAATATAAGCATTAATTCATTGCACGAGAGGAACTGGAGCAAAAACTGTCCTACTGGAAACTCAGCTTAATTCTTTATCTTTTTTTCATAGGATGAGCTTTTGTTCTGCAATGAACAAATTTTTCATCCACATCCAAGTTTGTGCTTGACACTGACAATATGGACTTTGTTTTGAAAAAGAGATTGAATTTTACTTCCTAGTCCTCAAGCTTAATCAAGACCTTATAAAAAGATGAATAAAATGTTGTTCAAATGATAGAATGAGGAAATCCCAAAAGTGTCAAGTTTTCTAAATGTTTTATTTAAAATGCTAAAGAGAAAAATACAGCTCCACTTTGTTGAACAACAGGCTGTTCACAGCACTGGTTCAAAATGATGAACTGGGGTTCTCACTCCTGCCACACAGTCCTCCCGAAATCCAGCCAGGCGCTGCAGGAGCACTTCCACCATCTCCAATTGGGGTGCATCAGTGAGCAGCAGGCTCTGCCCCAGCTCCTTGGTGGCGGTATCCAGAGGGGACTGATGCTGGTGACAGCAGCATCCTGCTGGCCGTGCCCAGGAGGTGTGGCCAGGTTTGCATGACAAGAGTTCTAGTGAGAGGCTTGGTTTGCCAGATCAAGTCTTGTGTTGTTCCTCTCTTCTGACACCTTTGACTGCAAAATTTCATGATTAGTGACTCACCTAATGCTGTTTGACATCAGTGTCAGGATTCACATTTGTTATTAATACAGAGATGTGAGCCGAGATTCTGATTGCTGGTAAACCTCTAGTTCGAGGTTTTCTCTCTTCTGGATGCTTCTTTCTCTCTTCTCTCTTTTCTCTCTTATTTTCTCTCTTCTGGATGCTTTAGAAAGACCTGAATGACTGGCAGCCTAGGCACCAGCTAAGGTCCTAGGTGTCAGCATCTCATTGGGAGGTTTTTCCAGGTACAAAAGGAGCCTGAAAGCCTCTCCACTACACTCCACTCAGTTTTGGCCAGCGGGACACCAAGCTTTTCACTTCAAACACTGCAGGCTTGGGGCACTGTCATCACTACATGGTTTGACTTCCTGCTGGCTGTTTAAAATATCTCATGCCCTTGACTACTTTGTCAGAAAGTAATAAAGGACTTCTCCCATTAGCAAAAGTGCCCACAGGTCTTTGAGGCTCACTGCAGCTCCTCTTGGGACATAATCCCTTCTCTGAAAGCCATGGCTACAAAAGGTAACACGGCTCTGGTAGGATGTTAGGAAGCAGCAGGGGAGGGGCAGCTCCGCGCAAAGCTTTGTTTTCCCTCAGTGAGCACCGTGCACAAGGACCATGCCAGCGCCCTCACAGAGCCTCACACACCTGCCCAACACAGCCAGCCTTTCCCCCTGAGCAGAGCCATTCATTTGATGGTAAATCAGCGAGCGATGGGTGCCCAGGAGCAGAGCTGGCAGTGCCGGCTGAGCCCGCCCATCCATCCATCCACCCACCCACCCATCCATCCATCCATCCATCCATCCATCCATCCATCCATCCATCCATCCATCCATCCATCCATCCATCCATCCATCCATCCATCCATCCATCCATCCATCCATCCATCCATCATCCATCCATCCATCCATCCATCCATCCATCCATCCATCCACCCACCCACCCACCCACCCACCCACCCACCACCCATCCATCCATCCATCCATCCATCCATCCATCCATCCATCCATCCATCCATCCATCCATCCATCCCCTCCGCTCCCCCAGTGCCCCCTGCCCCTCCCTGCAGCCCCCACTCCTCCTCGCAGGCTCTTGGCTCTGCCCTGCTCTCCTCGCCCCTTCCTGCCTCAGTAACCTGTTCTGCTTTTCCCCACCATTCATCCTCATCTGGAGTTTAAATACATCCCTCTTCATGGAAAAGCAAAATAGCTTCTGAGTAGCTCCATTCACAACTCAAGCTTTCTTACATCTCCTCCCACTTCTACTCTGGACAGAAAGTGCCAGCATTCTTTCCAGGTATTCACATATTTGCTAATCTAACTATGCCTGGTAAGTCATGATGACAGGTGGAAGTGGAGATGGGAGCAGCATTTGCAGCAGCTGACCTTATTTCTCTCTGGGTTTGGATCCACACACAGAACAGAGCTTTGAGAAGAGTTCATACTGTTAAACATCTAACTTTCTTGTTGCTCCTGCAGGGTGGTGCACTTACACTGAAAATCAGGGCTGTCAGTGGAAACAGAAACCCTTAGAACCCCCCTGACCCCCTTAAATCCAAGGGCAGGATTTGTTATACCTCTGCTCTGATTCTGTAGTATGAACCAGAGCTATTTAGGATGCATTTCTGATGACAAATGTTCTCTACAATTATTATTTTTTAATTTTACTTTTTCTCTTCTTTTTTTTTTTTCCTTTTCTTTTTGTTCCTTTTTTTTTTTTTTTTCTGGCAGCTTTATTTGTCAGGCTTCTTTTCTTTTTCTTTTCATTTTGTCCTTTTTCCTTTTCCCTTTTATTTTTCTTTCACAAACTGTAACTGTAACTGTACTTTTGGGGAATCTTCTGCTGCTAATTCATTTCTTTCTTGCAACCCTGGTTCCATTTCTGAGCCTTGTTATGTGTCTAGTCTGTGTGGCTGCTGCAGAAGAGATAAACTGAGTAGTTTTTGTTTCAACCTATTTAATGGGGAGCTAGGCTTTTCTTATTCTTTTAAACTTTATAGACTGTGTAATAGTTCCTTCAAGCTAGACTGGCAGTGAGAAGACTGAAAGATTAATGCCAGCAGAATTTGTGTCTTCTGCACACAGTGCAGCATTTCCCTGGAGGAGATGATGCATCCTTGTGTCCAGGCAGACATGGGCAGGCAAGGCTCAATGCTCACCAGCCCTGGGGCAGGCTCCTGGCCACTGCCTTTTCCCAGGGCCTCCCCAGTGCCCCCAGAGGAAGAATCAACCTTCTGGTGCCTGGCTAAGGGACCCTGGCCTGAAAATCCAGCCCCATTTCCCACCTGGGCAGTGAGCTGGGGTTTCCTTGGTGTGGCAATCTGGTCAGGCTGGTTTTGCTCTGAAGAGGTGTCAGTATATCACTGGGAGGTTTTTCCAGGTTCAAAGGGAGCCTGAAAGCCTCTCCAGTACATTCATTAGCCTTTTGGTTTGGTTGGAGAGGCAGAGGTAAAAATTCAAGCCTCCCTGCAGAAAGTGTCACCCCTTTTTGCTCCATTACATATTCTCTCCCTTGGGTGGTGGACTTGAAAGTAGCCAGGACAAGCTGCATTGCTGCCTCAGACAGGCAGGAATCCTTCCAGGGCATTTGCTAAGTAACTTCTTACCTTTTCACTTGTACAATTTCCATGGCATGTTCCTTACCCCGCTTCATACTGTCTTAGAGAAGGCTGTCCCTGCCAAGTGCTGAGGCTGCTGTGAACCAGGGCTGTGGGGCTCATGGAAGGGAGCTCTCTCTGTCTAGAAGCATGTATCCTAGGTCTCTAAAACTTTGGAGCTTCTTTGAAGGACCTTTGCTTCCTATTTAAAAACACTTCTATGAACAAGGTTGTCTCTGACCCTTACCTGAGGAGCACTCCTGGCTGCCAAGAAGATCTTGGCTTTTGTAGTCCCTGTGACACTGAGGCATGAGCCAGAGTAGGACATAACAAGAATGATGGCTGCAGAAAAGAGGGATGGGTCTGAAAGGAGAATTTGAGTTTTCTTTTTCTTTTCTACAAAGGATTCTTTACTATTTTTTTAAAGCTAGATGAAAGGCATGATCTCACATGGCCTTTACCAGGGCAACATAAAATGTTATCCTCAGTCAGTCAAGGGCACAAACCATGAAATGAGTTCCCCATTTTGAGTATTTCCAACATTATTATGACAGTAGAATAAATGTCAAGGACCCTGTGTGTTTTTTTAGTATCTATAATGAGTTAAAAGACATGAAGTCACTTTAGAGCATGGGACTGGGTTGTCTATAGATAGCATGAACCTGAATTGCTTTCATGATGGAAACCAGAGTCAAACTCAGAGATGCAGAAGTTGAGATTCAGTTGGGGACTTTTGAAGGCACTTGAGTTTTCCTGATTTGGTGTGACCATAGATTTGGCCTTGGGGAGGTGGGTCATTTTAAGTTATGGTCTGGTGCCAGTGCTTAAGGATCCCACAAGCAGCTGTTTCTTTCTTGAATTTGGGTGCCTTAATGAAATACAGCACAGGCTCCTCTGCTAGCAAAAGGAATACTTGTCTACTGTTGATTTTGTTTGCTGTGATTACCATCTCTTTCAATCCCATTTGCAGATGACTTATGGATAACTTGTTTCCCATAGCTGGTTCAGACACCAAGGCAGATTTTTCAGTCTCTCATCATCTGTGTTGACCTACATCTGTTCTCTCACTGTGCCTCAGTCTCACTTTGGACTTGCAGGTCTCAGTTTGCCACCCTAGGCTTCGCTTATGGTCACTGGAGAGAGCAGGACCTGAGCAATGTTAGAAGTCTGTGGCAGGAGGAGGTGAATACAGGGACAACAGGGAATGTGCGTTTCACACAATAATTAAGGGTGGTTTGAAATAAAGTGAAAACACAGGGTTTTCTTTGGTGCTTAACTAAATGATTACTTTTTATCACAGTCTTCAGGAACCCAGGAGAGAAAAGAGTCAGCTCTTGCTCTTGGCTCTTTGGTACCTGTGGGGCCCAAGAATAAACAGCTCAGCAGAGAGAGTGCCCCAAGGCTAGGCTGTCAGAACTTTCTCTTTGCAGACAAGCATGGTGTCTGTATTTCTAATCAGGAGAGGCAAATGTTGAGCTCTCAGAAGCTAGGAAATGGAATGATGCTTTTTTCTGGCTGTGGCTTTGCCAGGCTAGCTCTGTTCAACATAATTGCTTTGGCCAGCTGCACCTGCTTCATCACTGTTGTACCCATGGTAGTTCTGTCAGCCCCTGGACATCACTCAGGAGATGACAATGGACAACTGAGATCCCACCAAGAACAACCTGAAGTGCAATGGGAGGGTGGCCAGGACCTGCCTGCTTGCCCTCCTATAGGGAAGTGATTCTGGGAGCTGTTCCTCCCAGCTGTCCCCACTCCACCCAGGCAGTGTGCAAGCAGGTGACCCAAAGGGTGAGCCAGGAAGCACTGCGAGCCAGGACTGAGTGGGAGAAGGGGGCTCAAGTAGCTAAAGCTCAACAGCCTGGACTGAGGTGTAGGATAAACTTGCTGTGTGGGTAAAGCCTTAGGCATATTCTTAGCTGCTAAATGGTTGTTTTGGCAGCCACCCTTAGGAGAATCAGTCTCCTTCAGTGAGCTGTGTCACTACTTTCCAGGACAGCCAAGGTCTGAGGCCAAATTTGCCATTTTTTCACTTAACAGGGAGGGCTGCCTAGTCAGGGAAATAATACTGTCTGCAGCCTGAGCTTTAGGGAGGAGAGTGTTCAGGGGTCACTCCTAGGGCCTGGCTACCTCCACCAGAACATGCAGCAACATCACAATATTGATACTAGACAGACAGGGTGCTCCAGTGACTTTCTGAGAAGGCTGAAATGTCCTTTTTTTTTTTGCAAGGGCAGGTTAGATCTGTATGCTGCCTGAACACTGGCAGTCATCAAGACCATTCAGGGCAGCTTCAGGCCCTGGACCTCCCAGTGCAAGGACAGAGCACTGATGGATTGCCCCATGTGGGATGATGGCAGGACACTCACTCAAGCTCACTGCTGCTGCAGGAAAGCTCTTCCTCATGAGCAGGAGAAACATGACACAGTGAAGTTAAGAAGAAAAATGTGGAAATGGAAACAGAACAAAGGAGTATAACAACAGCATGTAAGGAGAAAAATGTGTCTAGGTGATCTGGCAGACTGATGTGATGTGATCTAGACTTGGACTCTGCCAGATGGCTGAAGAGAGCTGGCATTATTACTCTGTGTGAAGGGGGACCATATTTCCAAATCTGACACAGTGCCTGGCAGCTCTAAGCTGAGTTAGAGATAATTTCTAGTCCTAGAGAGCAAAGCTTGAGGAACAGGCTAAGCGTAAGTTTCTTCTCAGTTTCTATTCTATCTGGTTCTCCCTGGCTTTTTGCCCATTTCAGCCTGCTTCCCCTGAATTTTTCAGAGGTTCTTTTATAAAAAGTTCTGTTTCTATGCACTAAGTCATGACTCATTTGAAAAATAACACGTGGCACAACCAGGTAACCCATCCTCAAGGAACTCAGCTCAGAATGAGGTTAAATAGGCACTGAAAGTGGTTTTCTAGATGGAAATTTTACTTCCTTTCACATAATCCCACAAGAATTTATCTTCCAAATAATCTCGGGGTCTTCCCTATACCCCGGCCCAGGTCCTGTCTGAGCCCTGCTTGTCTGATAGGAGAGGTCAAAGCCCTCTCACACCAAAACCCGAGGGGAAGGGAGCCTCACTGTGAGGGTACCGATGTAGTTCTGGGCTTGACCAGTGGGAGGCCCTTAAAGACCATCAAGTTTTCAGTGTCTATAACAATTATATATATTTGGGATTCATGTAGCAATCTTTGCGTGTAGACCTGCAAGTTCTTCAGAGATTTTTGAGGAACAGCTCAGGTCCCAACTTTACAGACTTGAGATATAGACAGAGGGGTGAGAGGACTTTGGAGTGATTGTAAAATAAGGAAATTACAATCATTTAAGAGATTTTGTAGAATATAGAAAAGGGTAATATCCCTTCCCTCATAAATAGTAACATCATGTTCATACACTTTTATTGTTGCTTTCTTAAATGTTTGGTTTGTCCTCAGAGTTGCCTAAGGAAATGAAACTTTAGAGCAATTTCTTTCATTTGTCCACATGTTAAAAAAAAAAATTAAAAAAGACACTGTGATTAATCTCATTCTTTTCTGGCTTCAGACAACCAAATATTCAACAGAAGTATTTTGTCCCTTTCCTTTGAACAATTTCTTCAAACACTGAGCTATTGTTGTAACTTTCTGGGTCACGTCCTCTGTTTTCTATTTGTTTTATTGCTACAGGTTTAAAGCACGAACCCTTCTGTTCAAGGCAGTACTCTTAGCAGCTGTGATTTAACCTGGAAATGTCTCTGCAGCCTTTTGAGCTAATTTATCTGTTAGTAAGAAATGAAAACCTGTTGGGAGTCACCATTTCACCATTTTCTGTAAATGGGCTAAACTTTGGTCTCAGCTGCATCCAGAAAAACCTTCCTGTGATCATATCAGTCTCTCCAAGATCTACAAGCTGCAGAGCATGTCAAACAAGGAAGACACCCTAGGATGAATGCCAGATTTCCTGCTAGACAAAACATCCCTATTTCAGCTCTCACAGGAATACCTGTTACCATCAAGATGACGGTAACATCCACATTGATCTGTTTGCCAAGCTTCAAATGGTACATTTTTATATTATTAGATAAATGGAAAATGCACAGGAACAGCATTACACACTGTGAAAAAATATACCCTGAGTGGAATAGCAAAAAAGGATTGTAATTTTCCAAGTCTCCCTCTGAATGTTTGTGAAATGATTTGCGTTAGGAAAGAATATTTTTCCTTACATGTTCAGGTTATGATACAAGAATTCAATCTGGTTGCAAATGTATTGAAATTGATTGATATCTTCATTCCTTTCAGTCCTTACAGTCTCTGTTTGTGGAAAACACCTTGACTATTGGACTGCAACACTTACTGCTCCTGATGGCAGCCTCAGTTTGACCCTGATTGGATGGAATGTTGAATCCCCAAAATTCATTAGCAGAAGGAAAAATGAGTGTTGCATTCATATTAGCTGAAGTGAGTGTAATGAATGATCTCTCATTCAGAGCTGGTTTTATTTGGTTTTAACCAATCACATTTCACTGCTCCCCAACTTTTCCCATTCTGGGACTTGGGGATATCCAGGCTTTTGTACATGCCTGGCAATTGCAGTCTCACCTTCTTGTCATTCTGTCCTTATTTCACTAAATGGCAGTCTAACCAAGAGAGTTACATGACACTTCTGTTTTCTATCATTCCCAATCAGATTTCAAGAGTCAAAAGGGGTCTTAGGATACTCTACTGTGGTTTTTTTAGCTTCCTTTCTTCTAGTTTGCTTTACCACCTGTGTTTTTATGAGCTTCTCTTGGGAAATGTAAGTCTTTGCAAGTAATATTTTAACATAAAACACAAGAATTGTTCTGGGATTTTCCTGCTATAATTCTTTGTGAAAAATCTTGTCATATTTGATTTTTTGGTATCACAGAAACCTTTTCTTGTGTCCCCCATGTAGACAAGGGCACAGATTACTCAGGAGTTCCCAATTATGCTGTTTTATCTTGTTCCACTGCTGACAGAAAGATGGAGTGAGCTTGGTTTCACTTGAGTTCACTTGGTCCACTTCACATACAGGCTTACTGACCAAAAACCTGACCAAACAAAAAACCAGGTCCTTATATAAAAGAATTCAAATCAGCCATCCAGTACAAATAAGGTCATTAAAGGAGGTCAGTAAAAAGAAATCTGGATTAATTATAGAAAGCCTGTGTAATAACTTGCTCTCTTCTCTTTGGAAGTACCCAAGATGTGCCCAGAATTTTGAGTTGTGGTCAGCCTTGCAGCAGCATTGCCCTCTTCTCAATGCTGCCCTTGCTTCTGAGAAGTTCTCACCTCTGTCTTCCCTTCCTCTCAATGACTTACAAATATGATTTGAGGATACAAGCTCCCAAATCCTATCCAGAATCCTCTTCTGCAGTGAATGTAGGTAATTTCTTGCTAGGTCTGAGCACTTGGGATGCCTTGTGGCTGGTGAGCCTCCATTCTCAGCCAGTGTGCCTGCCTGCTGATTCCTGACTTTCTGCACCAGCCCCCTCACCAAGACTACTTGTGTTTCAAATCTGCTTAAACATGCAAACTTGTGATTTACATTCACTACCAGATTTCTATAGGTGTGCTCAGTGCACACAAACAATTGCCTTGCCTGTGGAGTTGCATTTTTGTCCCAACCCCTCCTGAGTGTGTCTGGGTTGCCAGGGTGCTGTACACTGCAGGCTGGCTGCTCTGGCAGAGCACCAGCCATGAGCTGCCTTCTGAAATGTCAAACAAGCAGCAGTCACCTTACAAGGATGGATGCCTTTTCTTGAATAGATAAGAATCCATCACAGCAATGGATGAAATTTTATCCCCCCCAAAAAAACCAAAAAACAAAAACAAAACAAAAAAACCCCAAAAAATCACTTGGATGCAAAAAAAATTACAGCAAAAGAATAGATTATGGTCTTTTATTTTTAACAGAGAGAAAAGGTGAGAAGGCTTTAAAACAAGTATAAACTATGGTTTAAAAATGAATCTTTATCACATTTTTTTCTGTTTATCTTCTGCTTAAAGAAATCTAGCCTTTGCTCTAAAGAGGTTTTCAGTATATACTTTCTCTAAAACATTCAAATCCTAAAGACTGGAAAATATTTTAAATGAAATGTGAAGTCCCTTTATCTAGCTCCCATTTCATGTCAATGAGATAAGTGTTGGTGGTTCTTTAAAAACTTGAAATACATTTCAATAGGTAGATTTCTATTAGGTGCCTTTAAACAATGTTCCATTTAATTGCCTCCTGATATCTTTTTTTATGTGATTGTAATGTACAAAGAAATCAGCTGAATTCTCCAGTCAATATAACTGTTAATTGACAATACATTAGGTAATACCTCACTGAACTCAGCTGCAACAATTGCTTCCCTGAGGTTTTAAAGAAGAAAGTCTATTGACTGGGAGAGAGAATGGGCTATTAGGCACTATAGATTCTGTTCTAGGACTAATATGATACTGAGTTTCTATTCAAATGGTGGAGCTTAAAATCACTTCTCAGAAAATAATTGAATAAAAGAAAGTCATAGCTCTAAATCTATCAGATAATTTCTTGAGAGCTCTGGGCAATTTCCAGCTTTACATCCTGCAGGCTGCATAAGCAGGAGCTGGTGCCATGCTTCACATCAGCCCCTAACTCTGTCACTTGAATGAGAAGAGAGTAGCTTCAGACACATCAGAAGGAGGCCCCAGGAACGCCCTCTCCTTGGAAAAAGCACTGCTGAGGGGTTCCTCCACACCAAGCAAAAAATACTTTCTTCATTTCCAGCTTCACACTGACAGAGCTTATCCAGTGTCCTTGTCCACCTCTGCGAGGAAGGGACAGAGGGACTCCTGAGGGCAGGAGAACAAGGGCAGCCTCAGTGCCTGGGGTGGCTCCTGGGCTGCTCTGGGTGTGAGCTGGAGGGGACCAGAGCTCCCATGGCAGAGAGGGGGCTTGGAGAACGTAGCACTGCAGGGGAGGTGAGCAGAAGTAACTGGATTTAGGAGCTGTGGCATCACAGCTGGTGAATGGCTTGGGATAACTGCTTTGTCTTTAAACTTTCATAAGGTTTGTCCATATACAGACATGTTCAGTGTATTTCAAAATCAAACAGATTGCAAGAAGGAGAGCTTGCACCTTTTAAATTGATGTTGCTCTTACATAAGCTGTGGGATCTATGAGAGTCTGAAGCAGAACTCAATAGTAGTTTGGGAGATAAGGGACTTCAGTCCCTTTTGAAGGTCAATCTTCTGTCAGAAACCTAATCCCTCCTAGAAATAACTCAAAATGAAGCATACAAAAAGGACAGAGATTGAAATTATTATTATTTCCTGCTCAAGTTCTGTTTGGCTTTTTCTTTGGTTTCTTAATCCTTCTTTGATAGAAATGCTGGCAGTATATTTAACTTGTCTTTAATTTTCATGGATGTGGTGGAAAGACAATATAACAAAAAAGGCATTACTTTATATGATTTAGGATGGAAACCTTCAGTTTACTTACTTTACTTATTTTTGACAGTGATATGTGTTTGCGAAGGAAATTATCTGGCACCAGAACAGAAAGACCTACTTTAGGCTGCCACAGAAAGGTAGAAGCAAGTCAACAACTGAATTTTTTGAAAATATTAAGATTCACTTATCACAATATGAAAGAATAACAGAAGTATTGAAAAAAACCACAGTTTGTGACTCCCACATTTTATGAGTCAAAGTTGTTTAGGGAGCTTCAAGCTTGGGTCTTAAAATAAAGTCACTTTTACATTAAGTTTGTGTTTTTCACAATGTATTTCTGTGCATACTCAAGGTCAGTATATATCCCTACATATACTGATATATATTGCTTTTGCACATGCCACAGTTTGAATTGTCACATTTAGTTCATAATCAGCATGCTGACATAACACATTTATAATCTAACCACAATAAAAATAGTCTGTGTAACAGACAAAAGCAAACAAAGGCTTTCCATATTAAATACAGGATTTATTTCTCCACATAACAATTTTCTCACCTTTATGTTTTCCTTTTTCCTATTTTTTTTCCAGTTTGTGTTTCTAGTAGACTTATTTGTGCTGTGATTCTTCTGGTAAATTCAATCTTCTCCATGACAATAATTTTAGAGAATCTTCAAATCCTTAAATCACTGAATCAAAATCCTGTGACAATTCAAAGTGGTTCTAAAAAAGCAAGTGGTTATTACCTGCATACCATTACCTGTATAGAAAAAGGGTGTTAATACTGGGAGAGCAGCTGCCCCAGGGTGAGAGTCATATGATTAAAATAAGCTATATTCGTGTTTCAGAGGACTCTTATTTGGAAAATTCCTGCTAGCTTGTGTCCTAATATTCCTTTTATGTGCCAGAGATGTTGACAAACATTTCAATGGAGAAAGAAAACACACAGCAGAAATAAAATATTCTGTAGCTAGGTTACAGAAATGGTCAGAAAAACTAAAAAAAACCCAAAAATAGTTCTTCACAAGTTAAACTGTTACATGTGTACACAGTATTTGCCCCTTCCCTTCCCTTCCCTTCCCTTCCCTTCCCTTCCCTTCCCTTCCCTTCCCTTCCCTTCCCTTCCCTTCCCTTCCCTTCCCTTCCCTTCCCTTCCCTTCCCTTCCTTCCCTTCCCTTCCCTTCCCTTCCCTCCCTTCCCTTCCCTTCCCTTCCCTTCCCTTCCCTTCCCTTCCCGTTCCCTTCCCTTGCCCTTCCCTTCCCTTCCCTTCCCTTCCCTTCCCTTCCCTTCCCTTCCCTTCCCTTCCCTTCCCTTCCCTTCCCTTCCCTTCCCTTCCCTTCCCTTCCCTTCCCTTTTCCCTTCCCTTTTCCCTTCCCTTTTCCCTTCCCTTTTCCCTTCCCATCTAACCTGTACTTGCATGTGCAATTTCCAGATTTGAAACTGGTGTAACTGTCTTGTGTCTTAAAAGAATAATCAGGAAATAGTGGCTGTTGTCCTATGACACAATGCTGAAAATATTTCTTAAAAATTAACATATGGAGATTTGATTACCTCAGGTGAAATCCCCTCTTGGCATGGAATTTACATTGCAGAGTATTTCTGTGTTCTGTGGCTGGCAGGTGTAATTGTCAGATGGAAATTGGTGTGCACAGTTTACTGAGGCCAGCCCTAATTCCCCCTACAGAAGGGTGTGTGGGCAGCACTGAAGGTGTCTTCTTACATCAGCACTGCACCAAAGTACTCTCTGCATCATATTGCAATTTTAGATTACTTTTTAAATTTTCCATTTTACCTAAATAAAGATATTCTGCAAGATTGTTAGTTATTAATCTGATACATTTGTTTTCTGCTTATTAAGAAATATGTTGCTGTATCACCAATGTTGTTTTCAAAGCAGTAAAGCTGAAGAATAGCTGATGGCTATCAGCTGCTTTGTCTAAGTTACTCATTACTTTTTCCTTCTTCTTGTAACCTTTTCTTGCTGGTCAGTATAACTCCTATTTCCAGGATGTGTGCCTATGTGCCAAGATTCAGTGAGTGACCAAGGCAGCTCCTGTAGCATCTAGAAACCTGCCCAGCTTTGGACCTGCCACCAGACCCACAGCAGTTACAGTTTTGGTTTTTTTTTTTTTTCCCCTTGTGGCAGAACACTATTCTTAGTTCTGTCCAGGCTTCACCTTGGAGGCTGACACTGGTAGGTTGACACTCTAGGTGCTTCTCACACAGGCATCCTTGAGCACAGGGCTCCAGGTGGGACATTCTGCAGCAGGACCTGGAGCTGTGCTCATCCTCTGGGGGTTATACTGCTGCCAAAATGCTGTTTCCATGCTTGCCACTGCTTTGAATGGGGCTCCCTTCTCTGCCATTGTCTCCAAGGGTTTTGCTCTTTCTGCTCTGGGTGAAGGGAAGTCCTTCCTCCTCCCTGCCAGTGCCCCAGCTCACACCACTCAATCCCAAAGGGGTTCCCAGGCCCTGGGGTCCCTCGGGTGCCCATCCTTGTCACCCAGCTGCCCATGAGATGCAGAGACAGGAGGCTGTGTGTAGTAGAGGCTCCTGGAGGAGATGCTGAGCACCTTTGGGGGCAGGGGTGTGAAGTGTGTGCAGAGCCCAGCCTGGAGGAGAGAGGCTGGCTGGCCATGGACCCAGGCCAGGGAATGTGCTTTCCTGTAGGTGAGCAGGCATGGGGCTTCTGCTGGCCCAGCATTAGCCTGTCCTCACAGAGAAAGGGGAATTCAGACAAGCATTTATTTATACAACAATGGGTGCAGATTAGGATGCTGTTTGCCTTCCCAGGGGGTGAGCACAATCCAATCACAAGATGTAGAAAACACTGTGTGCATGGAGCTCCCACCTGCTGCTGCTGCTCAGTTTACAGCCACAGCCTCTGCCAGTATTTCTGCCACTCCAAATCACAGCCTATGCTGCAGGAAGCCAAGTGGCTTTGCCTTCCCAAAACTGTGCCTCTTCAGAACCCCCCTCAGCAGCCTCAGCTGGCTCTTCCCTGGAGTGCTGGCTCAGTGATGAAAATGCACCCCAGCACTGCCAGTCACACCCTCCTTGGAGGCTCGGGCTGGTTTTGCCCCACCCCTTTCCCTGTGTCACAATCCTTACAGTCACATTTGGCAGGTATTTGTCCTGGAAGTTAATCACACCTACGATACACCATGTATATTTTCTCTTATTAGCCTGCAATTTGCTGCTGTCTGGCTGTGTCCCAGCAATGATTAATGCCCCAGAAGTGTTATTACCCTTGCTGAGAACTGACATTTCACACTGTTTCAGCATCAGCTCGCTGAGCTGAATTTCATATGTGCTTTAGCTCATCATCATGCCTCAGGCTGAGCTGAACAGCAGTGCAGGCATCAAGCTGTATCAGGTACAAGCCTGGAAACACCTCACTGGGGTCACCTCCAGTTGCACATCTGCAGGGCCTCCTACTGCAGGCTGCTCCCTCCTTCTCCCTTCTTCTCTTGCAGTTCAAGGGCCCTAATTTGCACTTTGGAGCCACACAGAGCTCCCCAGCTGGGCTGGCTTTGGCTGGAGTAATTTTCTTTATTGTGGCTGGTATGGGGCTGTGTTTCAGATTTGCACTGAAAATAGGGTTGTTAATATAGAGATGGTTTTGTTATTGCTGAGCAGCATTTGCACAGTCAAAGCCTTTTCTACCCCTCACCCCAACCCAGCAGTGAGAATGCTGGGGGTGCATGAGGATTTGGGAGGGGACACAGTCAGGACAGCTGACCCCAAATGATCACAGGGAAATTCCACACCAAATGGCATCATGTTCAGCCTGGAGAGCTGGGGGAGGAGAAGGAAGGACAGGATGTTTGGAGATACAGCATTTGTCTTCCCTAGGCACCCTGCATGGGATGGATCTTTCCTGGATGTGGCTGAACACCTGGCTGCCCTTGGGAAATGGTGAATTAATTAATTGTTTTGCTTTGCTTGTGAAAAGCTTTTGCTGTAACTTTTAAATTGTCTTTATCTCAACCTACAAGTTTTTTCACTTTCACCCCTCTGATTTGGTCCCCCAACCCACTGGGGTGGAGTGGGGGCTGTGTGGGGTTGAGTTGGAGTTAAACCATAACACCTCCTGCATTTCTAATTTCTGTGAAAGTGTTCAGGTGTTGGCCTAATACCAAAACTTTCACTATCAGAAGTATTACTGCAGAGCACTGTACCTCAGATGGTGAATTTATGGAGGAGCTCTGTCTCATAAGATAATCCATACCATGAATTGATCTCCCAGAGAATCCTCTCCATTAAACATGCTGTGATGAGCCTGATAACCACATATTAATCCTTCTCATCCATGGATGCTCCAACCCTACCACCATGCCACTGACAGTCCTTTGAGGTGCACTTGTTTTAGGCTCCAGGTTTGAATGCAGGACACTGCTCCAAAGTTACAAAGTTGTTTCAAGACCTCTCCAAAAGTCAGTTTCAGTGAAGGCTGGGTTTTTATATGTAGTCAAGAAATCTTCTTTTTAATAATTACAAAGCCTGAATAACCTGAACATATTATAATCTGAAGAGACACCTTGGAAAGCACATTGTCCTGGTAACTGTCAGGTACCCTGTGCAATTCAGAGTGCCTCAGCTGGCTTTTCTTGAAATTGGACAGGACATATTTTTATCCTAGGTCTGTAAAATTTCAGACTAAAAACACAAACAATGTAAAGATTGATTATTCTTCTCTGAAACAGAGAGAAAATACAAATTATGATACTTCTTGAGAACAGACCATCCATCCTTTTCACCAAAATGTTCAAGTGATTCATCACACAAATAATTTGATATCAGAGACTTTGCTTCTGATTTAAAATAGTAATTCACCTTTAAAACCAAAACTTTTGAATTAAATTAAAAGTCTTTATTCAGAGATTGAGGAAATGAGATATGTGGGCAGTTTCATAATTCTGTAATGTTGTTCAAACTGGAAATTCCACCTTCCTGCTGAAAAGCTTGTCTTCATGACAACATTTTTCTATGAAAAGATATTATGCACAAATTCAAAAAGGTTACATCTGTGCTATTTTCTTCTATAGAGTTAGGTCAGATAAGAGGAACAAATTGCATTTACATTGACTGTGAAACAAATGATTATATCCAAACTTTGGGGATATTTATGTTTGTATTCAATTTCATTATACCCAAGTATCATATCTATAAATATACTTGATTACTTTTCTGTCAGTGGGACATGTTACACTGCAAACCAACATAAAAAACCAAACCAAACCCCACCATTATTAAATATCTTACTAGGGCTACAGCTGTGGAAACATTTTTCCCTCATAAATCTGCTAAATAACAAATATGATGCTCAACAAAAAGTGTCATATTTTCTGATATCATCTAATGTCTACTCACAAAATCTACACTTCCTTAGGACTCTGAAATTACTTTCTGGTTTTCATGTACTTTCCCAGGCCAAAAATGCATCAACATAAAACAGACAGCAGAAGAGTGATTTTTCCAGATATGACTTATTAGGTCTTGATCTTTATAACACAATAAATCTGAGGGCAAAGGAGAATGGGTTTATTTGATGTGTTAATTCCTTTTTATCAGTGATTCAGTCCACAGACTGGGCTAGAACATCTTTGTCATGAGCATGGACATGAATAGTAGAATAGTACTGGATATGTCCCTTCTTATTCTTTAATAGGTCATAAGGCAATAGAAACAAAGACCTGTGGAGGGTTTCACCTGGTCTGTCCCTTGATCCCTTAAAGGTATCAGGACAATCAGTTTTGGCTCCTTTCCTTTTGTCAGCATCTCCCCAGAAACCTCACAAAACACCCCAAACATTTACTTGCATGCACATCCTTGTGATTGCCCCATCTCTCTTTGGTCAAAATAGAGCCAAGTGTCTGATGCTGTCAATCCACAAACTTCACAAGTTTTATGACATCTATTGCATAAACCATTTTCCATTATTTAAGTTTTCACTCTCTTGTTTTTTTGCAATTGTACTTCCTGTACCAGTATTCTGTTGTCAGGGTTCTTATAAACTGAAACAAGAGACATTTAGAAAAAGAAAAGTTATGTCTTCAGGCACATGCTCACATTAGTTGGGCAAAGCCTACAGCAAACCTCTTGTGCTCTTTACAGGAAAGGAGACCTGGCATCAATGCTTAACCCCTGACTAGGAAGCAGGTGTTGTTTGTGGTTGCAGAAAATATCAAGATTAAAATATGACCCAATCCACAGAGAGCATCAGACTAACCACTATTCTGGGGCTGAGAGAAAAATCTGCCCTCATGACCAGACCAGCCTAGGAAATTCTTTTATTCCTGCCATCAACCCTGAGATCCAGTGTTGTAATTTTATAAAATACTAAAATATGCATTATACCACACATTGTTATAGACATATTTAGTTATAATGGATTAGATGTTGTCCAAACATTCAACCTGATTTTGACATTTGTGGTTGATTCTCTTCAAAGCAGCTGGTGGTGTGGAGGTAATTTTCCCCTTTTTCTTCCTCCATTCTCTGCTGAAAGAGAATATATAAATGTGGTACTCAAAAAAATCATATGAGAAACAAAGGCAGAAAATAAAGCTGGGGCTCCCCAGCACAAGTCCAGTGAGGTGAAGCACTCCTGTGCCTCTGGTATGTGTAAGACTGTCAAAAATAAGCAATTTGATTCAGTGCTCCTGGACATGCATAAAAACACTGCTCCATTGAGAGATACCAACATCAAAGTACCAACATCAAAATTAAGACAAATGTCACTAAAATAATATTTTTTAAAAAAAGTTGAAATAAATGTAAAGATTGTTTTGTTTTTTCCACTTGTCTTTGGAAATTTCCTCAGTCACACTGGGAACATGGACTAGGATACAGTGACAGAAACCTGCCAAGGACAGAGTTTGGTTTGGTTTTATGTATTTACCATAATAATATGACAATATATTTAAAGCTACTAAAATGACATCAGTAAAAACCCATGGAGAGATGAAGTTAAATTTTATAGCTGTTGTGAGAAAATCAACACAGAACTCCCCAAAGTGATTAAAAATATTTCCTGCCTACATAATATACAAAAAAGATCCCTTGCTCATGAGAAAAAGCAAGAAACACCCTCCCAAGGTCTCCAGCTCTGGCAGCAGGGTTCTGGTGTACACTTTTCAATGGATCATGTAAATCTCATGGGAAGGAGGAGAGGATCTGTGGAAGTCATGCTCTTCTCAAGGTGTTTAAGAACATGCTGATTTCCTCTGCCAGGTGTGATCTCTCTTTCCTCTTTCTCCGTTTGTGTTTGAGGTGGCAGATTGCTTTCAAAGGCAGATATTATTCCAGTCTTCCCATTTGTCTCAGGCCCTGTGGTTTGTGCCATATTTTCTTAGAAATACAGTTGTCTTCCTCTAAACAGATTGAGGGAGGCAAAACTCAACTCCAAACGTGTTCCTCTGGAGCTATTACTCTGGTTTACACATGGTGTGAACAGGAATTCCCAGGAATTCACTGTGCAGTGTTCCCAGGAATTCACTGTGCAGCATCCAAGCTTTCTGCCTTTTCTAAGTTTAGGCAAAGGCACTACATCTTTTCCTCACAGCACTGGAAAAACATAAAAGGAGATGAAGCAGGTAGACTCATCTGCTCCCAATATGTGCTTCTAAGCTCCAGTCTTTCTCCTTGATCCAGTGTCCAGTCATCTCCATGAAAGACTGGTACTTGCACCTGCAAGTGTATTGTACCTTTCATAATGATCTGAGAAACCAAGTGACACCTGTGAGAGGTTATTTGTGGGAGAAAAAAAATCCCACACAGAGGAAAATCTGTTTTTCAGTCTCAAGCCCTGCTGTTTCACACATCTTTTTACCAGTTCTTTTTTTTTTTTTTTTAATCTCAATGCTTTTCTCCAGTTCAACTGTTTTCTGGTTGTTAAACAACTTGTCAAACAAGCAAAGAGAAAAAAGTCTTGCCCATAGCAGTGATCTGTGTTAAACTGAAAAAGAATATGCTGTCTAAAATGAAAATTGCTAGTTAGTGGTCACGGCTCAAATGCTTCTTAGTGGGGGGGCATTTGGCATCCTTGTTTAGCCCAGCTGTATGTAAACACTAATGCTCTTCTTTCTGCCTTTGTATTCCCTGCAGTGCAGTCAATAACCCATATCATTCTCCCACATGATTTTTGTTTTCCCATCAATCTGATGCTCAGAAGCAATGTGGAGCCCAGTTACAGAGCCTTCCCTGAGAGAAATGAGCAGAGCTGTCACAGGCTTTAGGCTCGCTCAATTAGACAGATCCCAAACTGTTACAAGCTACTTAAATCTGGAGAGCTGTCACCCTGCTCAAGTCACTTAAACTTCTGGGATGAAATATGAATTTGATAAAACTGAGGCAGTTATTGCCCTTCAGCTGCTCTGTTATTTTGTTTTTTGATCTTCCTAGGAAATGACTCTTTTGCAATCAAAGAGATTCAAATATTTAATTGGCAAACAATACAATGTAAAATGTATTATCACACTGAAACTAAAATAATAGATGTTGAACTTTTTAATTCCTTGCAAAATGAGTAGAAATTTCTATGATCATATGAGAAGTCTCAAAGTGAAGTAGTTCAGGAAGTCTTACAAAAAATTATAGAGGGAATAACATGCAAACAGGACTAGATAGCATTCTTCCCTTTATTCTCACTGAACTCAGATCTGAAAATCCCAAAATAATTCTTCTAGGTGTGTATCTCTCCTAAACTAGTCTTGTTTCAATGAGAACAGAAGGTTTCAAACATGATGACAAATTCTAAAAAAAAAAAAAAACCAAGAAAAATTGTTGCTGATGGCAGCTTTGATGTTTTCTCTGCCAAGAATGCTAGAATCACAAAATTATAAAATATCCTGAGATGAAAGGGACCCACAGGAATCATTGAGTTCAACTCCTGACCTTGTGCAGGACAGCATCAGGGCTCACACCATGTGCCTGGAAGTGTTGTTCAAACGATTCTGTAAAGCCTGGCTCACTGGGTGGGTTTAGGGGGAGGTAATCTGATTTACCCCAGGTGGTGCATGGGGGAAACAACAAAAATCTCAGGAGGTTCAATAACAAACAACTTTTACTTTCAAACTTCACAACATTCAGATAGAATAAAGCACTTGGCAAACTTTCACTAAGCAAACTTTAAAGCATCCAGACAGAATAAGGCACTTAGCAAAGCATTGACTGGGCTTTTCAGTCAGGTTTACAATCTGTTTTGAGAAGAAGCTTGTAGGAAAAGGAAGAGAAAGAAAAAGGAGAGAGAGGGGTAGATAGTCACCTCCCTAGGATCCATCATGGTCACAGCAGGTTTTAAATCTGGGGTAGCATCTCGCTGTCCTTCCATGGGATCTGGTGGCCTGGGCATTTCCCCCCAGGTGCACCTATGCTAATTTCAGCACCACTTAGGCACCTGTCCTTTACACAGAGCAGAATCTTCAAGACTTGTGGTGTTCCCATGCAGTCAGCCACCCCAAGGATATTGTGGACCTAAACCTCCCCTGACACAGATTCATGCCAACAAATTAGTAGACTCTTGGACAATTATGATGAAACTGGGGAGAGTCAGAATTTTCCAAATTTTAAAATTTTCCACAGTGAAAAATTACTTTCCTTACAAGAATAGTGTGTAAGGAGTCAGTTAAAAGATATGTCAGTTTCTGAAGAGATTTGAATGAGCTGGACCCTGAGATTAGCTCAGCTGGTCAGAGCATGGTGCCAATAACACCAAGGTGGTAAATTCAATCCCCATACAGACCATTCACTTAACTAACATTCACTTGATGATCCTTGTGGGTTCCTTCCAACTCTGAATATTCTCTGAAATCAGAAACAGTTCTGTGAATTCTTCCTCACCAAAGATTCTGCAAACGGTTGTAAGAGGAAAGTTTCTTTCCTCTTACAACCATTTGTTGTAACAAATTTTCTTTTAATTCTTTCCAGATTAAAATATTGCTAACAGACAGGAATTAAAGGTTAAAAATAAAAATGTGTCAATGGCAACTTCCTTATGAAGTGTTTGAGGAGCCAGCATGGAGAGGTTCACCAAAAGGACGGAGCTGGTGGGGAATGTATTGCTCCAAGGCAGCCTTGGCTGCTGTGACCACGAGGTGGTGGAGTTTGAGTGCCCAGGGCAGTGAGAAGGGCACACAGCAAGCTCAGGGCCCTGGAATTCAGGGTAGCAGACTCGGGCCTCTTCAGGAACCTACTCAGTAGAATCCCATGGGATAGAGCCCTGGAGGGAAGAGGGGCCCAAGAGTGCTTACTGATATCCAAGGATCACCTCCTCCGAGCTCAGAAACGATGCATCCAACAAGGAGGGAATCAGGCAAATGTGCCAGGATGTGGATGGATAAGGACCTGCTGAGGAAACTCAGAGTGAGAGAGTTGTGGTGCAGTTGTCAGGCTGGAGAGAAGGGATCCAGAGTGAGCTGGACACACTTGAGAGGAGGGGCAATGCAAACCTCATGATGTGCAGCAAAGGGAGGTGCAAGGTCCTGTTTTGCAGCAATGGCAGACACACCTACAGGCTGGGTGGAGAAGGACTGGGGGTGATGGTTGACACAAAGCTCAATATGGGCTGGCAGTGTGCATCTGCAGCACAGAAAGTTAAACCTGTCCCGGGTTGCAGCAAAAGGAGTGTGGCCAGCAGGTCATGATGGAAGGAAGTTATTCACTCCTGCCACTACAGGGCATGGAGGAAGTGATTCTCTCCCTCTGCTTTGCTTTTCTAACACCCCAGTGGGAGAATTGTGTACAGTTCAGGTGTCCTCAGCATAAGAAGGACATGGAACTGTGGGAGCAAGTCCAGAGGAGTGCCACACAGAGGACTGGAGCACCTTCCCTGTGAAGATGGGCTGAAAATGTGTTGGGGTTTTTCATCCTGGAGAAGAGAAAGTTGCATGGTGGCCTCATAGCCACCTTCCAGTATCTGAAAGGGGCCTAAAGGGAAGTCAGATGGGGATTTTTCAGAAACTGGTCATAGGACAAGGAATAGGGGGTTACAGACTGGAATTGGGGAAATTTAGGTTAGGTATTAGGAAGAAATTAATTTCACTCTCTGCTGTGAGGATGGTAAGAAACTAGAAGAGGTTGCCTGGGGAGGCTGTGGATGCCCAACCCTGGCAGTGTTCCAGGCCATATTGGATGGCCTCAAGTAACCTGGTCTAGTGGGAGGTGTCTCCATACATGGCAGGGGGGTTGGGACTAGATGATTTTTGAAATTTCTTCCAACCCATAACAGTCAGTGATTCTAACATTATTGAGAAATTGGGTAATAAAATAACAAATGACAGTCAGTATTGATAGGTTGCAAAGTAAGACACACAAGGAAAACCAGCCTTCACTAGATTTACAAAGTTATGAACTCAAAATTAGCTGTTATCATTTCAATAGGTGGAGACAGAAGGTAAAAAAGGGCTAAAAGCAGTTTATAAAAGGTGTGAAAATCCACCAGTTCTGATTAAACACACAAATAGCCATGAGCTCAGGACATCCCTAAGTAATGGGTTATTGAGTGGATGCATAAGTAGGAGAGCACAATACATCTCCCCTTTTTCTTTCATGGTTTGCTAAAGCTTTTGGTATTAGTTTGCTGTAATGACAGGACAATGGAGTAGCTGGATCTGTACAAATGCTCTTATGCCCATAAATAAATAAATTACTAACAGATATTAAAACCCCCTCCAAAACACAGGAAAAAAAAAACAAAACCAAACAACAAAAAGAATGAAAAAGAGTATGTGGTGTATTGATTCGTACAACTTTGTCACCAAATTTTTGGTGTTGAGCTCTGAAGTGGTTACCTATGCTGCCAGCATTTATCAACATGAATAATCTTATTAATATATGCAATCTGACGAATATGAAGAAATGGTCACTTCCTTACACTTCCAATTCTGCATCAGCTGGCTATCAGGATGATTGGCAGGGAGTTTCTGTGATAGTTTTTCCCTATAGTGCAGTAATGAATTGGCTGCTCAGAATAAATTCATTCAGAGAGAGGCCAGATGATTTCCAGTGGGGTTCAAAGACAAAGTTAATGTTGCAGAAAAGGATAAAAATGGGAACCTTTTAAGTAGATATTCAAGTGCAATGAAGTTCAGAGGGGGCTTTAAATCCAGTCTGACATTCCCTTTGCATCCATGAATTGCCAGTTCTGGTGCAGGGACGGTTGCTCTGCTCTGACACTAATGCTGGAGCTCAGAAGCAGATTTGTGTGATGGTCCCTCAGTCAGTGCATGTGTTCAAGTGCTGTGACACTACACACAGACTGAATCCCAAAGTGCTCCCTCCAGCCAGTGTCTTCCAGGCTCCCTATGTAAGAAGATGTTAAGAAACCCCTGCCCCTTTGCAGACAGTGTTGGAGACATAGAGGGCAGGGAAACCACTGTGCAGCTCAGCAGTGGGAACAGGAGAGGCTGGGCACCACGGGTGGGCTGGGCTGTCTGCAAAGGATGGGGCAGCAGATGGACAGCTCAGCACCAGCCAGCCCTCGGGAGCAGAGGTTCTCCTGGAGGCTTTGCTCACAGCTAACAGTCAGGCTTTATGGTTTTGTTTAGGCACCCTCTCTTTAATTCCGCTTGAATCCACCGAGGAAGGTCAGGGTCAAGTTTCAATATGGATTCTAACCCCTCCTACTGCTGAAACATCTCGGAAAGACTGATGTGATGAGCTGAAAGGCAGCAGAAGTTCGAGACAGACAAATGCTGTGCACTAGGGTTCCTTGAGCAAGGCTGAAAGAGACACAGGCTGGACCTGATAAAGTAAAGCAAACTCATGGTGCTTGATGCAGTTCAAACTAATCACAGAAGAAACACAGCTGCCAATGCTGTGCTTCATTATAACAAATGAACACATTTTAGAAGCATGTCTGAGTGGAAGTTGAAAACAACAGCTGTATTATTGTTTGGGTGTTATTTTTGATCATCAAGAAGTAAATGTTCATTGTGCTGGATGTCACTTACTTCTAATCAAATCAGTATCTTTAAATAAACTGTTGCATCTTCTGGTGCATCAGTTGCTAAGTACTCCCCAAGAGGGTTTCTGGGTCCAAAACCCAGCCTGAAGTCTCTCAAAAGTAGGATGCTTCAAGTAACCAGATGGACTTATAGGTGAGGCAAGTGACACTGAAGTAATTTTATTAAAGATGAAGTGAATATGGAGGTGTTTTTTTTGTTTGGTTTTTTTTTTTTTTTTTTGTTGTTGTTGTTTGTTTGTTTGTTTTGGTTTTTTTTCCCCAAAACTAACTACCATCATTGCTGCAAAGTGCTGGATGGAATTGCAATCTGATGGAATGTCGTGGGTGCTTCAGACAAAGTTTGTTAAAAAAGTCCTCTCTGAGTCTAAGGTGCAGAAAGGACTTTTTTATGTATTTAAACTCCTTCCTAGAAGGGGTTTAAATGAAGGTAAACCCTTCCTTAGTCTTAGATTTTGTTAACAGTTTAGGTTTTGTAACTTTGTCCTACAAGTTTAATGATGGTAAATCAGATATATTTCTAAAAGATAAGTTATTCATTAAGAAAAATGAACAGACAGAAGATCTTAATTAGAACTACTTAGTGCACAGTATAAAAACTAAAACCACTAGTTGATACAACATAAAGTGCACTATATTGAAGCAATTACATTAAAGAAATTAGATATTAAAGCTAGCCAAAAAAACCCATTAAGTAGAGGCTGATGTATCTCATCACACTCCAGCAAAAAATACTTCTTTCTTTCAGTCTCTGGATGTAACTGTGGAGAGATGTCCCACATTCCCTGGAGAAAGTCCATATATTTCAAGCATGTGGAAGAATCTGACTGTATGGAAAGTGGCCAAGCAAATAAACTTTATCTGGGCAAAACAACCTGCTGCATGGAATGGCCACAGGTCCCAGTGTTTTGGGAAACACAGGAGCAGCCTGGCTTCTGCCACCACCTCGGTGATGGACCTGGAGAGTGACAAGAGGCATGACTTCCCTGCTCCATGGCCTTGCCCCTTCAGGGAAAGGGCCCTTGCACTGGGATTTACCTCACCTTGCTGAAGAAATTTCCACCTCAGTTGCTCATCACTAAGGTCCCCTGAAGTAACAGAGGGAAAACTGCACATTAGGGATTTGAATTGTCTGCTCTATTTTAGCTGTGCATGATAGCATGGGATAATTCTCATGAGAGCTTGCTTCTCTCTGGTGATAAGGGAACTGGAGGGTGAATAATTCAATGCCTTTTCCAGGATATGCCAGTCTGAGCAAAGGAATCCCCTCTCATTTTTTGTCCAGCAACATCCCAGTGTCAGTGGTTCTCAATGTCCATAACACAAATCATGGAGTGGCTCAGGAATTGGGTTATATTTTTTTTCCGCTGTGTTGCAAAACAAAAATTTCTCAGTCATTAAACTTTCAGAAGGAATGTACTAGTTGGAAACTTGCTTTGGGGGTGTTCCCCATGTCCAAGATGACATTCCAGGTAAAAATACTCATGATTATCATAAACACATCATGAACTGAGACACAGCCCAGGTATCAGTACACTTATCTGGGAGTTGGGTGGTTTAAATTCAGACCTCAGCTCTGCTGAACCTTCACAACATGCAGAGTGCCCTGGCCACCAGACCACTTCATAAACTCTGGTGTGTGCATGTGTGTGTGTGTGTGTGTGTGTGTGTGTGTCTAAAAGCATCAATGAACAAAGTGAGCTTTCCTTTGATCTCTGGCTGTACTTCAGGGGGAATCTTACTTCAATAAATATTGAACTGAAAACTGAACAAAAATTTCAGGATTTGACCTTATATTCATGTGGTTAATTCATATAGACTTTCTATAGTAAGATAAAAAATAATTAGATGCAGCCTGTTTTATGAGAATCAATAACTGACTTGAAAGAGTCAATGCTCCAGAGCACAATTTATACCTATTAACCTGAGTCTGCCTGAAGCATCCTGTTCTTTCATCATTAGTGTTTAAGTAAATGAAAATGAGGATCGAAAGTAAGAACCTTTCCAGGTCGTGGAAATGTGGCACTTGTGAAGCAAGCCACTTAACCATCTGCTCTCAGAAGAAATGCTATTTAAATGCAATATGCAATAGTGTTTGTGCAGTGCCATTTAATTGCAGGCAGGTAATTGTATCATACCAGGTTGAAAATCCATGCTGTGTTTTTGGAAAAAAAAAAAAATCTCTTTTTCCATTCTTTTGCCTGGAGCAGTATCATATGCAAATTTCCTACAAATTCTTATTCCTACAAATTCCCTAATTTTCTGAACATTGTCTTCTCCATCTTGTGATGCACCAGTGGTCTCGGTTGGTGTGTTTTACAAAGAATGCTTGAGACAAGAGATATCTATTTTTTCCCCATAAAAATTGGTTAGTAGAGGATTTGAATCATACTTCCTGCTTGATTTCCTGGGAGAATAGAGGTTGTGGTATTTCATTGTTTTCTGCTCTTTTCATCCCTTCCCACAAGCAAACCGGAAATTTGCTGTCAGATTTCAACAAAATTTCACTTTTGTTAAAAATCTATATTTGAACCTTGTACTATCATTCTACTCTTGGGACTCAACATCTGACAAATTTTACTAGGTATTTTCTTTGCCCCTGCCCTGCATTCTAACACTGCTGAGACTTCAGGCTTTCCAGGTTTTTCATAAAGTATCACTGAGAGAAGAAAAGCACTGAAGAGAAAAAAAGATCTGCAAAGGCAGAAGCAAGTAAAGCCAAACATGGTGCTTGCCTCCCTCTATGCCAAAACCATGGATTGGTGGGATATTTTTGCAGCCCATCTTATTTGCACAAGTAATTCACCTCTAGCCAAATATTTTACAATAGCTGTGGACTGTGTGTGTCCAGCTTTTATCCCTGTTTATCCTATCTTTGCCTGGCTAACTTGGTGGGACAGTGAGCCAGGTGTATCCCTTTCTAGACTCTTTGGCTGTGAGTCCTCTCATCCAGTCAAAAGTGAAGGTTGAATTGCCCTCTGAAATATCTGTTTTCCTAGGGAAGACTAGGGAATCCAGAGAGCTGGCATAGCCTAGACATGTTGCCCATAGTAACCATGATGCTGTGATGATGCACTGGAAGGAATCCTCTGAGGAAAAAAATACAAACAAGGGACTGATGTCATTTGAAGACATGTAGGAGTGGAGAATTTAATTTTTTGTTTGCAGAGACATTTCTTGGTTTCATCTCTGCTGCAGATTACCATGGAATTTAAGGAACAGATCTAGAAGATTAAAAAAATTATTGAAAATATTACATTAGAAAGGGAAAAATTATTAATTGCTCTCATAATCATTTGTTAAACCTGATAAATCTTTGTCTCCTTCTAAAAATGTTAAACTGGCTGAAGAAGAAGACCTCATCTCTTGCACTGTCAGCCAAACCTACCTCATGAAGATTAGCCAGGGCAGCTAGTTCCCATTAAATGTATCTGCTTTCTATGCAAGGGGCAGTGTTTTGACTCTTCTAAAAGCCAAGACCCTTTTCCCACAGATTTTAGTTGAGGCAGCAATTTGCCAGCAAAATTCAGAATTTAGAAGGGCATTTTTAATATCCAAGACTGGTTTGATCTCCAGTCTGAAAGACTGAGATTCAGAGATGTGAATTTCTTCTATGTGGTTGCCGTGGCTGGAAAGAAAGAATTTCCCACTGCCTGTCAGGTTTTCACTGGGCTCAGAACATCTCTGGCCTGTGCTTTTGGTTTTTGTTGTTTATTTTCTTTTTTTTTTTTTAATAATTCCTTTTTCTGTAATGTTATATTACTTTAAATATGCATGATATACATGAAGAATGTGTATAACCATCTTATCTGGGACAGTAAGCTACAGAAAAGGCTTAATTAGGAGGATATGTAATTCATGAAGTTGAGTGCTTACATCAATCACTGAGGTCAGCCAATGTTTTAATGCAGATTCACAAGAATAATGAACACAGGTAAGAATACATCTATTGAATAGTTTGCAGTCATGCCACAGGCTGACATTTTGGTTTAGAAAACATTCATTAAATTATTTGGCATAGCAACCAAATGAGTAAAAATCAAATTATTTTTGGATACACACCAAAATTTCTCTGTTACTGCTGAATGCATAGTTTACTGTGAGTCACTCACATTGAATCCAAATAAGAATTTTTATGATCCACTGGTAGAAAACAACAGAAGTGCCAGAAACAGGGTTTAAATGAAGAGAAATTAAAATAAGGGGTGTGCATGCTGGACAATCCCTGACATTTGAAGGTCTCAGCTCTACTGAAAACTTTCCCCCCTTAACTCTGTTCTTTTCAAACTGACTGGTTCACAGCCCAACCTGTCACACCGTATTAACAACAGCTTAAACATTTCTTTCCAAACTTAGCTCTTTCTATGATTTGGATTAATACAGATTTTATAACTATCCTGAAATCCTGATTTCCTGTGAGATTTTTGAATTTCTCACAACCATGGCTTGCAAACCTTCCACCCAGCAGCACGTGACAAGTTATGAGCCCAAGTCATCTCCAGGTCAGTTTTATCTCCATTTTGATTCACACACAAAAGCTGTGTATATGTATATCACATATACTGTGACTGAGCCCTGTAAAAGGATACATGAGGCAGCCCCTGAAGGGTTTTCCTTCCACTGCAGTTCATGTGCTGAGAACCTGGCAGAGACAGGTGAGCAGCCTGACAAAGAGAAAAGCTTGTCACGCCAACAAGAAATATTTCAATTTGACATTTCATAGCAGGGGATAATTTCATTAACCTGGCTTTTCCAAATTGCAAATACTTCTGAATTGCCTCATCAGATGGAAATCCGTTGTCTGATTGCTTTCCAGAGGAGGAGATGTGGGCTCACCATTCCCCCCTGCACTCACAGGTGCAGCCTTGCTGGCCCTGGAGGTGTGCCAGTCTCCTCTGACCCCCTGTCTTCCAAGCCAACACAACCTGCTTGGTCTGCAAGAAGCATTTCCACAAACATCATGCTCTTTTGTTCTCTCTTGCTTTGCAGGGAGGCAATGACCCATAACTTAGGCTGTCAGGTCCTGCAGGGAGACAAAGCACTTGCTTCATGGACCAGGAGATAGCAAGGCAAGGAAACAGCAGGCTGTGTAATGCCTGCCTTTCTCCAGGGCTTAGTTCACCTAGCTTGCCGGGAAAACTCCTTTCCTTCATGAGGATAAACAATGAATATTAATTACCCTGCTCATTCTTTGGGGTTTTTTTAAGACAATGAAGCCATTGCCAAGGAGGGAAATTTGTTTTGTTCCTTTTGTCTGAAAGAAACTGGGAATGTAAATTCTGGAGGTTTTAGTTCCACTTCTATATCCTCGGGTGCTAAATTCCTGGCTGAAAATAAGAATGAAAACCAGAGCTGCTCTTGCCTTATGAATATGTAAAACAAAAAATAAATCCACTGGAGTATCTGAACCATATTCATGGCTTTCTGAAGAATGGTGCAAGAGGAGCCTGAGTCCACTTTGCTGAACACTTCAACAAAGCATCTGGGAGATTTAAGTGCTCAGTCATTGCTCATCTCAACTTCGCTGTCCTGGAAGAAAACATTACTTTTATAGCCAATCTTACTGTTATTGTTCCCACTTTACATAGAGAAAGCTGTGAAACATATGACTGAATAAAAGATCAGTTTGCAACAGTAAGTTACCTCAGGTAAGCACCAGTGCTATTTATTGGGTAAGAAGGACAGTAAGGATTTTCTTTTGTTCAGTGCAAATATTTTATCTCAACTGCCTGAATGCAGTTGTCAGTGTAAACAATTCCTCATTAAAAGTAAGCCCTGTTAGTCACATCAGAAGTTAATGGTTCTTCCAATGCAAAACTAAAGATAAGAGTAGCTTCTCTCTATGATTTTACCAGAATTGTTTGTTCAAAGAAGAAAGACTTTATCCAGGCTTGTGGTTTAGGTCTGTATCTGAGTGCACATAAAAAACAGGTTTTGTCTCACTAAAGAGCCAGCACCATCTGCAAAATCTTCACTTGGCTCTCTAATTCTGGACACAGAAGGGGTGAGAAAATCCACATCTTCATAGAAGACATAGTCTGTTAATACAGCATAGTATCTTATCCTCTAGCAAAAAAAAAAAAAAAAAAAAAAAAGGACAATTACACTCAATCAATTTGCATATTGTGCATATTAGAAATTATGTGACCATGTGGCTGGCAAGTGGGGTAAGATTTATGATTTATAAGGGAGCTGCAGGCAGAATTTGTTTCCTTTTCCTTCAAGTAGTTTGGTGCTTACTGGGGAAAGCCTGAGGAGGGAGGCTGCACTACTGCAGCCCTGGGGTCAGAGGCCTCCTAAACCCAAGAATCATCCTAGCAGGTCAGATCAAACCCTATCCAGCCCAACCAAATCAAACCCTACCAACCCAATGTTCTCCTTGGAATGTTTGAAAAATTAAATTCTATTTAAGGAGGGTATGCAAACTTCAGCACTTTCAGTGGTCCATTACCTTGATACTGCCCCAGCATCCAAACCCATTTTATTAAAGTCATTAAAAGTATGATTAGGTGAGATGTGCTGTGATTTCTGAATTTCATTTGCCTTCTACCTTATAGATCTTTAAAATCTGAGTTACAGTCTCTTGTCAGTCTCTCCTTCCAAGACCCCAACCCTTTAAATCTCTTAGAGTAAAGCAGCTGCTTCACAGCCTTACTTTTTTGTAGTTGCCTTTGTTGGCACTTTCTCTAACTCCACTCCATTTCCCTTGAGATATGAAGGCCAGAATAAGCCACAGAATTCAGTGCAGAACTTGGCTATATACAGAAGCAAAATGATGCCCTTGATTTTATTCCTAGGTCCCGTTCTATTGATGTTAAATATTTTATTGGCCATTTTGGCTGCTGCTCTTTATTTAGTCATTTTTTGACCTGTCAATGAGTACTCCAAGATATCTTCTCTGTTAGGTAGTAGCTGAACATAAAGGAGGTAAGTTTCACATTACTTTTGCATCACTTCATATTTCTCTGCCTTGAATATATCTGCCACTGTTCTGCCCACGTTAGTTCTTTCTGGAGTTACTTGCCTTTGGCATAGCACTGGATCACCAGAAAAAGCTCAGTACCATCTGAAAACTTGGGAATTTTATTATGAAATAGCTTTATCTTATGAAGATGCTTAATTAAACTGGTTCCAGCACTAATCCCAGCAATGGGACTAGAGATTACTGATTCATGTTTGTCCTGTTTGTCCTGTTGTTTCCAATTTTTAAATAGTTTTCAATCTGCAGATTGATAGCCTTAATCTTTTTTTCCTAGAAGTACCAAAGCAATTAAGACAGGATAGTTAAACAGAACAAATAATAAGATCAACAGGCACCTTAGGTACCTATTAAAGATAAGGTTGAGACACTTGAGAAACTTTCTGTCAGACACTTAGGAAATGGGAAGAGAATAACCTAAGTTAGATTTTCTGCACATTATTCAGTCTTGTGCTCTTTGTCCTGAAACCCTGGATATTTGGTCTTGTAGCCCATATCACCTCTGACTGGTTCACCAGTCTTTGCTTTCCTCTGTCCATCATGAGCTATTGCAAAATTAATATTAAAATTGTCTGTTTAGCAATACTGAGGAACATAATATATGGGTTCTCAGGTGATGTCTGAGAGCCAGTTATGAGCTATCCTCACAGTAATTCCATTTTTGTTTTGTGTCTTAAAGATTGTTTTGCTTTCAGCTTTGATTTCTCTGTGGAAGACACAACCAAAGTGCTTGCAAACCAACAAGCCTTAGTGATTAACAAAAATCACCAACCACATACAAGGGTGAAAGACAAGAGCATTTGTGGTGCCAGACCTCAAATGCAGGCCTATTACCTGTCACCATGTGTAGCACTAGCTAGTACCAAAGTGGGGAACCTGCCACGTGCTGACAATTTGAAAAGATCTCACTGTGGTTGTGCTCATTGGTAGGCTCACATGGGTCATGGACTCCATCTAAAGGCTTGAGTTCAAACAGCTTATTTAATGTTTTATTAATGATCTAACTGTTAGATCTCATGAGCAATAAGGGTCAAGCACTTTTTTCTCTTTTGGGTCACAACAAAACAAAGCCTTTTATATTTTCTTTGTGACAATACATGTTTTCTTAAACTGGCTGCCACTTGCCAGAAGGAAATAAGATAATACAGAGCAGAGGAACTTCTCTGCTTTTTCCTGCCCCTGATGGTGCCTGCCTCCAAATGGACACTTGCAGCTTTCCAGAATGCTTAGAGATCAACAAAGTTATTTTGATTCTCAAACACCCTGCATGGTTTCTCAGAAATTAGGTTCTATTTGCATCTATCATTTCAATTAAAAGTATGTGCTTTTTTCTTAGTCACTTTTTCCTGAGGCATCTGTTAGGACTAGACTTTGAAAATTCATTAGGGTACTTAAAGGATTCTCTTTAATCTCCCTAATACTACAGCTGATCTGGGGATTTACTTCTCTGTCGTGTTCTGGCTTGACTATTAGTCTTCTATGCCAGGTGAATCAGAGCAGCTTCTTTCTTTCCTATGGTCTCTCTGAGCCACTGTCCTGGCTCTCCAGTGCTCTCCCAATCAATACAGCTGCAAGTGGAGCTACACAGAGCTCACCAGCCAGCTGTTGTAAGGACAAGTTCCCCTTCTCCTCTTCCATGAGATTTGTTTTCTTTTTCATCCATTCAAGTTTCTCCTTAGGTATGTTTCTCCTGGTTTTTTAAGAAAAAGTGACTTTGTCCAGCCTTTCTTCCATGCAAATTACTTTTTAGAGGTGCCCTGTAAATCATGCCTTCAATGATCACTGCTATTCCCTTTCCATAGCACAGTGTTTAGCTGTCTTTTGATATTTCAGACACTGGATGTAGTTCAGACTTGGAATTATTATTTCTCCTTGTCTCTAAATTCCACTCTGTCCTCTTCTGATGGCTTTTGAAGCTCCTGCCCTCCCAGTCTCTCTATATATTCATAAAGTGCACAATGCTGGCATTTCAGATTTGTTAGCAGAAAAGGTTGTTTGGTTCACTATTTAGATAACTTCTTGAGGAAGACAAAAGAAGAAAAGAAAAAAAGAATTATTCATATTTAATTTTCAATTAGGAGCACTTAAAACCCCTAAAATGAATGCAGAAAGGGAGTAAGTGGACAGGTCAGATAAGAAAAAGGCTATTGGATCAAGTATATCAGTTCTTCTTCAGTAAAATTCAATCAAATTCAACATTACCCCGATAATCAGCCAGAAGACAAAACACAAGTCTTAAAGCTCAGTTAACCTAAATTAACCTTTCTGTCTCAAAAAGTGGAAACTACTTTGTTTACACTACCTGAATTCAAGATTTTACCATCCAGCGGGACAAATGCTTTTCACTTACATATGAAGAAATTAATTTCTATTTTCTAAAGCTTGTAGCTATGATTACCATGGTCTTTTCAATAATGAATAACTTTCAGAACATACCAAAATATAAAAATACCTAGTCTTGTTCACCAAGTAGAAAATTATGAGAGTTTTTGTAGGTTATTGCTGTCCCTATTGCCTGTAGCCATCAGATTATTTGAATGCTGGTGGAGTAATTTCTATCTTGATTGGAAAGTCATAAGAAAGAAAATACAGAATATTCTTCATACAAATATGTATTGTTTCATGCATCTTTATATATGTAATTATTAGCAATCACTGCTCTGCATGTGGGCTAGAAGAGTTGAACTTTCCTAGAGTTGTCTCTAGGAAAGTCGTTTTAGAGCCTGACAGTTAATACATTCATTTGTTTCATCTGACTACAATGTTTTCACCTTTCACATCATCACTCTTAGAAGGAAATCATAGAACCCATTTTCCAGAAGCTACCAAAGCTTGATTTAAGAGCTGATTAGATGAGGGACAACTGCAAGGCAATGAAATAAATGGTGTGTAAGAGCCTCTTCCAGATACTGTGTGTTGGAGAACAAATGAGTAAAACAGTGACTAGAGTACAGCAGTGATTTACGTGGTAAAAGGTTTGAGAAATCACAACACAAGAAAGAGTGGTATCAAAAAGTGGAGCATGCAGGAAAACATACAAATAATTTTGGAGGCATTGGAAAAGCAAATTTTAACGTGAAGGCTATATGGAAAAAATGGAAATGGAAAACAAATCTTAATTAAGTGATCAAGATGGACAGAATTTGTGGGGTAAGGACAGGATTTGAAATCCACTATGCAAGATTTTACACAGAGCAAATCTGGGTTGTAAAATACCTGGTCAGGAAAGAACAATGAAGTTACATTGATGTGATGCAGAGGGGTGTAAGGCATAAATGCTGTGATGAAAATAGCAAGCCAGGACAATTATCTGTACAACAGACTTTGTATTGGAAGATACATGGATATAAATATATAAATAATAAATATTGGAAGAAATATATAAATAATAAATATTGGAAGAAATGGATATAAATATTCAAGTACAGGAGAACACATGAGAAGTAAAGCTCGAAATGAAAGGTTTTACTGTGGGACAGATCAGCAGGAGGTAGCTGCACATCTGTCTTAGTGGCTGTTAATTTTGCTTGATTTTCATGCCCTTAGAATTTTTAATCTCTTTTTTTTAATCTCTCTTATGGGAAGAACTGTACTGCAATATTGCAAAAGAATTTTAGAAGCCAGACTTATGATGCAGAGGTTCTTCCGCTGTTCTCAGGCTTAGCTAGAATGTGATTTGCCAGGCAAGAGAAGATTTGTGCTTTTAAATGAACCTTTTGTAAACGTTGCCTGTATATGAACACCTATCTTACATAGGCAAGTTAGCCTGAAAAAATGGTCCTAATAGCTGGGGTGTCAAGATTATTACCCAGCTGCCTGAACTCTAAGGAGCTGGACTAAGCTGGTGCAAGTAGGATGGGGACATAATACCTACAACAGCAATTTGCAATGAGATTTATGTTCTTTTACTCACTAAATAGATGTGCAGAGTTGTAAGGACATAAAAGACTCCAAACTATAACCTTGAATACACCACTTAATAAGATGAAAAAAAATGGATGAGTTTGATGACAAAACCAGCACAGTCTGAATTCCTCTTTATGGAACATCAGGCACCTGTGCTCAGCAGCTGTGCAGAGACTTTGATGCACTTTTCTATTTGTCACAGTGGGGATTGCAACTTACAGTGGCCTCTTAAAGATAGAATTTGTGCTCATGTCTTATTTCTCATTCACAGTCCAGCACTTTTGAGTTTTGACCATTGTTTTAATTGCCCTGAAGACTAGTCAAAAACACCACTGGAGATTTTTTTCACTACTAAGAATCAAAATAAGCTTTTTAGGACCCCAGGGGCACAAGTGAATGCAAATACAGACAATACAAGACTCCCTTTCTTGCCAGCTCACTCAATGCTTTGCATATGTCTTGTCCCACCCCCATCATGGTTCCAACTCTGTGCATTTCAGACCCCAAATCCCTACACCTTGGTCCCCACCCCCATCTCATCTTCCTTTTATGCTGCTATACCTCTAATTTTACTCCTCTTTTCTTCAAATGGCTCTTCCTTTGTAGATTCCCATTCCTACTTCTTCCTGGTCCTTCTTCTGCTCATTCTCACTTGTTTAAGTGGAACCCCTCTATCCCTTCTCATAATTTCTTCACTGTAACAGCTGGAATTCTCCTCAGAATGACTTTCGTGGGCAGACAGATCCTTTTGCAAATAGGAAATGCATGTTACCTCTATGTGCCAGACCCTCTGCTGTCTGCAGTATCCTTTCATCTGAGGCTGAGCTTAGACTGCATGCCAGCAAATTGACTTCTGCAGCTGGAACTCAGTAACAGAAAACCAGAAATTGGCACCTGGTCAGTTTTTAGGCTTGCATTACAAAAGAAAGACCAGTTTGCTTTTCTGATGAAAAGGAAATGTATAACAGCAACATTATGCACTTGAAAAATCACATTGAGAAACACCAAAGCTTACCTAGCTCTGTACAAATGAATTTGCTGTTCCAACCACTGAATGAAAGCAATAGAGAAGAACAAAAGATCAGCTTTTGATACAGAGGAAGATGAAAAACCTTGAGCATAGATTGCAGAGAAAAAATAAGCAAAAGGAAAAATTGTGAATCATGTGACCCAGTTTTAGCCTGAGCTGCTAGTTTTATCAGAGATATTTCAGATTGTTTCTGTGGAGAGCATAAAACTGATGGACTTGTCTGCTGAGGTACTTATTTGTTGTGGTCCTGTTTGCTCAGTGGGCAGAGCCTATTGTCCCAGAAAAGCAGCAAGCAGGCAATGGGAGACAGTGCTCTTGTGCTGCAGCTCAAGCACCCTTCTTGTCAGTGCCTCAGAGAGAAAGCTTTCTCAACCAGATTCCATCCATTTGGTACCATCCCATGAAGGTACTCTCCTCCCCAGCACTAGGGACCCCAGAGATTTCCATGAGAGCTGTGCTGCTCACTCCTCAGACCTGCGTGCAGGTAGCCTCATTCCACTGCCATGCACCCCTCCACGGAGTTGTTCTACATTATCTTCCATGAATGGAAGATTGAGGCCCTCCCCAGATCTCAGTGCCATGGTACCAGAGCTAGGTCCTCAGCACAGGACATTTAATTTGGCACTCTGGGGTACATCATGTGTTGCACAGCCCTGAGCAGGGTGTCCTGGAGCAGAGAGCCTTCCTGCACAGCTGGCCCAGGCACCCCATGCTCTCATTGAGTCTGATGCCTCAAGGAAGCCTTTGCCCTACTCCTCAGGCACATCAGGTTTGCTGTGAGACCAATCCCCACCTGCGCTGAGAGGGAGTAATAGAGCCCCTGCAGGTGCATTTCTGGCTCACAAGGTGGGGGCTGGTCATAAGTGACAATTGAGGAGAGCTTGAAATGGCTCCTCGTGCAGCTCATGAACTTTGTCACTCCACTGTTTGCAAGCTGTCAAGTTAAACAGGCATGTGCATGTAAAGCTGTTATCTGTCTCAGCAGTATCCTTCCTCAACCATCTGGGAAAAAACCTACATTAAAAATCAATCTAATATACTCAATATAATCCTCAGTAGAGCGTTGAAGAACATTTCTTACTGAAGCTCATTTCAACACTATATTCTCTTTGGATTTTCCAGCATATTTGACACTGAAAGTGTTTGCAACAGGTCTCATTCAGTGTGTGGTTGTTGGTTTGGTTGTCAGTGGTTTTTTTTCACAGGAGCACCAATAGCCCTATAAAACCCCCAGCGGGAAAAAAAAAAAAACAACAAAAAAAAACCCCTAAACCCAAAAAACAAAATAACCCAACAACAACAAACCAAAACAAACAAACAAACAAAAACAACAACAAAAAAATTCCCACAAAACACCAAGGCCAAAATCTGAACTGAAAAAAGAAAAAAAAGTGCAAAAAAGGGTGTTTTCAATATATGCAAGGATAATCATAGTGATAAATGTTTAAAAGGAGCTAACTAAAAAAAAAAATATAGTGGCTGACTGTGCTCATTTCCATGCTGGAAATAGCATTCTTTTGAGATGCTGAGTCACAAAGAGGTGGGATATTCTGTGTCAGAGAGCAATTACAGACAGACAGACAGGCATGAGGCAGCCTTTATTTGCAGAACACAATAAGGAAAAGCCCAGCAAGATGAGGGGAGCTTTGGTTTGTGCCAGCAAGTGCAGCACCTGTCACAGGTAATGGAGCTGTTAGGACAGACTGTGTGACATCCATCATTAATCTGTGCACTAATTAACCTCTTACTGGTTTCCACCACCCAAACTTCTGCTTGTGTGTAGAGGAAGAATAAAAGAGGCAAAAAACTGGGATGGGACAGGAACATGTGTCTGTAAGGCTTTTGGTGAACTGCCTCCAGTTCTCTGCTTTCTCCACCGTTCTAACTCTCTCATTCCTGAACTAGTTTATGGGAGGGCAGGCTGATAGTCATGCACAGAGTCTAACAACAGGTCTGTGCACCAATGCTGACTCCATCTTATACTGGTTTGTTCAATGCTCTCCCTCGCCTGGGCCAGTATTAGAAGTCTTCTGAGGCAGGGTGAGCTGCAGGAGGGACTGTAGATATGTGCTCCACTAAGCTCATCTTTCATTTTTCTAACATTACCGTGGCTGAAGGCATCAGGACTGAGGCTCTCCAAAAACCATCTGCAAATGTCACAGGCATGCTTTGCTCCTCCTATCCTGCAGAAAGATGTTTTTGTGCTCTTTAGACCCCAAGTCGAGAAGGAGCTTTATTGCAGGGATAGATTCCCACAGACTGAGGAAAAGTCCAACTTCCACTCAACCCCACCAAACACTCTTAATCTCAACCCTCAGAGTCATGCTAGCCCCCCTACCCACTGCAGCACCCACCAAGAGCCCACCTGCAGGGATGTGCATGGAACAAGAGCACAAGAGAGTGTTCTCTCTCCATGGCTGGGTAACAGTGATGCTGCCAGCCCCGCTCAGCAGACCATGGCTTTGCATGGGGCAGGCAGTCACCAAGCATCTGCTGCAGCATGATATCAAAACCACAGAGAGACTCAGAAAGCAGCCTGAGGATATTTCTTGGCTTGAGTAGTGGCATCAGGTGAGACATGGTGCAGAAACCAATTCTAGAAAGAACCAGAGGTGTTCAGGAAACTGACTAAAGGTGCTCTGTCACAGGAAAGGGGGAGATCTGGGCTATTAGCTTCAGGGGCAGAAGCAGTGAGAGCTAAAGTGTCCCTAAACCAAATATTTGAAAAGGAGACACTGTAGGGATTGGCTGCAGAATATCCTGGGAGCTTCCTGGAATCACTGAGATAGGGACAGGATCTGACAAGGCAATTCCTGTGTGACAGCACCGCTTTTGCCACAGCTGATCTACCAGGATCAGATATTCCTTGCCACAGGGAGCATGAGTAATAGAGGGAAGACATAAAAACAGGGTTTTGTGGTTTTTTCATGTTGTTTCTACTGGGGAAGGAAGGAGGGCAACCAGAGCCCTCTCCAGGATCCAGCCAGAAAGCTGGTGCTGGGGCATACTATCTTTGTCCTGATAGGGTTATCATACAATCATAAGGTTTTTAAGGTTGAAAAAGACCATTAAGTTCACCAAGTCCAACTGACCACCCAGCACTGCCATGTTCACCACTAACCCCCAAGCTGCCACATCTCCCTTTTTTCTGAACACTTCCAGGGCTGTTGATCCAACCATTTTCCTGAGCAGCTAGTTCTAATGCCTGATCATGTTTTCAGTGAAGAATTTTTTCCTAATGCCCAATCTAAACTTCCCTTGGTGTGACAAGGCCTATTGCTCGTTTCTTTCGTGGCTCCTCATAAGATGTGCTTCAGAACCCTCAACAGCTCTGTTTCCTTTTCTCAGTGCTCCAGCACCTCCATGTTTTTTATCTAGAGAGGGGTCAATATGATATGATATATTATATATGATATGACATGATATGATATGATATCATGCAGGGAAGAAAGATGAATCCCTCTGTTATGTCCAGAACCAGCTATAGCAGTACACATTGCACTTCAGGGAAGCCACAGATTCCTTGCTTTTTGAAAGTGCCAAAACTGTAGAGAGTCATGCTTTGAGCCTTATTACTCCCAGATCTGGGCTCTTCCCTCAGGTTCACCCATTGTCCCTTTCCCTTGGGGCTGCATTTCTCTTCACAGAGAAAAGCAAGGCACAACTTCCCAAGGATTTTCTGGGATTCCCATTCTCTGAATCTCAGAGCAAGAAAAAACAATTCTTATCTCATTTACTGCTCCCATGTCTTGGAACAAGTGGAATGCATTGAGGAAGATTGTTTACCTGAAGGGAATTTGGTAATTGGATTCTGGTGTTTTGTTTTGATTCATTGACCAATTGAATCCAGGTGAGTGTGCTGGGACTGCCAGCTGACAGTCACCAGATTCTGTGCAGCTGACTGGAGCTGAGTGCTTGGCAGATTCAGTTTAGATGTAGTGTAATATAGTGTAATATAATATAGTATAATAAAGTAATTAATTAGCCTTCTGATATCCATGGAGTCAAATGCATAATTTCTCCCCTTTGTTGGGGATTGTTGCTTTTACAGTATTCCCTACAACCTTCCCCCTGCAAGAGGCCTCCTATGGATGAGGGAGGAGAAGCACTCTGAGCACACACAGATCCCCTGCAACACCAAGGAAGAGAGGCTGCCAGTGCTGGGCTCCCCTGCCCAAGGGAAATCCTCTCCATTTTGGAGTCCCCATACCTATCCTCTGGCTCTGATGTTGGGACCCAGCCAAGGTAGGAACACAAAGTAAATCAAAGCAAAAAATTCTTTAAGAGTGGGCTTGCCTAGCCTGGAATGCTCTTCCCAGCTTTTTCCCTCTCTCTGGGAGGCAGACAGGCATCATGCCACCCCAAACAAGCTCTGAAATGTCAGAACCATCAATCACAAGTGACAGCCTTGTCATGTGACGATGTAAGTATTTGAGAAATTTGGATTTGATAGTCCTTCAGTATCTGACAGGTAAGATTGGCATGATATTTATTTCTTTCTCTTGAAATAGCTTGTGTGCCAAATGCAACTGATAGATGACACATCCTCTGCTTCCCAGAACTTTAGGATGGGATTCCTGTGCTGCTGTGAGCTTATGGAGCTTTTGATGCAAACCCAGTCTCAGTGCTCAAGTGGGCTGTACTGGCCAGGCTGGCCATGAGACAGAGATCTGGTCTTTGAACAGAATTAATTCTGAACATTTGCTCCATCATTGACTGTTGCATGATGACTTACTTCTCCGAGTTAAATAAGCAGGTGAAATAAGCACTGAAAATAACAGATGCTGTTTTAGCAATCTAACACATAATTGAGTACTGAGATCAGTATTACTTGGGGATACATTTAAGTTGTAATTCTCTATTGATGGATTTTCTTCCTGTCCCTCTCAGAAATGAATTTTACAGCTTATTCTTCAGCTTGGTCCTCAGTGGAAATAAAGGTTCCTTGGCCACTGTGTTTTTGTACATGCCTGTGTGTCTATTCCATTCTGCTGGCTTTTGAACTACAGGCAACTTTCAAGCCACTTTAGAGAACAGTTTCGTGAAAATAAGCACCCACGTTAAAGCCATTTGAAGGACAGAGACTGCAGTAGTGTCTTTACAGAGCAGAGGCATTGTCAACCCAGCAAAATCCAACTGTATGGAACAGATGGCAATGATGAGTGCTCTTTGTTAGCTCTGTGCATGTGATTATTTGTTTTCTGTACTAAAGCTTACAGAAGAGGCCTAAGCTCTTTCTTGTTATCTCCACAGTAGATCCTGCTAAAGGGTATTTCCAGGGAATCAATAAGTCAATCAGATGGCTTCTGCTGGAATAATGTTAAAGAGTGCTACTGTGAGCTACTTACTGACACTTTGGTTCAGCCCTTGGGCAACCCTTGGTCTTTCTGATATTGCCAGGTGGCAATTTCGACCAAAATGCAGGCCAGTGGTTCCATTGAGAGCTGCTGAATAAAAATGACAGATTTTCACTATGCTTGGGATAGACATGAACTCCCCTCAGGTAAAATCCATGCTGTTATGTGCAGGTGTCTGGGGACAGATGAAGTGATAAGTTTAGCCTATGTCCAGGCAGTGCCAGAGGTAGAGAAGTCTGCTGCTTGCTGCCTCTCAAATGTAAATCTCAGCCTTGCTGCGTTCTGTCAACTGGGGCTAGAAAAATTGGCTCCAAATATTCAATATTTTCTTCCTGGACTTTCTCCTTTGGAATGGGGCTGGTCTGAGCAGAGTGGGAGTGTGGGGCAGATGCCCTGCTTTGTTGCAGCAGCTCCAACCTTCTGAATAAACCAGCTGACCTACCAAGTGTGCCAGGTGAGATTCACACATGCTCAGTCATTCTGCCCATTTCAGACAAAGGAACTCACTGGGGTAAGTTTACTCCCTGGTAAACCATCCTACATCATCTTTGCTGCTTTAGCATTCTGGCTCCAAAGACCTTCCTGTCTGTTTCAAACCATTTTCTACATCCCTGCTGTTATTTTTACCTTTGCCTTACATTTGCAGATGTTGTCATGAGCTTTAAATATGACTAAGCTAAAGACTTGTCATGGTTTAAGCCTGGCACAATACCAGTGCCCCCATGAGAACACCTACTTCCCTGGCACCTACTGTGAGATATGATCAGAGACAGAGCAAAGCAGGCTCCAACTTAAGGTTAAAAAGAAAAAAAAAGCATTTATTAACCTACAACTACAAAGGAAGACACACAAAACACAATAGAACATAAGATGAAAACCTTCCAAAATTCTTCCTCCTCCCCCCACCAAATTTCCAATTTCATTGCCACCCTTCAGACAGTCGATTCTCAGTCTCTTGAGGAGAGAGAAGTCCCTCTTGCGCCACACGCCTTCCATGTCCAGTGCTCTCACCACTGCACATGGATCAGAGCTGCTTCTGGGGTTTTTCATTTTAAGGATACTTTGACCAGTTCCAAAGGGAGCACAGTCCTTCTCCTTCTGGGACACTTGTCCCCCCCAAATTTCACCCCCTGGGGCCGAGGGGTCTCTTGAACAGAGATCGTCTTCTTCTTCTTCTCTTCTTCGAAGTGGAGGGCACCACCACACCCTCCTCACCCGTCGTCTCTGTTCACTCCTCCACATCACTGCACTCTCTTGGCTCTGAGCCATCGCCTCCCCCTAGAACGCAGTCTCTGTGGCACAGAAACACCCGTGGTTCTGCTGTGGCTACACAAGAAAAGTCCAGCCCAAAGCCACTTCATCATCTCCTCCCACCTAGAATTTTCCTCAACATCTTCTCAATCTCAACATCTTCTCAATCTCATCAACTTCAGGAGGACTCAGCTTTTGCAAGGTTCTCATCTTCCTCAAAGGGGTTAAAAGTCCCGAGCTCTCTCTCTCTGCCGGTTTACTTCGTCAACTCCCACGCCTGTCTGCCCTGCTGGGCACCCCCCCCTTCTCCTTCACGCCGGGCCACTATCACAGCCGCCACAGGCACCGGCTCTGTCTCTCTCTCCCTCGCAGGGGGGGGTGGGGGAATGGAGGACGGCTGCCCGAAGCCCTTGCAATGTTCTCCTCCACCCTTGGGCCCAGGCCTGTCCTACCTCTCTCTCTGGCCACATGGCTCCCCTCCCCCCCTGCCCAGCCAAAGGAGCTGGGCAGGGGGGTCTACTCACTCTCCAGCGGGACTCCAAGAGGAAGTTCCCTTGGGAGATCACAGCTTTTAACCCCTGTGTTCTCAGAGGCGTATCCTGCCCTCAGTGGACAAACCAGGTGCCAATATTAAATCTGAACACTGATTGGATTGCCCACACCATCACAAAAAACTTCATTTCCTTTCAAACCACGACAAGACTGCTCCATGTGGCATAGGTATAAATACCTTTGTAAACAGTTTCCTCCACTGATGACATAAGGATGCTCTTTCCTACTCAGGAAGTTGTCATCAGCATGCAGGAGCAGTCCCTGCTCCTTCCTTTTGGGTACCCTTGGCTGATAGCTTGGTGCCTCCCACACCCACTTGTAGGCAGTTGTGGGGTCTCCTCGTCCTCTCTGGAGGTATGATTTTATTTTCTGTACCTCCCCTTCCAGTGCCAGTCATCCTCCATCTGTCTCTATTGTCCTTTTGCCAACCAACCTTGGCTGCATCCCGTGGGCCTCCTGTGTCATCCCTGTCCCTCTGGCTTCTATGACGCTGGGAGGGGGCAGAAGGTCAGACCACTTCCTCCAAATTCCTCTACCTTTACCACCTGACATCAGTGTTTGCAGCACACTCTCTGCCTGACTCAGCTCCTGGCCCACAGGCAAAAAGTCCATCACAGCCCTTGTTCCCTGCTCCTGGGGCCCATCTTCATGCCCACATCTCCTGCTGTCAGAGCATCACAGTCCATGCCTTGGGGTGTGAAAACAGGACACATGCCATGGTGCAGGCAGCTGAAGGGCTGTTGAGGTGAACATTTCAAACAGTTAATGTTTTGGAAAGCTTCTCTGCTATCACAGGGGCAGATGTTCCTCTGCATGCTGCATCTGTGCTCTGAGCTGCACGGCAGGGAAACAGCTCCTCCTGCCTCAGGGTGCCTTCAGCTCACATGGCACCTTGCTCCCTGTCTGGGCACTGGCAGGAGACAAGGAGCTTTAGAAGGGGGCTTTTCTTGGCATAAACTCCCTTTCGACTGTGCTTCTTGTTTTCTCCATACTCATTCACTTACACTTTTCCACCATACCATGGAAAGCTACTTGTGGCATTTCAAAGAATTAGCTTGATCATTGCTATAGATTTCTGAGAACTTGATTATAACACAATATGTCTCAAAAGGTCTTTATTGTCCTTTCACTATTTTTTTTGTCCTTTTACAACAGCAATCTTTCATTTCATCTTTCATTTCATCTTTTTCCATGGGCTTATACAAATATGATTTACAAAGAAATGCCCTGATAGCACATGTTCCTGTATTCATTGTCTCCATTTACCAACTTTTGTTACCTCAAATGCTTCCTATTTCAAAGAGATTTCTTAGCTTTCTCCTCACAGATACAAATCCAGTTGGAGGTTTACTTTTATTTAAGGTTTATTTCCTTTTCATTTTTGTACAATCCTCACATTCTCCCCGGTGGAAAAATGCTTTTGGCAGCTGCAGAGCTGGGCTTGTCTGGCATACTGGCCTTTCATGGCCATTTCTCAATACCTGCTTGAAGTTATATGTTTTATACTTTTCTTTTGGGTTTGCATGGCCAAGCTTTGGCAGCAGGGGTGTTACAGGGGTGCCTTCTGTGAAATGCTGCCAGAAGCTTCCTCATGTCTGATAAAAACAATCCCTGGCTGCTCCAAGATATATATGTTGCTGGCCAAGGCAACTAGAAATCATGGTAACACCTTTGTGATAACAGATTTAAGATGGGAAAAAAGAAGTTATTGAGAACTAATTGCAACCAGAGAAGAATGGAGTGAGAACATGTGAGATGAGCAACTCTGCAGACACCAAGATCAGTGGAGAAGGAGGGGCAGGAGGCACTCCAGATGCTGGAGCTGAGATTTCCCTGCAGCCCATGGTAAAAACTGTGGTGAAGCAGCTGTGCCCCTGCAGCCCATGGAGAAAGACAGGGACTCAGAAATCACCATGCTGGAGCAGGTGGATGCCTGAGAGGAGGCTGTGATGCCTGTGGGATGCCCATGCTGGAACAGGCTCCTGGCAGGGACCTGAAAAGAGATATCATCTCTGGAACATGTTTCCTTGGAGGATTTGTCATCCCATAGAGGATCCACTCTGGAGCAGCCTGCCCTGGAAGGACTGCATCCCATGGAAGAGTGACCCACTTTGCAGCAGTTTGTGGAGAGCTGCTGCTTGTGGAATGGACTTATATTGGAGAAGCTAATGGAGAACTGTCTCCCATGGGAAGGACCCTACACTGGAGCAGGAGAAACCACCTGTGATGAACTGACCGTAATACTCATTCCTTGTCTCCCTGCTCCCCTGGGAGGGGAAGAAGTAGAGCTGGGAAGGAGAGAGGGGTGAAGGGAAGGTATTTTTAAGGTCTTATTTTTGCTTCTCATTATCCTGCTCTGACTTTGTTAGTAATAAATTCAATTAATATCTCTAATTTGGTCTGGTTTGCCCATGATGGTTTTTGGTGAGTGATCTCTCCCAGTCTTTATTTCATGAACCCTTTGTTATATTTTCTCTCCACTGTCCATCTGCAGAGGGGAGTTAGAGAGAGATTGTGGTGAGTGCCTGAAATCCAGCCAGGGTCGGCCCTCTACAGCTTCTTATGGAAACATAAAACAAATTATGTATCTCATTAGTCACTTAGAAGCAAATCTAAGTGTTTACTGCACGTCAGGTAAACAATGCATTCTGGATATTTGTTTCTTGGGCAAAAATACTCCTTTCTGCAATGGCAGAAAACAAGTGGGATGTTAGTACCCACTTTGCATTGGTTTATCTTACATGTAAAGCAGAACTGAAGCTCAGAGATTTGCAGATTTCCCCAAGGGTTCTGCCAGCTACCAGGCTGAGGGACTGGAGGCCACTGCTGCTGCAGTGGGCAATGTGATGTGAGGCACCTACCAGAGCAGTTATTACATCGTATCTCTCCTGCCTTTGGCACCCCTCACAGGATTTCCCTCTTTCCCAGTAGCTAGCTTGTCTAAAGCTGGCCTGGATGCCCTGCATAAGCTGCAGAGGAATCAGTGAGTGACGTGATCACTGAGAAGTTCTTTTGACACATTTCCAATGATTGCACGTGCAGTTTTGTGTGACATTTCTGTGTGATGAGAACTCCAAAATCTTGCCTCAAGCTCAACTTTTAAGAGGCTAAAAATACTGTCAGAAGTAGAAGAGTACTGAGGATGGAGAAGAAAAGAGTTTAATTTTTTTACATTTTATCTTTGGCATCTCTTGGGGTTTTGAGTCTTTTGATTTAAGATGAGACCTTGGCTACCAGTAATACCCATGTTATAGCATGTCATTAGAAGCCAAGCTTCCTTTCACACTGCACAAGTTTCTTTACCTCAGAATGTCTCTTTTAGAAATCTCTTGCTTGACTTTTTTTGAGATCCCATTTGATTTTTTTCCCCTCAGCTTTCATTTAATTGATGACTTATAACAACTCTGTGATTGGTATAATACATTCAGGTATTTCTTGAACCTTTTTCCAGTGATTACTTTCTAACAGAAGTTCTAGTCAGACTTCCAAAACCTGCAAACTTGTATTTGGCAGAGGTATAATTCAGTCCATGCCTGTCACTCCAGCTTTCAAAGTCATTCCATTCATGCTGTACAATCTTCCAAACCTTCTTTGAACTAATGGTGACCCCCAAAGACCTATTTTTAGTAAACTTCAATGAAAAATATCCCATGCCTGTGTCAGGTCTGTTGTGAAAATACAAGGTAAGAGAGTTTTCATCCATGTCTTTGAAGCCTTCCCTGGGAAGCTCCCAGCAGGACACTATTTGCTTTTTTAGTATTAGACAGAATTTTTTCTCTGAAATAATAATGATGACAACAACAAAAAAACCCAAAGAAAATAAATAAAAAACCCCTCATTGATTGTTTCATTTTATTATAATATATAATATATTTTATGCTTTATCATCATTTTATAGTTGTTCTGTTTATAATTTCTAATCCAGCTTCAACAATAAATTATGATATGGAACAGTTTTTCACCCACTCCATGAAAATCCAAATTGATAAGATCCATCTTGGAGTTTAGAAATATTTTTAGGTTTTGAGAATCAGCTTTTTTACTGAAGAGAGATATTAGGTGCCATGAACCACATTTGATAGCTCATAGTACATTTTATCCTGTTTTCCTTTTGCTTCACTGGCTTTGTTTCAAAAGTTCAAGATTTGCCCTGAAGCTGTGCATGCTACCAAAGCTGAAATATTTGCCACTGTTGCCCAAGCAATTAATCTGTTTTTCCCTGTTACTATCCCTCTCTGTCTCTTAAATTAGTTTATTTTTCTGCTATTGTTTATCATACCATTTCTCATTTCATAGATTCAGTGGAAAATAGGTAATCTTCTGTTCTTCTTTTCCTCTTCCAATATGCATTTTAGGGAGGATATATTTCAGGCCTGCCATATTTGCATTTATGAGATTTTGCTCCAAATTTGTTGCAGGTAATTTAACTAACTTCATTCCCATTAGCTATGTGTTCATTTAAAGCCCTTAATTTCTCTCTCAAAAAAACAAAACGAAAAACAAAAAACAAACCCACCCTTTTGATGTCAGAATTCTTAATTAAAACATTAGTTGTGTTTATCTTTCAATTTACTTTAATTTCAATGATCTTGGTTCCCAGAATTCCAGAGTATTTTCTACAGCCACCAGTAATTAAAATCAGCTAAAATAACATTGTGTGTGCCTGATAGCAGGACAGCCAGAGCAGCTTTTTGCTGGCAGTGGTAGGCAAGCATGGAGCAGATCTGCAAATCTGTTTGCATGTGAAGTGAAGGGTGAGATTACCCAGAGAGAGTGTAAGAAGGGAGAAGAGCAAGCACAAGACAGACCATCATGAATAAAAAAATACTCAAAGACTTGCAGAGAAGCCCCTAGTGAGATCACAGTATACTATTGTTGTGGAAATAAATGACACCAGAATCTCTGTAGTGAATATGTGAGAGTAAATTGAGCAATCTTGGATGACTGATGATTCTCACTGGTTGATCTGAAACAAACAAAGGCAACGCATGTTCTCCAGTTGAAAGAGAAGATGAAATTTTGGTGCTACTATAACTTGTGAATGTGCTTACATAGTACAGGTTGTATATGTCAGTGTTCTCAGAATAAACTCAAACTAAATACTTGTTAATGCTGTGTTACACATCCAGAACAATCTCACAAGTGAGGAGTATGAACTATTGCTTGTCATATGCTATTGCTTAACTATGGCTTAAGAAAAGATCATGTGCCTTGTTTGTTTAATTGCACAGGTCAGCATTTGCACACAGTAGGTGTGCTCTGGGCATCCCCTCAATTTTGCTACTGCAGCTAGTTGTGCCTGAGAGCTGAATGCATTAGGATTGGTCCCAGAATTACAGAACCACAGAATTGTTAGTGTTGGAAGGGACCTTGCACATAATTTAGTGCAACCCCTCTGCCAAAGTCAAGGTCACCAGATGGGCTTTGAATGTCTCCAGAGAGACTCCACAACTTCCCTGGACAACCTGTTCCAGGGCTCTGCCACTCTCAGTGTAAAGAAGTTCTTCCTCATGTTGAGATTGAACTTATGTTTTACTTTATGGCTGCTGATCCTCATCCTGTGGCTGAGCACCACTGAGGAGTCTGGCCATGCTCATGGCCAAGGTATGAGCATTCTGGTATGTTCTTCATATCTCAAGAAAAAGCACCATGGGTTTTCAGAAATCATGATCAGGAACACAAGCATGTCACCAGGTGATAAAAAAGGAAACTTTTACCACTCTGCCAGAAAACCTTTTCTTTTTAGATAGTGGCAAAACTGCCACGTTACCTTGCTGAGAGAGAGCCAGCTCAGATTGGAACAACCCAAAGAGATGTTCTTGCTCCACAGTAACTTAGCTTCTATGTTAAGAAGCCTAAAATATCACATTTTTCCCCCTCTTTAATTTATATATTTAAAAAGTGGCCAGTGAGAATCTAAGTCCTGGATTTCTAGTTAAGCATCTAGGGACATATTCCTTCAGACAGTAAGTTCCTTCACTTTCTTTTAATGACTTGCCTTACTGCTGCTACATTTAGGTGGGAATAGGAGGAAAGACAGGAAAAGGGACCTGAGTGCAGTTTGACATGCTGGCACACCCTGTCCTTCCCTCTGTACATGTAGGGCAGTACAACTCACATGAGTGCTAGGAGTTAAACTCTGTTTTCTGAAGGAAGTACAAATACATCCACTCAGGAATACAACTTACATTCTTTTACTGATGGCTCCCTTGGGGATACATAAAACTACATTGGGAAAAGCAGTATTTAATACATGCTCAGCAGTAGATTTCACTGGTGAGAAAAGAGACAAGGATCATCAGAAGCTCATCTGGTTATCAGGTGTCTGGGGCATCTGTATCATACAGGGATTCCAACTCTATTCTTTTAATGACAGTCACTTCATATTGTTACTGATTCGTATTGTTAAATACAAAGATAAATTCTTTGTTGCATTTTTTGTTGCTTTTGTTATTTCCCAACTCAATATACTTTTGAATCCTTTTATTTTATATCTCTCAATATCTTGTTAAGGAAAAAAAAAGCATAATTTTAGATCTGCTAGCATTTATTTCATATTTGTTCACATTTCCCAACTAACAGACATGAGGTAAAAAAAGTGGAGTTAAAAGAAGAATTGGCACTGTATTTTGAGCTCCCCACAAGAAGACACTGGATCCTTTGGGTGGGGACCTCAACTGGAACAAAAAGTAACAGCTTCCTTTTACCAGATCTTGACAGTTTTATGCTATGCCTGTTCTTGTTGCTTTTGTTTCATGCTGTCCCTGTTTCTGATGTTTCCATTTTTGATACCTGTGCACAGCAAAGACAGAGCAGCCAAAAGAAAAACTGCTCTCTGGGGAATGGATTGTCTTCCTCCAGTGACTGATAATTAGAAATGTAAACAATATCCTTTAGAGTTTTAAATAGAATTTAGTAGTGGAAAGGAGGTTAAATTTTCTGTGAATTCTCGGAAAATTCTTTTCCTGTGTAAACAACCTCCAGAAGTTATTGTGGTTTGGGCTTTTTAAAATAAATTTTCCTTGCTTCATTATGGTCTAATCATAAACTAAATACACATAAATATACATCTAATTTTCAACACAGTATTTGTCAAAAATTGGAGCTCAGATTTTTGCATAGAGAAGTGATAAGGCATTGAAAATTTTGAAAACAAAGATGATAAACAGCAAAGTACCAGACCAGAACAGGTCCTCTCAGTTGCATGTCATCCATTCTGGTCATCCATTTAGTAAACATATTTTTATTTCTTCTACAGAGCAAAATCATGTTATCATTATCTTTTCCTCTCCAATGTCATTAATGATGTTATCTACAGTTCTCCAAGGTCAGCAACCTAAAGACACTGCTTTTTCTCCCCAACACAGTCCAAATGCAGTAGGCACCTTTCAAATGATTTTCAATCTGAAATCTTCTAGTAAGACTTCCTGGAAATCAGTTGCTACAAGAATTTATTTCTTTATGCAACCTATTACATGCTCTTTTCCTGTATCATGCAACAACCACAATTTTTTTGCCCATAATTCTTATACCTTGTCTAACTTTGAAAATTTAAATATCTAAAGAGCTAATTGCTATTTCTTCCTCAGCTTTCTCTGTAGGTTCTGATTAACCTACAGAATGGTTAAAGAATGGTTTTGGTCAGAAGGGATTTAAAAGTAGTATAAGGCTGCTACACTCTCTCTGGAGTCTTCCCTTCTGCCATCTGAACAAGCCCTTCTCTCTCTCAGCCTGTCCTCATGGGAGAGGTGCTGCAGCCCTCTCCTCTGGACCTGCTCTATCAGCTCCACGCCTGCCTTGCACTGGGGAGTCCAGAGCTGGGTGCAGCATTCCAGGTGGGGTCTCACCAGAGCAGAGAGGAGAATCCTGTCCCACAACCTGCTGGTTGTGCTGCTTTTGATGCAGCTCAGGAGGGAGTTGGCTTTCTGGGCTGTGAGTGCACATTGCAAGTCATGTCCAGTTTTTCATCCACCAGCATGCCCAAGTCCTCCTTCAAGGATTCATCCTCCACTCCTTCCTGGTGCTGGTGATTGCCCTGGCCCAGGTGAAGAACTTTGCATTTGACCTTCTTGAACTTCATGAGATTAATATGGACAGGCTAACAAAGTGAAGAGTTATGGTATCTCTTGTGGTGATAGGAGTAAGATCATGAGCTGCATAGCCAGAACTTTCCCAAAAAGACCAGCATAAAGGAGATTTCTCTGAGACTTGATCATTTATTGAAGCTCATACTCAATAAAAAGTTGTTGAAATAGCAAATACTGTCAATAACTTTGATCTAATAGTTTCATCTAAAGTGAAACACTTTGAAGTTAAAAGAAGGTTTATTTTTAGGATAGGCCAACAGCAGATGTGTGGAGAATTTCTGCTGGCTATTGTGACTTGGCTCTCATGAAATAACAGATGATCATGCACCTGAGGCATTAGGCATTACAGCACCCCCTCAAACCTGTGTCTGGAGGCTGGTCTTCAGGATAGGACTGACTTCAAGGTGCAAAATGTGATGCGGTTAAATTACTCCCAGCTTCTTCCGCTCAGAAAGGTTTTCCTAGCTGCAAGGATTTGTTAGCACTTGGTACCTCAGGAGAAATCTGGTGTTTAATTTTCTGAAACCCCTTCTTTTGGCAGAGCAGAAGAAAAGTTTGAAAATCTCTCGCTGGAGAACAGAGAAAGGTTTATATCCAGATGGCATCACCTGCTGAAGAATTTGTGTTTGAAGCCAGCCCAGGCACAGCTATCTGACTCATCTGGCTGCCCAATCTGTTCTCCACTGTGGATTCACATGATTGATCCTCTATCCCAGAAGTGCAGAATGCCTTTTAGTTAGCTCTTGGTTTATTACTCCTTTTTATTCTTCTTGGATACAGTCAAGTATGATGATGCTTTTAAAGACATATCCTGACACAATTTGGTAATCTTATTTTTCTTTCTGCCATTTCTCTTCTTAATGTTTCTTTTTTCTACTGCCAGAATTCCATGATGCTTCCTATTAGATGCATAGGCTTTATTTTTCTTCATCTAGTTGCCTTCCTCTGGTCTTGATTTAAGTTTCAGATTCAAATTTGTCTTCATAGCATTGACTCAGAGACAAAAAATGAGAACCATTCAAACTTCAGGGGCAGAGGGAAAACTTTTGGCATATTTGATTTTTCAACATTTGTCCTCAAGCTAATAAGAAAATTTGATGGAGATGAAGTGCTATGGCTGAATGGGTTCATTTTAGCTTTCAAAATTCAGTTGAAATAAATTTTTCTTACAAAGGAAGAGTTTCTGTATGAGTGATAAATGTTTCACATAAGGATTGATAAACAAGGGAGGAGGAAGAGATAGCTGTTTTAGCTAACAGAATAACTAAACCTCCATGTTATGTTAAATAGGATACTGTCAAATAGTATGTAAGAATATGAGCTACAAGATGAAGCCTTCCACAGAGCTCATTCTCTGATATTAAAAATTATAGACTCAAACTGAGATAAAAGGATATCTGAAGGATCATGATTGCACCTTTTCAGAAGAAAAATGAAAGACTTTTGCTCCTGTTCAGCATAGCAGTACAAAGTCTGAACTAGGATTGCTGTCTCTAAAACTTTTTTAAGGGTGAATATCGGGGTAACAGAACTATCTTTAGGGTAAGTGAGTAAAATGTCCCAAATTATATATGTATATATACAATTTGGATGTGAGGAGACATTTTCAGTGTCAGGGTGGCCAAACAGGGATGGTTGTCCAGTGGAGGTATTTGAGGCAAAACACTTAAACAATTTAAAATAAGAGTTCAAAGAGTTCGTGAAAGTTCATGTGCATGAAGGAAAATGATGCCTGCAGAAGTACTGTGAACAGCTCCCGTGCTGCTCTGTCTGGGTGCCTCAGACAGAGGAAGGAATGTGGGGCTGAGCAGCGAGGACACATGCATACCATGGCCAGAAGAAACAACTGAACCTGTCCTAACCCAGACCTGGGCTTTAACTGTTGAGCTGCTGCCTAAATAGATGTGTCCTGTTGTGTTTGTGCTGCAGCTGTACTGACACAACTAAATTGGCTAAAAATTGGGGGAAGATTTGGACTTACCCATCCTATATTTTTTGTCATATTTAATATTAATTAAATGAAATCTGTTAGCTCTACTCAGATCTTCCAAAAACTCTAATTTAACATGGTGGCATTTAATCAAGAAAAAGCTCTCTTTAACACTGTACATGATACAAATGATAAAGTGATAACTTTGAAATGATAACTTCATTTCAATCATCATGGATTTAGTTTGACTTGAGATAAGCAGTATTCCAAATTGCTTATTTACCAAGCATGGGATCTCAGATCTTCCATTTATCAAACACAGCATTTCAGTTCTCTCATCTCACCAGAAAAAAAACTGCCCAATCCCAGCCTGTTAATGAAAATGTAACAATGAATTTTAAATTAGAAGTTTTGATAAAAAGTATGGTTTTATTGTGCAAACAATTCTCTGCTCTGACAAGATGGTATTTATTTATAAGATTTTGTAGAAGAGGGGTTTAAAACCATTAATTTTGCTAGCTTAAGAACATATATTGCTTGGAAAAAACCACAACCCCTGCCAAAAGCCCTTGACCAGGGCTGATATGACATTACCATTTCTTAAAGAGATAAACCTTGCAGATTTCTATCTACTTTAGAGTCTGTATCCTTTGCAGAGAATACTTTGTCCTTTAACCATCAAATGTAGTCAAACTCACCCTTACTGCTATGAGCAGAGCAAGGAACCAGAAGGAACATCCTGCTGCTGCCAAAGTGCACCTGTGGTGTTCCTGTTTAATATCTTGTCAGTGATCTGGATGAGGGGATTAAATGTAAACTCAGTAAGTTCACAAACACCAAGTTGTGTGGGAGTGCTCTGCTAGAGGGTAGGAAGGATCCACAGAGGGGTCTGGACAGTCTGGATTGATGGGCCTTGGCCAACTCTGTGAGGTTAATAAGGTTCAATAAGGTGAAGCATCGAGTCCTACACCTGGTTCCCAGCAATGCCACACAGAGCTACAGGCTGGGGGAAGTTGGCCACCTTGGAGGTCTTTTTCAACCCTAATCATTGTCTGATTCTACATGGCAGGGCAGTTCTGCAAATACAGTGAAGCTGTCCAAAGGCCTTTCTCTGAGAAACACACACAAACCACCTGAGAGTGCTGGTGCTGGATCCCTACACCTTGGCTCTGCTTCTGTGATGGTGACAAGTAGTGTTAGGTGGAAACCTGGAGGGAATTAAAAAACCTTCTACAGCTATTAAATCAATTTTTCTTGTTAGCTTTGTTGAGGTTGAAAACTGATGTCTTTTTCTCATGCTTGTCTCAGAACCCTCCTTTTCCCTGTTTGGCCACAGAGTATTGTAAGCTTTTTGGCACAGGGACTAATTCTTGTTTGCAAAAGTACCAGGACATTTCAGAGAAGAGGATGAACAACTGTGGTAGCTTATTAACAGAAAATCAGAAAGGACCTCTAGTTCCATTAAGGACACAAGGTCAAAAAGTAGCCTTAATTGTAATGTGCTCTATTATTCTTCGGGTCATACATTATACCTTCCACAGTAGTTTGAAGTTGGTTCCGGAACAAATGACCAGGCTTGCACATATTGTTAGCCTAAAATCCAATTTCTCAGTTAGTTGTTTCCTATTCTAAATAGAAAGTAATTGGTCTTTGAGCTTATCTGAAACTGTGTCTCATGCAAATGAGCAAATTAGAGAACCATGCGTTGGTGTGTGGGTGTAGTAGACAAGGAAGGGAAGAGAATGGATTTCTGTTTATTTTATATCCCCAGATGCCCTATCGATTGCTTTCTTTTCTTCTTCCCTCTTCTTCCATTATGACAGCAGAATCATCTTATGTCTATTGCTACATATTATCCCTGTGTCAAATGAACACATGATAGTTTTAATGTTAGAAATTCAAGGAAGTCTTAAAATAAAAAAGTCTTCTAAAATATAGAAGAAATGACTGATAGGTTTCCTGAATTAGGTAGAAAAAAGAATATTGAGCTTTTCATATAGTAAGGACAGGTCTTTTGCATGATGTGTTGCCGGGGGGAAGAAGGAGATGTTTATATACATGAATGGGATTCACTCTTGAATCCCATTTCCTGACTAAGGGTCTACTACACTGTTGGGCTAATGCTTCTCATTAAATTAACTGAGAAACAAAACAAAAGGAATTCCTTCATCCCTGAATTATCTTAAAGTGAGAGGTCAGCCACAACCACATATATAAATACATAACTTTACATGGCCAAATGTGTGCTGTGTAATGTGATGCTGCTACATCATTCATGAGCTGCTGATGAGAGAGCACACTTATTCTCATTTACAGATGTGAAATTAGAGGAAAATAATTTTTCACAAAACCACTATTAATTCCAGAGGTGTCTGAGCTTTTGAGTCTTTTCTGGAAAGCCACCTGAACCCATAAACAGCAGGTACAGACCTATAATTCTCATTTCTGTGCTGGCAGTGAGCAATGCCAGGCATTTGCTGTGACTGCAGGCAGGTTTTCCCCTCCCATCTTGATGTATTAAAAGAAAAATTCACTAACCTTGAAGCCCTTTATCCAGGGCTGTGCGTGACATCTGCCACAGGGCAGCTTTCCTACCTGTTGAAAAGAACAAACCCATAAGTGAGGGTTTGATGCACTGGGGGAGGGCAGCACTCCATGCTGCATCCCCTGCCTGGGGAGCACAGCTAACCTGAAAATCCCCCTGCCATCCCTCCTGCTCCCTAACAAGGGGCACAACTGCAGCAGTTTGTCAGTAAAGGAAGAGAAACAAGGATAAACTACGAGCTGAGGAAGGAAAAAGAGGAAAGGACTCTGTTTACAACAGGCATGAAAGAAAGCCCTACTATCTTTCACATCTTGCACCCTGGCTTCAGTCAGAAGCAGCTAGCAGGCAGGCTAACACACTAGTGAATACCTAGATGCAGGGAAAGGAATGCAGTCTACACAGATTGAAACTGGTGAGAAGAAATTTATTAGGAGTTCATGGGTGGAAAATCTACAGCTTCTGCAAGTATTAGAGTGCCCTGCTATTCTACATGTGAAATACATTTTTTATTTGACAGACACTGTGTTGACAACTTTTGATTGTCAAGTATAATAGAGGAACTTCTCTTCGCAGAAATGTTATTTTTTCTAAAACTCATCCCACCAATTTCTTTAAAAAAACCCAGAGTTTCTGTTTACTTATTAATGCTTGCAGAATACAAGCCCCCTAGTATTGCACAAGACTTATTTTCTTTTCTTTCACCCTATTTCTCTCTCCCTTGAAGCCAATATTCCTCCCAAAAGTAATTTGTTCTTCTGTAAATTTAGAGTGTGCTCAATAGTTATTGAAGTCAGGGATTAATGGATCTGTCTGGGGGAAGATAATCAGGAAATCTCACTCCCCAGCTCTTCTAACCTTGCAAATGTTATTTTGTTCTTCAGTCTCTCTTTCTACAGGCATTTAGCAGTTCCCATGGTCATTCAGTCCATTATATGAGTATGAAGACCATACTTTAGCAGAGGAACCAGTTGTGCTCAGGAGGATTTTTCTGAACTAACTGACTTACTGAGAAGAATTTATCACATGTGCAAAATTACTTTGATAGAAAAATATACATGATCAATGATGACCTTTATTTTTACCATCTACACAAAATATCTGCAGATGCAAAGTGCCCCTCCTGTGTTTGCTACAAGTTCATGCCTGGCATAATGCCAACTGATCTCAGTTCTGCACTTGGATGATAAAAATATAAATGTAACAGGGCTCCCTTTTAAAAAAGTTTTATTTTTTTGGAATACCTTCAATCACAAAATGACTGTCCTGTGTTACATTCCATCCTGCTGATAAACAGCCCCTCCTTATGTGTGAGATGTTAGCACGATGGATGAGTGCCAGTTGGCATAGCTTCCTATCATAATGATGGGCACCTTCTCTCCCAGTCAACACCAGCTGAGTCTACGTGCCCTTTGCACTGCAGATGAAACTGCCTGACAGATTTTTATGGGGGAAGGAAAAGAAAATGACAGATGCTCCAAGCTGCACCCTTCAATGTCACATAGGGTGAGTTTTCTCATGTGTGCACCACTTACAACCTGAGTCAGGGCTTCCTGAAGTAATTCAGCTGCTAATTCAGGCTGTTGTTTATAAGAGCTCTCAGCTAATAAGGCATCAAGTACTTCAAAAGACAACACCACATGTGTAACAATCCTTCCTTTTTTTGTCTCAATTCACCTATGTATTGTTCCAATTTAATTTAATCTATCTGTTGAAGAATTAAAGCAGCATGAGGGCAAAATTAATAAATACTCTCTTTTTTAGTTGGAGAAACAGGACTTTGTTTCAAGTGCTGTTCTCCACAGGTTAATATGGTTTATGCTGAATAATAGAGCTGTTTCAAAGGACACAGCTTGGTAAAAGTGCTATGGGCAATATAATTGCACAGGATTTTTAATGACACACTATAGAGGGGGCTCAGGAAATCATTTCTGTTTATATTCTGTGGGACTGGGCTGTGGCATGCTCAGTCATGCCAACACTGGCCCATATGGTCAGCAAAGGTGAAAGTCTGGACCCAGCTAATATCACAGGATGGGTCCAGGCACTTCCACTCCTTGCCTTGGAAGAAGGCCAGGGTGCAGAGCACATCTTGTGCATGGTGCAGATAGTAGGGAAGACTGGTCTGGAGAAAGGAGTGGGACCGTTTGTCCATGTGTCTGGACTATTCTGTCTATCTGAACAATTTGAGTTAATATTTGGGCTTAGAGTCATCTTGCTGCTGGAGACAGACAAAACCAGAATGACATAGGAGTGAATAATCCCAGGGTCCCTTACTGGTTAGTGGGAAGGAACAGGCACTTCCAGACTGGATTAATTCTTCTTTGGACAGAGATGAATGCTACAGAGATAACACATTCTCTTTATTGACCATACAGGGAGGCCAGGGTGACAACTTCAATGCACATATCTACACGAGAAACTAACTTAAAAGACAAATGTGCCCTGTGATTTCTGAAATGAGTTTACCTTTTGCCATATCCATGGTAATCTTGCTAAGTTACAATTGGTGAGATGAGGAGGCAGATGCAACCAAACAGAGATAACCTCAGCTCATACTTGATGAGGGCAGACTAGAGAAAGACAAGAAACAGAAATCTACTGGCCTTTTCATTATTTAAAACCAAACCACAAACCAAACCAAGGAGTGGGAAATAAGATATAAAAGACTTGTGAGTAATTACGAATTGGGTAGCTTTGATTTCTGTAGAGACCCATCAGGAGTCTGCCATTTGGAACTGAATAATTCTCTAAAGTCAGGCAATCATTTTCACTCAGTTGATACTGAGCACAATTCATGGTCTCAACATGCAAAGTAAAAAATCCTTCAGCAGTGTTACTGTTCAGTTGGCTGAGAGGTATCTTTTCAAAGATAAATGGGCAGCTGCTGCTTAACTATGCTTACTCTCCATTTGAACAAGGATTAGACTGTTATTTGCACCTGCATCACAATTTGTGCTGCCTAAACTACAAAAGAAAAGTGTTATCACTCTAAGTTCAATCCTTAAAGGAAGTCTTTAGCAGCTCTCCCTTTTTTTTTTGGTTTTTTTTTCTTGCTGGCGCTTTGTTTTGTGCAATCTAAATATACCCATCACCTGATGGAATTTTCAATAAAATGTCACCTTTGCCATCCATAAAACATGCAACACATTGCAAAAAAGCTGTATTGTGCCCCATCTAAACCCACTTCTGTCTAAAAGGTTTTTTAATTGCTGTGTAAAAGGTTTTCACAAGACATACAGCATTAGGAGAAGATTCATTGATCTCCCATTTTCTGGGTGCCAGTGCTATTTCTGCAGTATTAGGTGAGTGAGTGAAAAACCTGGGAATAAAATGGAGATTATCCATGCACTTCATCTGCAACCAGAAAAATACAAATGGCAATTTCAATTCCCTTTTCTGTGGAAAGACTCATGGTGATGTGTCTTAGCTACCCAGTGAAGGCTTTCAGGAGAGGAATTTCACAGCTGTGAAGCCTGGCCAGGCACCTGGGTGAGACACTCCCGAGTGCTGACTCCAGGGTGCTGGGACAAGCATTGTCAGAGACAAACACAGAGACCACTGTCAAGTGTGTGGCAGCCCATCGCATGTGGGGTCATGCAATAATGTTCATTACTGATGAGCCTAATGTTCATTAAGATCATATATTTGGGGTTCATTAGTTTTCAGAAGAGAGCATATGGACTTTTTGAAGATAAATCCGCACTGTGCCATGATGTGGCAGACTTGTCTTCTGATGAGAAAAAATAGAATTGTCATCATGGCCTTCACAGGAGTGATGGAAGATTGGAGAGAGGGGAAATTATTGGAAACAATGAAAAGGAAAAAATCTCAGTTTGTGACATATTCCAAAGCCACAGAGTTTTATCAAATATCCCCAAAAAACAATGAAGGAAAAATATTGGTCAATATCCTTGGAAATTATCACTCCAATAATTGGCAGAAATGCTTTTGGGCTTTGGGCTTGTGTAGGTTGTTGTGAAGTTTATACATGCTTCAATCTGCATCTGTACAATCTCTCCTGTGTGAATATTTCTTTGCCTAGAGTTTTTAACATTGCTATTTAATACAGTGTTTGGCATTTACAAAGTATTATTTAGAAGTAGAGATTGCTATTAATAGACTTTTTCTTGTTACAAGAAGTCCATACCCTTTAATCAGAACAGGTGCTGGAAGGTCTTTCTTTAAGAAACAAGCAGTGTCTGAAGAAATCAGACAGAAAAAGCAATATATTTAAGGATTTGTCTTTTCCTCCCCTTTGCTACTGTAATTAACTACTTGTTCATTCCAGCCCACATGCCTGCTGTTCTTGTTACTGCTTTTCCCTAACAGCCCAATTCTTTCAGTCTTTCCTTTTAGTAGGTTTTCTTGTCTCTGTTTCCTCCATTAACCATCTCAGCAATGGGAATTTCAATTTGTTTAGCAAGTCTGAGTGGCTCCTTGGCATCATTCCCACTCCCACCCCCACTTCCCTGGGATCCTATGCCCCATGGTTTTGGGAACTCCTCACTTTCTGCTAACTGTATCTTTGAAGTTTGTTATGGCATCATATATTATATGATAAATCATGTATCATGATGATATACACTTATATCATCTTTAGACATCTTAGATCTTTGAGGTTGTCTCTAATCCACACCATTACCCATCCCTGGCACAAGTGTATTTTCTTCTAGCTGATTCCACTTAATAAATACCCTTCCCCATCACCTGTTTCTCCTCATGACCCATATTTTCAATTATCTCTTTTCACAGGTCTGTGACACATATTTCAGTTGCAATCAACTTTTATGCTTTTATGCAGCTTCTTTTTTCCTGGCTCTGTGGCTTATTTTCTGCAGTTTGGAAAACAGCAATGCTTTTATCTTGAGATTTACTACAAGAACACTATAACAGAAAATACTTAGATGGAAAATATGGAGGATTAGAGACAATTAAACTGCTTATTGTAAATTGCTCACAACTTCTGCCTTGTTTGGAAGGTGGGTCTTCTTTTCGAGTTATGCTAACCTAGCATTCTATCTATCTATCTATCTATCTATCTATCTATCTATCTATCTATCTATCTATCTATCTATCTATCTATCTATCTATCTATCCCCTTAATTTATGGACCCAACTCCTCACTACAGTGAGATCTGGTATATTTTCTGCTGCTTCCCCCAAGAAATTATTATCTAATATTTTTTTTTCCTTATTCACTCTGACTAGTATCTGGTTAGCCACAAAACACATATGTGAGATCTATTTCTTAGAAGACATTTCAGTTCCCTGAAACTCCCTTCTTCCTTCCAGATTTGAACCAGGTAATTTTCTGAAAGGCTGACTTTCTGAAGCCAGATGATTTGGTTTTCCATCTTAAGGAATGCAGTCACCCTTCATTCTGATTCCAATTGCTTTCTAATGCTCATGGCTCTTGCTGTGTCTCCTTTTCAGTTGTTTTCTTGTCTCTCTGTACACAAAAGCAGTAAAAAGCTGTTGCCAGCTTCAAGAAATTGCTGGATTGTCTCTGCCTACCTGTATTCCTGTCCTGGATACTGGGTTCATTAAAGCTACCTATTCTGTAGCTATTGTTCCTTTCTGGAAGACAGAGATGAAGATCTCATGCTGTGTTGGCATTGGTGGTGTAGTAAAATGCAGGTTTTGGTCAACCCTGTGTTATTGCTTCCTTCTTTGTTCCAGCCCAACTGGATATTCAGCCCTCTAGGTACTTCCAGCATGATTAAGCCCACAAACAGATTTTAAGGAGGGCATGCTTTTTTCCCAGCAACTTGTTTAACTTGTTTAACAGGTTAAAATTGCCATTTGGTGTGTATAGCCATGGTAAAGAACTGGTTGGCATTTCTGGCAGATCTTAAGTGCAGAAAAGGGGTGGCCATTCCCTGGAAATCCAGAGAGTTTATGTTTATTCAAAACAACTAAGACCAAGACCAGGATAAGTGAAATCGCATAAGATTCAAGACTTTGATAAGACTTGATGCTTTCCAGGTCCAGGTAAAGTGCAGCTTAGAGAGTGCATAAGCACTGGGAATAGATGAGCACTCAGTGTCCTGCAGGTTTTCAGAAGACAGGTGCAATTTGAACAATCCTGTGGTATCCAGTCCTATGGTCAACCTTGTTTTCCATGCATCTTTTTGGAAAGACTGAAGTTTAGAAACTCATTTAGCCTGTTAATACATGGTTTCAAAAGGGAGGGCAGAGACACGTACAGAAATTGAGAAAATCTTGCCAGTATATCTTATTTACCAGAGCATTTTGTCAGATCAGGATTTATTGTGGAGAAGAGGAACTCTGTTTCTACGGTTCTTTGCTCAGAACTGTGCTCTTTGAAGACTAAAATCTTGGGATGAAGACTGAAAAATATTTATTAAGCATCCGTGACTCGGGGACTCTAATGGCAATATATCATTTACCATATTAGAAGGCAGTAAGATTTGGAGTAGCTCAGTGGGGAACAAATAAAAAACTTACTTTCCCATTTGGCCCATTTAGTCACCTCTAGAGGAAGTTTGAACTGTTGTAGTGAATCTAGCTGAGCACAATTTTCTTTGGGACTCTAAGATGCTCATCTGCTTTTACCATCCTTGGAAAAGAAGGGAAAGGTAATAATTTTCAATTAAAAGCCCAACAAGTTGTTGTGAAATTTTATATCACATACTTGAGCCACTTCCAAGCTCTTACTGATATTTTCAATCTCCTCTTTCCTCTCAAAGAAGTTAAATGACTCCATGAGGATGACACCAGAAAAAAAAATGGATTACGGTTATTTTGTTATGAGGGCTCCACTGGGATTTTGAGGGAACCAATTCAACGAAAAAACCCCCACAGAACAAATTTGCAGGACCAGTGGAGAAGAATAATATTCTCATACTCTGCCCATCTGTATCATCATTATTCTTAATGGCCTGTTCCTGCATTTCTAGAATACAGTGTACCCAGAGCTGGATGACTATAGCTGTTCCTTGGGACTCAGGGCATTTGGATTCAAAGCTGCATTTTTGCTGGATACAGGATGCAAACCTGAGGGAAGGTCATATCAGGAATACATTCTCTCTGTCAATCTTTCTGAAGCAGTCTCATGTGTCATACATACAGCTTTTTGTGCTCTTTTCCTTTCTTTTTCTTTCTTTCTGTTGTGGTTTGACACCAGCCAAACACCAAGCACCCACAAAAGTCACTCACTGCCCACCTCCCCTGCTGCTCGGCTCTGTCCCAGCTGCGAAGAGGAAAGGGAAAAAAAATTAATAAAGGGTTCATGAGAGAGATAAGGACTGGGAGAAAACACTCCAAGAGCAAAACAGGCTCCACTTAGAAGTGAGAAGTGAATTTATTACTAACAAAGTCAGAGGAGGATAATGAGAAATAACATTAGCCCTTAAAACACCTTTTCCCCCAGCCCCACCCTCCTTCCCACCGAAGTGCAGGGATGCAGAGCATGGGGGTTTGGTCAGTTCATCACCGAGACTGTCTCCCGCTGCTCTGGGAGAGGAGCCCATCCCTGTGAGGCCCTGGGGTCCCTCCCACAGCAGACAGCTCTCCATGGCTGCCCCGGCCTGGCTCCGCTCTCAGAACCGCGGCCGGGCCGCACCTGCTGCAGCGTGAGCTGCGCCCAGGGCCGGCAGCGCTGCCAGAGCTGCTCTGGGTGGGGCTCTGCCCTCGGGCTGCTGCCCTCCGAGGACAGGCTGCTCCAGCCGGGGAGCAGGGCCTCTGGCCCCTGGATCTCCCGCTGGATCACCGCCTCCGCCGGGCACCCACCCGCTCCGGCCTGGGCACCTCCCACACGGGCTGTGGGTGGATCTCTGCCATCCCCCGTGGATCCCCATGGGCTCTGGGTGGATCTCTGCATCCCCCGTGGATCCTCATGGGCTCTGGGTGGATCTCTGCATCCCCCGTGGATCCCCACGGGCTGTGGGTGGATCTCTGCATCCCCCATGGATCCCCATGAAGGGGCACAGCTACTTCACCATGGTCTCACCACGGCCCTCAGAGGAATCTCAGCTGTGGTGCCTGGAGCAGCTCCTTCGCCTCCTTCTACACTGACCTTTGTGTCTTCATGTTGTTTTCCCTCCCATGTTCTCACCTCCTCTTCTCTGACTGGAAGAAAAAATCTGTGCCCCCTTTGTTCTGATTTTCTTCCTAAATATGTTAATCACAGAGGAGTTACCATCATCTCTATATGGCCCAGCCTTGGGCAGCATCATGTCCATCTTCAGAGCCATCACGGGCTGGCTCTGCTGGACACAGTGGAAGCTTCCAGCAGCTTCTCAGAGAAACCACCTCTGTGGCCCCCCTGCTACCAAAAACCAGGCCGTGCAAAACCAACCCACTTTCCTGGTTTGTTAAGGATTGCTGGGGATAGCGCTGAAACACAGTCTGACTTCTAATGCATCTCCAGAGAACTCCTGGACGAATTGCTTTTTTGTCAACAGAATTTTGTTTCTCCTCCACATCATTTATGGCACCTGTCTGTCATTGTCACTGTGACTTTGGAATGGGTTCTCCCAGACTCCATAGTTGTCATCACTTCCTTAAAATTAATTTGCCCAGGAAATTCAGAGATCCATGTTGTTTACACTGAGATACAGTTTTATAGGTGAGACTGCTCTCACAGATCACATTTGCATGTGTATTCATGTGATTAGAAGTCTTTTGCTATCCAAATACAAAAAAAATTCACTCAATTTTTCAGAAGTGATTTTTTTAGAAAAGTTTGTTTATTGATGTTCTTTGGACATACTAGCTTCTCAGAATTTTGTCTGTTAGATATGCTAAAGAAAAAGCTTTTTGCCATCCACTCTCCTCCCAAACTCTGTATTTACATGCAAAGAGACTTCTCCTTCCTGAAAATATCTTGCACAAAAAGACTAAGCAAAGAAATATTAGAAATAGAAGGTGTGAGTCCAGTGGGGAATGGCAAAAGAAGCTTGGATGTTTTCTCCTAGAGGAAAGGAGGCTCAGGGGAGACCTTTTTATTTTCTTGAAACTTCCTGAAAGAAAGTTGTAGCCAAGTGGGAGTCGGTCTCTTCTTCCAGGTGATAAGTGGCAGGACAAGAGAAAATATCTTTGAGTCACACCAGGAAAGGTTCAGGTTGGATATTTGGAAAAAGTTCTTCACTGGAAGGGTGATCAGGCTTTGGAACAATCCAAGATGCCAAGGAAAGTGGTGGAATTACCATCCTTGAAAATATTAAAAAACATGTGGATGTGGCACTTGGGTACATTGCTTAGTGGTACACTTGGTGGTGCTGGGTTAACAGTTGGAATTTATTATCTTGCAGGTCTTTTGCCACCTAAAGAATTTTATGATTCTATGAAAAGTTACTCAATTTGGACTGAATTAAAGGCAGCATAAATCATGGTATTACTCAAAGTAACATTTTAAAAAACATGGATAGTTAAAATGGGGTTCCTAGAAATAATAAGACTAAACACTGAATCTTTAGAATTTCTCCAAAGCATTTTCCTGGTTTTGTAATATCTGAGCTGAAATTCACACATGCAATAAAAATAATTTTCTCTGTATTTTACTGTGGAATCATCAGTAGAAAAATCAACAAATCAAAACATCTCTATTTCCACATTTTTTTTGGGGTTCAAAACTAGTAGAACACAAGATGCCTCTTACAGCTTCTGTTTTTAACTTTTTAAGCAAGGAAAGAAAGCTCTGCCAAACTGAAAGCAATTGCTGATTTCTAATGCAATCAGCAAATACAAACTGGGCAGCTGATACCAACCAAAAAGCCAGCCCTCATCTTGCCTTTGCTGGGCCTGTTAACTCAAATGTATTAACTCCCCAAAACCTTTCTTCCCTCTCCAAGGAAATAATGAGATTACAGTGTTTTAGTACCTTCAGCTTTGGAATGTTGTGTGGTATAGAATTTAAACAGGAAGGAGGAACTTACACCAAAGCAAGGCATGATAAAAAAACATCCCAGAATTTAAAAGATGAAGTGAAAAAAATCTTTGTCTATGGAATTGTTACTTTCCAAACAGAGAAGACTCTGGTGAAATGAAAAGTACCCCTTAGACCAGCATCAGAAAATCAAATTCATGGCATGTGTTATTAGTAGTGTGGAATAGTTGTGATTTGCAGCTAAGAGTGTCAGAAGAAAAAGGAATCAAAGCACATAGCAGATCTTTTCATATGAAACACAAACATATATCTTCCAGTGAATTATTGCACTTACCTGCTGTCTCCTATCCAGCCTGGCTGTCGTGTCCCTATGTGGGTTTCTCTGTGTCCCTATAAACAGACACTTTGGACATGGTATCACTTGTCAATGTGGCCATTCTGTGTTTGGCTCTCTTGTGAGAGATGATCAAAATGAGGTTTTGGGAACAGCCTTGGGGGCAGGTGTTCACACCTGGGAGCTGGAGGATGACAGCTCTGGGAGGGTGCAGCTCAGAGACACATCCCACCCTTATGGGACTTCACAGTGTATGGGGTGGGGATTAGGATGACAGCAGCCACATTTTCAGAAGATGCCTCTGTAATGGCACACTGCAGTCAGCATAATTAATTCCATTAACTTCAAAGATACTAGGCAGACTGCTTTACTTGGTGGTCTGGCTGCTTAGATGAAAGAGGTAATGCTGTGTCTGTTTCTTTCTGTACTCTGTGTCCACATTTCTCACTAACACAAAAAATCAAAGCTGTATTTCCAATAAATGTCACCCTATATCAATCACAGCTAACATTACCCTGTATCCCTGTGATTAATTCAGACATATGCACACAGTTGTTTGTCTTGGAAGGTTCAGTTCATTGCACAGTAACTTATAACCTGAATTTTGGGAAGCCCAAACCATATGTGGAAGTCAGCAAGCCCTGCAGCATGCTTCACTACTTGCAGAGTTCAACAGTTTATTCTGCCTGGCTTCCAAACACCCTTTGTTATTCCCTAAAGCATTTCCTCTGCCATCTACCATCACAAATTGTTTGTGATAACTGTTAAGAAGATGAGTACATTGAGTTAAATAAGAGTCAGACACATATTTTAAAAGCCCAGTATAATTTCCAGTGCTAAAATAATAAATCTGTATAGCACTTGAAACACAGGCAACTGCTCCTCTTTAGAGCCTTGCATCCCCTCCATATAGCAGGAACCCATTACCTCTGCAGGACCAATAGATCTTCTCTTACCCAGTGTAAGAGAAGATCTCAACCTAAGTACTCTTTGACTGTTTTACAGGCTGTACAGTAAGTTTGGTACTCATACACCTGCACACCTGTTCTCAGCCTCAGAAACAGCTCAAGTGCATTCTTCTCATGTCAGAGTCACCCTGACGCCAAGACAAGCTCTTCCAGGTACTTCAGTAGTCATTCTCCAGTAGTGTCCTTCTTTGATTTCCCAGTTGAAACGTCTGGAACTAATTCTCCTTTCTCCAGCTGTTTGCTCTTGCAGGACTTTGCTCCCTAGAGCTATGATACCAAGAAACAACTGAATATTGATCTCTCCCAGTTAATTCTCCAGGATAATCTTTCTGTTTACCCTTTTTGCCAAAGCATTTTCCACAGCGATTGCTTCTCCTGTGAAAGACCAACACACCTTTCAGACACCCTGGTTTTCTAGGCAGGAATGCCTCTTCTGTCTCTTGCCTTGATGTATAACTGGCATTTAGCTACACTCATGCACTTTTCTCAAAGTGCTCTCTTGCCCCAGTCCCTAGTGTTTGTTGACCTCCCTGCTAACCTCTGTCATGCCTATGGTTTACCAGAAGTAAGTGTGTATCTGCTTGCAGGTACTGATGAGGATGCTGAGTACCTGGACCAGTCCATGAGGAAGATATATGTCCCCTATGTCCCCATTCAGTGGCCTCCATGCTGACAGAAACTTGAAGTCTGTCAACAAGCCAGTTATTTTTCTTTCCAGCTTGTGCTATATTTTACATTTTTAAGCAGAGGATTGTCATCTCCTGAAGTCTAAAGTGTGTGACTATTATATCAGAGAAGGTATTTTTAATCATTAAATATGTCATCTTAATGAAAATTGAAATCATTATTTATTTGATGAGATTTTTTTTTATCTGGGACATTGTGCTGAGCAACACTAACTATATTCCTATAATTTAAGGTTTTGTAAAATCAAATCCTTACATTAGCTTTTTCTGGTATTTTGACTACAATTTATGTCAGGCTGGACAAAACATAAAGTTGTCCTCTCCCATCCACTTTTAGGAACTTTGTTCTGTACAGTGTTGCTTAAGGTGATCCTGATCCCTTTATAAGAATGGAGGAAATTTTGAAAAATAGCCCAGTAATAATACAGAAATTATTTTCCCCAAAGTAGACAAAGATAGATGAAAGAATAACTTTTTCTCCTTTCTTGAGATGAAATCCAGAGCACTGAACTGAAAAAATACATTCTATTTGTAAGTTGCCAAGAAAAGCCCCAAATTGAATTATTAATGAATAATATTGATTTCTATTTGTTTATTCAGATGTATTACTGTAGAACAGCTTATTGGAAGTAACCCTGCTTTCACTCAAATATTTATTTTTCAGCACTCAAACACCTTCAATAACTCTGCCTACCTGCTTTTTTTTTAAAAGCAAGGATGCAGCACATTTCTAGACCTCTTGGCTATTTTCAGTTTTAAGTGAAATATGTCTTTGATAAGCCAAGAATTTAAGCATTCAATTGAATTTTTTCAGGTGTCCTGTTGGGAAATATGACTTTGCTCTGCACCAAATTTACCAGAAGGTCCCTGGTCAGTAGTGGTGCCTGTTGCACTAGAGGCTCCCCTTTGAGGCTCTGTCCCTGAGGATCTGGGTTGACTAGGTCCCAGGCATCTTGAGAGCCCAAGTGACTGATCCCACTGGAATATCGACTGCTGCAGGAGAGTATTGGGCACCAGGGCCTCTGGGCCAGCCTTGCAATGCTGGATGAGCACCTGAGGTGATGTCACCATCTGGGGGAAGCCCACGAGGCATTCTCCACTGGTTGACAGCTGTGACCACGGTCAGAGCTGACCTCAGTCCCACAGTTGCAAGCACAGACAGATTCAGATAGGGCAGTGTGGGTCCTGTTCCCCATCTCTCTCCTAGGACCCTGGTTGGGACCTGGCATGCTGGCCTTGGAGGCTGGCAGGTGGTCTTAGTCATTACTCATCTTTGAAGCTGATAAAGGCTGTCAGCAAGTCAGAGCCTGACATTCCAGCCTATGTCACAGCTAATTTTACTTTATTTCCTCCTAACCAATGGGAGTCAATGGGCCACCACAGTGTGTGACAACTCTGTAGATGTGCTGAAGGCACAAGCACACAACATGAAACAGGAACAAGGTAGTGTTTTATTCATTGTGAAGTACTTTGCTGCCAAGATATTGATGTGCCCTGATCACCATGTGCCTTGTTCCTCCCTCACTCAATGCTTTCTCTCCTTCCATGGGCAGTGACATGTGAAAGAATCAGAAAAGCATGCTGACTGTGTACAACAGAGCTGTGCCTCATATCAGCTTAACCCTGTCTAACCAAGTCTGTGGGCACATTTCTGCAGAAAAAGTGGGAATAACTTGTCAGCTCTTGCACAGTTGCTCTTCTGCATCCTCCTTCTTTCTCTCTCTCCCTCTTGCCCACTGCCTCCAGCTTCTGTGATGATCTCAGCTGGCCTATCCACACCACTGACTCCCACCACTGCTGTACTAAGTCCACCTCTCACAACAGATCAGACTTGGTAGCAGTTTGCCTAAAAGGCAGAGTGTAAAAAGACATTGCTACTCTGTACCTTTTCTGAGGATGTGTTTCAGAATTGTCACATTATGGAAGTCTCTAGGAATGGTGAGCATTCTTATTCTTATACTAGACATGATCAGCTGGTCTAGGATATGAATTCAATAGCAATCATTTTGCTTCCCTGCTCTTCTGAAGGACCTGTCTTAGATCAATGGTAGTGACTCTCCCAATAATCATGAAAAAAGAGGATGTGGAGAATTACATGTCAGTGTGCTTGGAAATTATTTTAATCAAATGATGAACTATTCAGAAAGTACCTGAAAGATAAAGAAAGTTAAGGAGGCAGTGGGGATTTGTAAGGAGCAAATTGTGTTACAAAAAAATCTAATTTTCCTCTGCAGCAGAAAAGCAGATCTAGACCTAATCTATAAAAGTTCACATTGGGAACTCTTTTGATTTGATCTCACATGACATTCTTATATGCCAGCCAAAGAAATACAGCATGGATTAAATCACTCTACATGGTGAATCCAAAACAAGTTCTGTATCTACACTGAGAATTACTTCAATGGCAAAATGTAAAATGTCAACAAGGGCTCTTCCAGAGGTCTTTCTGTTCCAATTCTGCCCAGTGGTTGCACTGCTGATCCCAGTTACACACTTACAGATGACACTTGGAACACAAGTTCGAGGTTCAAAGTTCCTTGGCAATGTAGAGAAAGGGCATGAAAACCAAGGACAACTGCAAGGGAATGCTCCAAGGATTGAGCACCAGCTGCTTGGGCACAGTGCATTTAACAAGTAGCCAGGTTGCTGTTTTGCAGGAGGATCATGAGCAGAACACAATGATGCTGTACTGTTATGAAAAAGGCAAACAATCTACCACGATCTATAAACACACGTGGAGTTGGCAAAACACCGGATGTATCAGTAAGAACCAAGTAGGAATATCTTTTCCAGTTTTGGGCACTGTGGTTTAATGAAGATAGAGGCCAATTGGGGAATGTCAGAATAGCAATGTGAGCACATCTGTACTGTGGAAATACTTCACCCTCTAAAATTGGCTGTAGACAGACAGTTCCCTGGCCTGTGCTAATTCCTCAGGTATGACCTGCAGCTCTCCAGGAGAGTGCAAAGCTCTCCCAGGTCCAGCTGGGCCAATGACTGGTTGTCATGGCCTAAAGGGTTATCCAGCCCATGGGTATATAGAGATCATGACTGTGGGTTTGCAGGATTTTTTAATACGCAAGGACACAAGAGGCTTTATCGTCTAAATTTCTCTGTTGTTATTATAGATCACCACAAATGCTATGCAAGGATACATATATCAATAAAGTTTACGTATCTATCTCTCAAGCCATTAAAATTACTATCAGCAGTCAAGACAGCACCAACCAGTGGTATAGCAACAATCAATTGTATAGCAGCAATCAATATTATAGCAACCAACAGCCAACCACCACTAATGGGTGTAGGGATTATTGAAGGTTAGTGAAATAAGCTTATCAACAATTAGCAGCACATGTGCTTATGACAGATTACTTATACAGATGTATAATACCCATGTCAAATGAGTTAGACAGATTGCAGAAGGGGCCAAACCATCCCACAGGAGGGAGAACAAACCAAACCAAACTGACTCCAAAAGGGTGTCTAGTAAGATAACAGAGAGACTCTCACTTCAGAGATTATCTAACATCACAGAGCTTGCAGCTGGATCCCCAGTAAGAGTTCATCTTGTAAAGAGTTCATCTGGAGCACTTAGCCTGTTTAAGCATAAAAAAATGCATGCAGCATGCATTGTTCTCAATTTTACTCATTGCATAAAAATCAAGTCTTTTTCATATCACAGAGGCATAAGAGGATGAGCCAGTAGATGTTGCAAAACTTGATTTTTCACATATAACAAATGATAGCTGATGTTTTCTGACTTTATCCAATAACTTTTTATTTTTCTAAACTCTTTTTCACCTTTACAGATTATAAATGGTCATTACAGGCCCTTGTTTTTGCACTTTTTGGTGGTATCTCAGAATGTCTCTTGTTTCTAGAAACCCTGGGTATATTTCAAAAAGACCAGCTGCTTCATATTTCAAGTATGTTTCTGGTTCTCAAGCCTGGATCCCAGGCTCACAGCTCCCAGGCTGGCAGGAATTTTCTCTGTCAAAATATTTTAGCAGGCATTTTGTTCTGTTCAGTAATTTTACCCTTCCTAGCCAGGTTGCATTTGAGGCTACTCACATTGCTTTTGTCCAAAAATAATCTCCGATGTTGTTTGAATTATAGACAAAATACATGATTTTATGGCCTTTATCCCAGTCTGAAATGCCTGGCACCACCACATGAAAGACAACCTCTGTTTCTTTTAAAGTTTTAAACATGATGCCTGAGAATTTAATTAGTTGACCTTTATTTATTTTGTTGTGAGAAACAGTGAATACGAGTCCCTATTCACTGCTACATGCTATTCATGGCTGTGTACAGATGAAGATACACAGGCTCCTTTCTGAGCCTTTTCTTTCAAAGATGAAAACATTTTGAACTCTTTAGCCTTCATACAAAAAACTGTTCCAAGGCTTTGGCTGCTCTTGCCTTCATATATATATATATATATATATATTCTACTTCTGGTTTCCTGGAGGAGGAAAGAATCTGAACAGCACAATATGATCATGCAGTGACAAAGGATTATTATTCTGTTTGTTCTCTGTTCCCTTCTCAAGAATTCTTAATGTTCTATTTACTTTTTTGATGGCTCCTGAGCATGGCATTGAGATTTTATTGTAATTGTCAACAGCAACTCAAAAATCTTTTTTTTCCTGCTTGCTGATAGCTAATTTAGAGCTCATCACAGTTATGCATGGTTAAGAATGTTTATTTCCACGTGCAATACTTCATATTTATCAGCATCTCATCTGCCATTTTTCTCACAATCACTTGGTATTGTGAGCCATCTGCAACTCTTCACAGTTGAATTCCATTTTATTGCCTTAAATAATAGAGTATCATCAGAAAATTTCATTACTTCATTTTTCCAGATGACATATGAACATGTGGGATAACATGAGTTCCAGCACACATCCTTTCAAAGAGCTACAAGTGCAAAGTCTGTCCATTAACTTAATGATTTAAGGACATAAAATAACAACAACAACAAAAGAAAGACATTTCTTAATAGGTAAGCAGTAGATGTGTCTCCATCTTTTCCTGTGATATTTTTTGCCTTTAGTAGGTGCTAGGGGGCTCAGATGGAAGAATACCTACAGAGGATATCACTCAGTATTTCTAAAGATTCTGCCTTTTACTCTTTTGACTATTGTATTGGTTCTACTTTTGCACAATAGTCTGCTCTGATCTGTATCAGGGCAGAATCTCACCACCCTATGGGAGCTGATGGTCCTTCATGCCATATTGTACTTAGGTTTTCATCATCTGATGCAGAGATGTTTCTCATTTTCATCCTATACTCTGCATCAGTAATACCACAGCATGAGAAACCTTTAAGTCATTGTTGTGGGAGCCTCAGGAAAAGTATGTTAGAGAAGCCCTGCCACTGAGCTGTGAGGTGCAGAAAGGACCCCCTTGTGTACTAAACTCTTTCTCAGAGAGGAGCCTGGGGGCAGATGGTTCTGATCTTTGCCACAGACTGTCAATGGCTCAAGTAACTTTGTCCTGCAGGCTTTAATGATGGAAAATCAGGTATATTCCTATTATATGAATTATTATATTAAAAGATCTTAATCAGAGTTACTTACTACACAGTATAAAAAGCTAAAACTACTAGCAGTGTGTAGTATAGCATAGTGCACTATATCAAAGCAATTATATTAAAGCTAGCAAAATGAAACAATTGTTAAGTAGAGGTTGGTGTACCTCACCACACTAGTGCTCGTGGGCAGATCCCTTTCTCTTAACCTCAAGGAGTATCTGTGGGGGCCCTCTCCCCTACCCAAGCAGGAATATGTTGGAAGAACCTAACTCTATGAAAGTGGACTGGCCTTTTATACTATGAAGTGATTGACTGCCCGTCATATCTCTCCAGGTGAGTTTAGCATCATATCTGCCAAATATTTGCCTCACAATCAGGATGATAATTTCGGGTTAGTTAGGCAGACTGCTTTCAGCATAATTCAAAACAGCAAAAACAGCACAAGGCTGGAAGCTCCTCTCAATCCACTACTGATAGCTTTGCAAACAGGACATTTTCCAAGCTGCTTGATCACATTCCAGGGCAGAGCATCTTGCTACAATCATATCTTCCCACAATATTTTCAAACAAATTTTGCAAAATCACTTGTGCTTTCACATCATGCCTTTAGCTTGCTCCACTGCTCCATAGCACAGATGAGAATGTCTCCATTCCCACCACTATCCTTTTTCCCAAATAAAGTAAAAGAGTGCATAATAAAGAACTTTCCAGAGGCCATGTTAATGGCTTCCTTAACAACTAATTTGTAGTCATCAGCTTTTCCTCTTTCCCAAGACTTTTGCATTGTACACAATAGCTTGGTATTCAACCCAGGGACCTGGTGTACTGTCAACCATATTGCTGTTTCAATATATATTCTAGGACAAACACACTTGCAGTTCCTTTCTTTCCTTCAGCATCTGAGGCCAGGCTTCAACAATAACACTTTTTCCCAGGCACGGTGCCACGGCAGGACACAGTCTCAGTTGCAGCATCAAAAAGTGACATGCATCATTAGGCCTTTGAAATCCTCCCTGCACAGAGAGGAGGATGCTCTCAGTGGGAGTACCCAGGCACAAGAGCATTAATTTCTCACTTTCCTTGGGGCAACTGAGGGAGGATGATATTCATGGTTTTGTCACTTCTCTCTCTTCTTCTTGGTTTGTGGTATTTACAGATCAGGAAAGACTGTACATTTATAAAGATACTTGCCTGCATGACTTCCCCCACTCCATTAGATGGTGCAGGAAAAAAGGTCACGTTGAAGTCAGGAATTGGGGTACAAGAAGCAGCACCATTTTGCACCTTTCCCCCATCTTTGCTTTCCACCTCTTACTGGTGCCTCAACACACAGAGGGGCAACCAGGATGCCACAGTGGGCTCCAGACAAAGGGAATGGCGGCCACTGGAGACAGTGAGGATCACTGCATAGTCTTCCAAGGACCACTTGCTACTGATGAAGCTCTGCCATGGACATTGCACTATATCAAGCCTTTGCTTTGCTTAAATCCTTCTAGGAAACTTTGGGAATTTGCTGACCAAAATCTCCATATTCTGCACTTGCCACACTAAGGGAAGAGGGAGTATGCATTCCTTTCCACAGAGCAGATATACTTGGGCTCGTGTCCTAAAGGGAGGACATTAGGTTGAGTGATGGCTTTGGTGGAAAAGTCAGAGGAATACAGCTAAGTTAATTGTGGTGTTTGTTTGGGATATCTGCTGAAAGCATTCATAATGGGTGAATCCCTCTTCTCTGACAAACCAGAGTCAGAATGAAGCTCCCGCAGGGACTTGTTGTGGCTGGTGTTCCTCATGTTTGGTGAGGAAAGCCCTCAGTGCACAGACATCTCTGTCTTTCCCAGGTGATGATTGAGATGGCATTGCAGAGTGGAGCAGGATGAAGTGTGGATCAAACAGAAATCTTTCACTGAGTGAAGCTATGCAAGGGAGAGACCTATGGCTGGATATAGAAAAAAAGAATTCAGAAAGAGGTCTGGCAAAATCTCTGTAATTAGCCATATGAGATAGCAGTGCCTCACATCTGTGAGAAGCTACTCAGACCCCTTCATGCATCTTTGTGAAGTTTATTTTTAAACTTCTCAGCTGAGCCAGGCACTGCAACAGAGTTACTGCAGTTAAAAATATTTGGTCATGATAGTTAATGTGTCTTGCAACATGATAATTCTTCCCCCACTGCCTCAGCAACACTGTGTTAATTGAAGCTTGTGGGTCCTATCTTGTAGCAAAATACGCAAGCAGCTAAAATAGTATATTTGTTGGTTTTGCCTATTTAGAGAGAATGGAGTAGGTGGTAAGTAGGCAAAACATAAGTGAGGAAGGTTCAATTGCCACTCTCAAATCCACTAAGCCAAATCATTATGCTTTAGTGGGACTTTACTCCTTGACACTTCCCCATTCCAGTCTCCTGAGTACTCAGCACAGCTCATCTCCAGCTCACTACAATTTACAGTTCTTTACACTAGACTCCATGGTCCTGTGTTGTCAGATTTGCTCTCTTCCCTTCTCACCCTTGCAGTCAACAACAAAGACTGTCTCCATTCTCTATAATATATTACCTTTATATCTGCTGTAATTTGTTGGCTCAGAGATATATTAAACAGCTGGAATAATCAGGCAACCAAAATCTTACATGGAGCAATTATATATCTTTTAAAAGTACACAAGAGAACAGAGCATGATTTGTATTTCCAGTAAAATATGTATGATGGTGGTACAACTTGAATATGGATCATCAGATACTTAATACATGCAGATCACAGTATTTTCTTGTAAGTAAAAATGCAGAGGAAGAAGGAATGAATTTTCCAGGACAGCAAGGAGGAGCAGTGGGTACATGCTGAAATAACAGTGTGACATACTCTGCTCCCCTTGACAACCCAAGCTGTGGGCTCTGGCTGTGTTTCCTGAGTGAGGTGCTGCAGTGAAGAATTCATTCCTCTCCCTGGTAATAGAAACACCAGAACAATGAAAGTCCCTTCTCAGACAGCTCCTCCTGAGTCAGTGCAGTGGGAACTGCTGCAGGCAACAAGCCCTTTTCATTTCCTGCTCATTCACTGCTCCCTCTGTCACAGCTCTTTTAAGTGTCTCATTTCCTAAGCCTTTTGACCTGGTGAAACAGAGTAATGAAATTTTTTTGAAAGGCTGACTTAGCTCTCAAACATCAGTTACTGGTCATCATCGTGTGAGGTAGAAAAAACTTATTACTAGACCTTTCATGGAATCAGGGCATGAACTACAGGTCACCAAAAGCCAGGGTTATTTTTTTATTAGCTGCAAAAGCTTCCAAATACAACTGTCACAACCAATTCTCTTTGAAGGGGACCATGAGGACAGGTGACCCTAGAGAGAGATGGAGAGGATTGTGAAGGGGGGTGCAAGCTGCAGAAGTTGGTGTCATGCCTTGCAAACTGGATAGCTTTAATCTGGGAAACTTTTTCTAGAGAGAGAGAGGGGTAAAGTTGGATGTTTGATGGGCTGTCCAAAGGGATGCAGTCCAAAATATAAAAAGCAAAGAATAATTTTTGTTCCTTCTTCTATCTTTTGGGGGAGGATTAATTGGAGGAATGTTGGGGGGAATTGTCAGGGTGGGAATTGTACCTCTAAACTAAAGAGAACACTTGAGAATCTTTTAAATCATCTGTACTACTTCAGCTGGCACAGTCAGAAGAAATGAATCTCTGCTTCATCCTCTCTAATTTCACAAATAAAAACATCCAAAGGGGGATAAAAAGTCATATATATTTGTGGCTTGGCAGCATATCACAAGAGTGAAAAGTTGGGTCTACCCTTCCAGGTGTTGCAGATCACTCTGAATGGCAGCTGCCAGCTGGCAGCTCAGCCCCATGCAGCCAATTCCCAAGGGCAGATGGGTGTTCTGCCATCTGCACAGAAAACCACCAAAGATCCCTGAAGCCCTCTGACCCATTTCCTGCAAGGTCTAGAAAAACAAACTGTGTGTGATAATTAATTTGCATAGAAAGCAAAAACTTAGCTCCAGAGTGGGGAGAACTTACCTGTAAATGGGTATCCCTGTTAAGCCTGGGTGCACACATCCCAGGACACCCCATCAGCTAGATCAAAGCTGGAGCTGTGACTGGTGATCCTTCCTTCCTTCCTTCCTTCCTTCCTTCCTTCCTTCCTTCCTTCCTTCCTTCCTTCCTTCCTTCCTTCCTTCCTTCCTGCCTTCCTTCCTTCCTTCCTTCCTTCCTTCCTTCCTTCCTTCCTTCCTTCCTTCCTTCCTTCCTTCCTTCCTTCCTTCCTTCCTTCCTTCCTTCCTTCCTTCTTCCTTCCTTCCTTCCTTCCTTCCTTCCTTCCTTCCCTTCCTTCCTTCCTTCCTTCCTTCCTTCCTTCCTTCCTTCCTTCCTTCCTTCCTTCCTTCCTTCCTTCCATTCTAACCATCCGTGTGTTATCAGCCCTGTTTTCAGCACAAATCCAAAACATAGCCCCATGCCAGCTGAAGTCAATTAACTCTATCCCAGCCAAAACATAGCAAAACAGGTTTTTCTCTCACTTCTTTCCAGCATTTCCAGAGATACCAATATGGCAAATAATCAAGATAAGCAATTTATTTATCTTGCAGTTATACACTTATTGAAGGCTTCTTGCTCACTTCTGTTTCTTGTTTCCTAGTTTTCTGCAAATTGCCAGATGCTATCCTAATTTCCTGCTGATTATAAGAATTATATTGAAGTACAGATTAAACCTTATATTTAAAAAGAAATTCTGAAATCTATGATACTAAAAAAATATTTCAGGAGTGCAGAGAAACTCAGAGAACTACTGAAGAATAGAGAAGATTAACAAGTTCTGAAAGACAATTTAAAAATAGTAATAGAATTTGTGTCTAGAGAAATTCAAGAAAACATTCTGCAATGACAGGGGGACAGATGCAGAGCATCTAATAAACATTTCATTCATGGCACATGAGTGATGAGCTACCCTGAAAGGTTTGGGCATTTTGGAAGGCAGGGCCAGAGTGGGTGTCATGGTGAAATTTATTTCTTGTTCTGGGCTCTCAAAAAGTGTCTTAGGAGCGTGCCTTCAAAATGTTAATTGATCTAATGGGAATTTCAGGCTTTGTGATCTACTTCAACAGCTATAATAAGGCATCTCTTAACTAGGTTTGAAGAAGATTGGATTATCATGGGAATTGAAATTTCCATGGCATAAGCAGTAAGTCATGATTTTATGCAGGGTGCTATAAATCTCAAAAAGAAGTATGTCTCCACTGAAAGATGCCCTTGAATCTCTCAGCTCAACTAGTGATTCCTGTTTGGCTTACAAAAACTGACATGCCAGCAAGTTACTGGAAGGCAGCCTGGACTGTAAGTTTGCAGTGCTCTGGTGCAGCAGAGCCAGGTCACTTGGGCAAAGAGCTTTTACCAGGGCTGGTGTCGTGATGTCCATACCTGACTGCTGCTGCATTTGCAACTTCCCATGGAAAGGCATTCCTCTGTGTACTGACAGAATCAAGTTTTGGAGCTTCCCCAGGAAAATTGTGGAATGTGGTGGTAGCAGCTAGGATCTGCACTTACCTCAGGCTGCCTAAAGGCAGGTATGCCACCATCAGCTGCAGGCAGACTGGATGCACTGGGAGCCACAATAATTGCCATACTTACATGAAAGTGTTCCAAAGATCCCAGCTTTGTGCAGAATGCAGCTCTGGGATTAGACACTAGAAAAAGCTAGAGTTTCAGAGTTCCAACAGACCTGTGCAGCTGATAGACTTGAACTCCATCAAGCCTGAGTGCTGCTCCCTGCCCTTTAGATACTATCAGGGACATGTGTTCACCAAAGCAATGTTGAAAAGAAGTGTGAACCTGTCATCTGACTCTTCAGCCTTGGTGCCATCTTTTCCAAAGATTAGAAAGGACTTCTGTGAGAATCTGCCATTTCAAATGGAAGCTGCCTTAGGATGACTAGAGATGGTTTGAAACAAATATTGGTTGCTAAGAATTTTCCCTTTAAGGGGAGAATTTACCATTAACAAACACTCATCACAGGAATGACTCATCCCATACATGGATAAAATGGCAATTACAAATTGCATTTTGAAAACTTCTTTTTTTTCTAATGCATCTCTAAACCCACACATCCATGCCAGACAAACACAAGAACCATTAGCAGGCAAGAACCATTCATATACAGCCAGGAGAAGGCACACACTCACATGCCTCTCCAGTGTTCAAGATAGGCCTGTTTCTCCACTTTGGAAGGTGCAGAAATCAACCCAAAGCAACACCTAACTCCCTGTAACTTTCAGTAAGAAGAGTCTAACAGATTCTCACAGCTTCTTTGAAGCCAATGGACCACCCAGCCTCAATGCAAGGTAGGAGTGTTTTGTGTTCTATTGTGTGTCCATCTCATAATCATTGTAGCACACAGTGAGAAGATGAACTTGTCATTGGCATTATAGTTTAAATGGACTGACAACACTGATAAATGCTTAATCAAAAGGACCACTTTATAAAGGAGCTGTCAAGATTTCCTACCACTCATCATTTAGAAGCATGAGAATGAATGTTATCTCTTTGTTTCCCTGATACCTGTGGAGATGTAGCTCTTATAGCAATGCTACCTATGAAAGCACAGGTAATTTCTTTTCTGGTGTTTGCACTTTGTCTATACTGCATTTAGTTTAATGATAAAAATTGCTGCAGTAAGAAGCAAAATCCAAAAGCAAAAGTCATTATTTTGTCTGCACCCATGTGCCTCTACTTTTTTTGAAAATTATGACTACACTCACCTTGACATCTTCCATGTGCTGTGAACACCTGTGTTCAGATGGAAAAGTGATCCTGTGCTCTTATAAAAATTGAGCCTAACAATTATACTCTTTAAAGTAATGTAACACTGTAAATGTTTAGCAGGAGTGAAATCAGTGTGATTGCTTCTTTTCAATGACAGGGTTCAGCCTAATCTAGGTGAGAATCCAGCTCTCTGCAGTGCCCATGCTAGAGGTAATAGCAGAGCCTGCAGTGTTTGGAGAAGTGTCCTGATGTTTTGATCTTCAAAAAGAGTAGGATAACCCTGTTTTCTTCACTGAAAGTCATGCTAGCCTGGATGGCCAGTCACTTTCAAACTTCAGCCTTTCTTTTAGATATCTCCATCACTTTTTTTTTTTTTTCAGTTACCTCTTTGCTCTTTTCACCAGGCACAGTAACTTTTTTATCAAAAAACATCTTGCATTGCTTGAGAAGACTAACCTCATCCATCTTTGCTGTTTTCTTTGAAGCCTTCTTTTCACATGGCATCTAGAAAAAGTCTGCAAAGAAGCCAGTGCTGCAGGTAACACTTTCTCTAACAATTCCAACACTGGAAATGTTTCCGTTCAAGTTTCTCACTGGATGAAACACCCCAACTCAGCTGTAGTGATGTTTCATTTTGTTCTTCCTGCACCTCTTGTTCCTGGACAATATCTACTGGGTAGACTTTGAAGAGTGTCATTGCAGAAAATTATCCTGGACTGGTGAAGCAGCAGGGAGAGCCCATCTTTCTCTCAACAAATTTTTTTTTGTTTCCCCCAATACCATTTATTTAATTTTTCAGTGCAAGAGAATGTGTTTTTAGATTCTCTGCTTTATTTTGAATTTTAGAACCTGTTCTAAGGTCTGTTGTGTTTGTGTGAATGTATAGTGACTTATCAGATCTGTTCCCTTCTTACATGGAAACTGCACTCACAAGTTTACTGGAGTCCCTCCTGAAGCTTAGCCAATTCAAGTATGGTTACTACAAACAAATTAAAAATTATAATAAAGAAAATATAATCTACCTTAATCAAAGGCCAATAATCTCTGTTCCAGGAAGATTAGCAAGAAGTTGAGGTTACACAAGAAAGCTTAAGAATCAATTCTCAATCATATTGATGAAACTGAAGTAAGTGGCTTGAGGGACCCTTGAGTAACTCCCAGTAAAGATATCCTTATTTACATTTGACCAGCTCTGAATGAGGGTGCACATAATAGTCCTAATATAAGTATAATATGGAAATAGAAGCTTCATTAACTTAATTTCCTGGTAAGGGTGTCCTTTAAGCCAGTGGCAGAAAACTTGATAAAACCCAGTAAAGTCAATAACCCCAAACTTAATAAAACCTATTAGGTAAGAGACTTGACATATTTTCTTAATGAGTATCCTAATAAATCCCTAAGTCTGATGGTATGAAACAGCAAAGAAATGTATTTTTCAGTAGAGCATTCCCAAGATCTCTCATGCAAATAGAAATACAATTGTAAACTGGTAATTAATGTCAACATTGGACAAGATGCAGCTGCAACAAAGAGAAGCACAGTTCTGCTCCAGAATATTTCTACTATCTGAAAGTAATGTCAGGCAGCATAAGGTGATCCTTTTTACCATTCTTTGTATTAAATGACAAAGCTGTTCTAAGAATTGTGAGTGTTGGTGGACAAGGAGCTGGACATGACCCAGCAATGTGTGCTTGCAGTCCTGGAAGCCAGCGGAGTCCTCAGCTGCACCAGAAGTGGTGTCAGGGAAAGGGATTCATTCCCTCAACTCCACTGTCATGAGACCTCACCTGGAGTTCTGCAGCCAGCTCTGGAGACCCAGCATGAGAGGGACAAAGGGCTGGAGCACCTCTCCTATGAGGACAGCCTGAGAGAGTTAGGGCTGTTTAGCACGGAGAGGAGAAGGCTCTGGGATGAGGATGACCTGCTATCAGCCTTGCAGCACCCAAAGCACTGAAATGAGAGCTGGACTTCTTACAATGGCCTGTAGTTCTAGGACAAGGGGGAATGGCTTCACCCTGAAAAAGTACAGGTTTAAATGAGATGTCAGGAGGAAATTCTTCATTACTGTGAGATGCTGGAACAGGTTGCTCAGAGAATTTCTTTACTTCTTCATGTGTTCAAGTCATGAGATTGCTGATGTGCCAGCACAACTCGTACTGGCCTTGTCTGCCTGAGCAGAAAGAAACCAGACTGCAGACTTGTAGAATTTGCAGTCTCTGGGAACTTCATTGCTTGCAGTGCTATGAGATGCCTTGCAACACTTTTCTCTATAGATTCCCAGTGAGTATCAGAGAGCTTCCAATTTGTGCCAAGTGCTACATTAAAAAAAAAAAAAATTAAACTAATGGGATATTACTGTACTCTATACCTTTTAGTGCTAAATGCACAGTGAAAGGTCTGTTTTGATACACGTAATATGTGAAAAATACCTACTCAAGTGCAGTATTCAGATTTTTTCATAGTGTTTAATGTTATAATACACAGATCACTTGCAAGATAATGCATTATAAAAAGCAGTTTTGTCAAATAATATATAACAGAACTGTAGCCAACAGGATAGAAAAAGAAATTGAAATTTTAAATGAGGGATGGCATAAACATGTAAAGAAAACCTTTCCGATAAACTGTCTTTTGTCAGTTGTCTATACTGTTTACACTTTAAATAATATTATTAATAGTAAGTCAAACATGGAACAAAGTGTGAGCGGCATTATGAATCTGAATCAAACAATGCCAAGCAGAAGAAATTGAAGCTAGTGTGACATTCTGCCTTCTGCAGCACTTCTGCATTCCTATATCTGCATCCAGCTCACAATGTTTGTAATGAGGATGGAAAAGAGCCACAGACTTGGTGGGTTGGATTGATGACCTCACATGCAATAACTCTCCACAAAAGCAACATCTCCTTGTATTGTGAGCTGCAATTGATTCTTAGAGGGCCAAAACTGTTGTGTAACAGATGCTCAGAGTGGTATGGATGTTGAAGCAAAGGTCATTCATAGTTTCCTTACAGTCAGCCAGACACAAAGCCCACTGATGCCAACATGTCACAGGAGAGCTTTCACAACGTGCCTCTGTATTTTTCCATTAATTAGTCAACCTTGTGCAGCTGAGCTTCACAGCCAATAACTGTTACATGTATCCAATTATTCTAATATGATTGCTTTGAGCCTCTGTTTTTACAGGCAATGCTGAGTGCAGCTTTTCATTGCTCAGTCTGTGGCCTCCTCTCTCCCCTGCTCCCTCCACAGCCCCTGGGGCTGCATTCTCATCTTCACCACTTCTGCAGGTCAGTGGTGGCAGAAATGGGAATTTCAAAAACCTCTGCCAAGCCCTTTGGGTTTGCACACCTGTTGCCAGTCCAGTGCTGCCCATGGGAAAAACCTGGACAAGGGCTGAGCTTCTCAGTGGGATTTTTGGTGGCAAAGCCTGTGGTCTTGTATGTTTGGTCACTGGAAAATAACTCTTCCTAAGGCTTTTATCCACTCACAAAAGTGAGTGGATAAAAATGCATATGAAACTTGTGGGTTTTCTTCTAACTAAGAAGCAACAGATGTCATCTATTTTGTCTGTCATGCTTTATTAGCTGTAAGTTTTGGGCAATTCAATATTCACATCTGACAGTCTCCAATTGAGTCCATATTTATGTAGAGGCCATTCATGAGCAATTTTAAAAGCATAGTGCATAAAATTAGAAAATACATCAAAGTCACAGAAAAAATCCAAATTGCAACACGTTTTCACTTTCTGATCTTTTTTCTTCTAAATTTCCTTCTAAATGCTATTTCAAGAGAGCTGAGACATTGACATTAATGCAAATTTTCTTTTAATAGGGAAATTATTTTTCACTGTTTTTCACAGCAGATTATAGAGCCTCTGGAAAAGGAAAGCAAAATATGTTTCAGATGAAATAAACTGCACTGTCTCTGTGCACAGCAATACATGATATTTACATTCTATACAGATGGCTGAATGCATACCTACATTACTTTACAAAGCAATAAATAATATTCATAGGAGGTATCAAATTTATACACATTTTATGAAATATGTACAATCTTGTAGTTTGTAACTAAGCTTCTGCACACATGCACTTGGAAACTGAAATGAAGGGAGCTGTGTCTTCTGCTGTCCTCAGAGTGCACTGCTAATAAAGCTGTGCGTTCTCATCCTGCTGTTCTAATTTTTATAAAAAAGCAAATACTGTGTGGTCTCTTTAAGATATTTTTAAATCCATGGTAATGGATTACCACCCTTCCTGAATCAATTCCTGGCTTGTTCTAGATTGCCAGCAATTGGTCCTGAATGCACATTCAGAATGATTGGAAGTGCTCAATGATTTTTCCTCCAGGAACAAACAACTGAACTTGAAATGCCCTCCTGGAGTTTAGTGCTCACCACTCCCTTAAAGGGCTCCACTTCTTGGTAAGAGGTGAGTTCTGCCTGGAGACTGCTAACTGCTGAGTGAGGGCATAAAATTAGAGTGTTTTTCAACCTCTGTCCCTCAGATGATACTGTGCAGTTTGCCTCCTCCCTAAAATGCCACACTGCACTTATAGGGAGAAAAAAACCCACTTTTCCCAAGTTTTGTTTTGGTATTCAATATATCGCTTTTTCCTACAGATTGTCCCTTTCATGGCACATATGAGTGTGTATCAGATCAAGGACCATTTCTCTTGCTCTTTACCTTCAGCCTCTGGCATAGATAGCAAAAGTGTAAGTACTGTAGGCATGAGATTGGCTTGAGAACTTTCTGGATTTGCTATTACCTTCTTCTGAATGAAGCTATGGCAGCAAGACATTTTTATTCTGACTACTCCTCCCTATTCAGTCTGCTGCATGTGTAACCACATGGCACAGGGGAGACAGGCCATAAGTTAGACCTCTGGTCTAGCAGAGCTTGAGCAAGTTGTCTCAAGTGGCTCCACAGCGTCCCTGTGGCCATTGGGAGTGTTTTCACAGTCAGTTCTCAATCATGCCAGTGGGGAGTTTGACAACCCCAGAGGGACAAATGAGCAAAGACCAGAACCACCATCTGAGGAGGTCTCCTATATGCCTCATGAAGGTGACTTGGGAGTAAAAGACCCCTTCTGCTTGTTAAACCTAAGAGCCAGCTTAAGGTGGCATGAGATGGTGACAGGGCAGCAGCTGGTGAGAATAGAATAACAGGGCATCAGGTACATCCTTCTGCTGGCCAGCAGGGAGACAGGGCTGGATAGAGAGGGGCCCTGGGCAGAGAGACTCAGATCAGTGTGCTGGGACCTAGCTGGACAGACATCAGCCATTTAAAAGTTAGGCATTCAGCCCTTGTGGTCAGCTAGAGTTGGTCTGGGAGATGGGAGATGGGGCCTGGGTCTCATGCAAAGGGAGGTGTCCAAAACAGGGGGTACAGTGTGCACTGGGTGTGCCTGTCCATCTCCATGGATTGGTGAGGACAAGGTGGATGCTCAACAAGGCTGGGTGCCTACTTCTATCAGTGCTGTAGGCAGGAGAGTGGCACCCCGCACCTTTGGAACTATGCTCAACTTTTTTAAAATTTCCTTTAGCAGTCTGAAACGTTTTGGTCAAAGAGACTTGCTCAATGGACAGGTGTTATAGTCTTCCTTCTCTATCTTAGTGCAGAACATGGGGTCAAATCCACCCCCACTAAAACCCAGCTGCAGAGGGATGTTGGTGTGGATAATACACTGACTCTGCAGCTGGAAGTGCTGACAGGAAGCCCAGATCCATTAACTTCAAAGCAACACACTGGGTGGACCTGACTCACCTGGAAAACACAGAGTAGCACTTACAAAGAGATGTTCAGCATAAGGCAGGCATTTTGCCAGTAAGTGTAATTAATTTACATTAGGATAGATTCAATTTTTTATTTCAAAAGAATTCTAGGATTGATTCTCCTTAATTCATATCCACTTACAGTGAAACAGTAAAGCTAATCACAGAAATATTTTGAAGTAGCTATTTCCATAAACAAGCAATTAGGCACTTGTAAAATGACTTTTCAATGTGATTTTAATATAAAATGAGACACAGTCTTCATTGATAATCTTAGCATTAAGCAAAATGTTATTCAGTCTCTATTCTTTAAAGATTTTACAATTGCTGTGCTCAATTATTAGGAAGTAATAAAGACATAATATTAATCCAGCTGGCCAGCAGTGAGGAACTTTCCAAGGGGGAACTCTTTCCAAAGGGAACTCTTTCATCCCTTTTGTGGCATGACCTGCATAGCTGCCCTACCTGTGTGAGGACTCATGGGTTAAGTGTGAATCCTCATGAAACTCCCACGAATTTCAAGGTGCTGAGCCTTTCAAGGTGGCCTGTGCAATTAACAATTACACTTCAGCCTTCCTAGGGGAGCCCTTACAATGGAGAAATGAGTTCTAGGAGATCTGCAGCCTGGGCCTAAGTAGCAGCACCTGGGGTGCTTGAAGCATGGTTTGGAGATGTGTAGTGCCTCTTGTTCCAGGGGCAGGAGGAGGCTGTGCAGCTGCCCACAGCCCCAGCTGCAGTAGGATGGCAGGGGTGGAACCCTGCCAGCCCCCCTGGGAGGAGAGAGGGGTCAGGGCAAGGTGGTCTGACCAGGAGTGTCTGAGCACCAGGCTGGCCCAGGCTGCTGGCTCTGGGAGGGTCTGGCTGCAGAGGTGCATGCGAGATGTACAGCCCCTGCAAGAAACACCCTGTGCAGCTACAGCAGCTCGTCCATCCCATCTGCTGAGCTCCTGCCAGCTGGCTGAACTCATCTGGGAGGGGTGTCTTAGCTCCCCAAGCTAAAATACATGTTACAGCCTAACAACAACAACTTTTCTGCTCCTAAATAAATACCATTTTACAGAAGACCCAAGTCAGCTAAAATCAGCTGTCTTCCCTCCATGATTTTCAGGGTTAAAAGACAGTATCACATATAAAGATGGTGTCATAAAAATAATAATAAAAAATACAATGAAGTGAGGGTAGCACAAATATTTCACTAAGGGGCAGAAAACTCTCAGTTTTGAACAATGCCATCTAAATATTTCCTTGCATCTTTGAACTGCTGCCATCTTAGTCTTGGAAAGGGCAATATCACTAATCTCTGAAGATTTATGGTGAATGACAGAGGCCCATCACCCGCTGTGGTTTCCTAGGATGGAGAGGATAAGCTACCCTGTTATCATGGCCCAGCACTAACAATGAGCAGTTAACATTCAGGGGATTGCTCACTGCTCAGATAAGCAGCACTGAGCTTCTTGCCTTTAAAAAAGGCTGAAAGACAAGGATTTTTTCCCCAGCTGAATACACACAGATGGTTTTCTCCTGTAAAAAAATGTATTTTGTCAGGAAAATGAGAAAGAAGGCATATTCTTTCTGCCAAAACATGCATAATCTTTCTGGGGTTGATTGGGATTCTTCCAATCAAGTTAATTGGGAGAATGAGGATTACATATATCAATAACAGGCTTCCTGCTTTCTTGTTAGGTGAATAGAGATGCTTTGAATTTTTGTTTGTTATTTAAAACAAAGAAAAACTCATTACCTTATGTATGTTTGGTGGATTTTTAAAAATAACTATTTGAGTTCAAGAAATATTTTCATAAATTAGTATTTGTGTTTAAAACTTCCATTTCACCATCTGATATTTTTTCTTGCTTGCACCTATTGTTGCCATGCAGCAGAATCATACACCTTTGATTTTTCATATTTAAACATATTCTAAAAGGCAATATTTGGAAATACTGCAAGAAAAATTCCTCTTGTAGACAGAGGTGAGGAATCTGAATTGTTTATCTGGTGTCAGTGTTAACTAGTTGCTACAGTTTTTGGTCCTTTGTGGTGATTTTTCAAATCTACAATAAATAATTTTAGAGCCAAATTGCTCAGAATAATCCTAAACTAACGCAAGAACAGCTGAAAGCTGTGATTTACTTGGCATCTTCATCTCCCACCAGGTTCAGGAAGGGAATTCAGGAATTTCAGAAAAAATTCAATTCTTAATGAAGAACAATGTTTTATCCTATTTAATTTCTCCTCAGCAAGCAGGGGAATAACTCAATATAAGCATGAATATTACTCAATATAGAATCAAAAAATGGTTTGGTTTGGAAGGAACCATAAAGACCATCTAGTTCCAGCCCCCGTCTCAAGGGTCTGGACACCTTTCACTAGACCAGGTTGCTCAAAGCCCCATCCAGCCTGGCCTTGAACTCTTCCAGGAATAGGCTATTCACAACTTCTCTGGACATCCTCTTCCAGTAAATAATTTCTCACCACTCTTACAGTAAATAATTTCTTCCGCATGTCTGAACCTAAATTTCCCTTTTTTCAGTCTGAATCCATTGCTCCCTGTCCTGTCACTACAGTTCCTGATGAAGAGTGCCTCTCCAGCTTCAGTGTACTCCCTTCAGGTACTGGCTCTATCCCTATTTAACGTTAGTTTTGCCTTTCACACCAGTTCAGCAAATGGCAGCCATGTATTTTTTAGTGCTTCTCTGCCTGGTAGCACTTGTGACGCAGGAGGAAAGCAGAGCTGCACTGTGGAACAGCAATAGTGCCCTGCTGTGCCACACACCCACCCTGCAGACAGCTGAAATGACACAACTGCCATGTCACACAGGACAGGGCAGACTGAACCCAAAGGGCTCCCTGGTTCAAAGGGAACTTCACCTTTCCACTTTTAGACGTGGACTCAGTGTGGAAAATTCCTCAGTTTCCCAGGAGCCAGGCATTTCAGGGACATTGAAACATACTACAGCATTCCTTAAAAAACATGGCCTGAGTCACTACTGCAATGCTTCCAGCGCTGATGGAGACAGCTGAAAGGAGGGTAGAGAGCCACCCCAGGGTCACAGCCAGGGACTGCAAAGCCTCCCAGGACTGGGCAGTGCCTGAGTGCACAGCGCTGGCTGGAGCTGCCTGCCAGGATTTTATCTTGGGCCCAGGTTTTCTTGCAATATGCTTGGGCACAGGTTTTATCTTTGGCACTTCGAAAATTTACCAAACAAACAAAACGCCGCAGACAACGCTCCAGGTTCAAAGAATCAGCACTGCAGCTGTGCCAGCAAACACTAGGAGAGCCCTAGATAAGGGATCAGGCTGCTGCAACAGTGTAAAGTACATAGTGTTTTTGAAACCAAGGTAATGAGACAAGAAGTGAGAAACACACATAAAAAATTGCAGCTACAAATATTTGTTACCTGCTGGCATATTTCAGAAAACTTTCTTGAATCTTCCTTCCTTCCTTGACCTCACCTGCTGCATTGATATTTTTCATTATTTTAATATGAGGATGAAATAGAAACCATTCCAACCTCAGGTTCGCTCCTTCAATGGTATTAAAAAATGAGTGCGAGTTTGTGAAATAGGTTTCAAAATATTTTTTGCAAAGAACATTTTTAAATGTATTTTTTTTTCACAGACCCATCAAATTATCTTTAAGATATTGAAAAGGAAGCCAGAGATCTGAATGAAATAAAGAATGTTAATGAAAATTGACATCTCATTTGAAAAGACTTGATCTAATTTTCTAAATATTAAAATAACTTGTATGTATCTTAGATTTTGATGAAAAGACTGCATTTTGCATGGAGCTTCCCTGTAGATGCCATAGGACAGAGAGAGAAATGGCAAATGTTTCTCACAGTGGCTTGTGAGAAGTTTTAAGGAGTTAGAAAGATGTGATAACTTGTTGACTATAAACAATTTGCAGGTGGTGTTTTTCTACTTTATTTTTCTGTTCCTCTCAAAGACAGTGTGTGAGAAAGATGTTTCTGTTAGTTAGCCAATAGAATAGAACCTATCATGCCACTCTATAAAACCGTGTGGTTCTTTTGAATAAAGCCTTCTTTGCCTTTGCTATGATCCTGCCTCTTGCCTGTTCCTGCTTTGACCTCGGCGCAAGAGTGACACTCCCCCTAAATTTAAGCCTATCAGATGCAAAAACAAAGATAAAAGGAATCATAGAATCACAGAATCATTAAGGCTGGAAAGACCTCTAAGGTCATTGAGTTCAACCAGCAGTGCCAAGTCCATCACTAAATAGTACTGAGCAATTTAAGTAGGAGTGAGGCTGTGACAATTGTGGACAACCTGCAGCTGCATTTATGGAAAGCACTTTTCAGACCAGAGCCATAACCTTTTCCTGGTCTTGGAGGAGTCACTGGCTCTGGCTTGAAGTATGTAATCAATAGCACTTATTTAAATGTACAGTGCTAAATCTTCATAGCTCTCCTGTGTTCAAAACAATGCCTTTCCCAGGGAGGCAGGGTATTTGATTCAGCATAGCCCTAAGGGAGTTATAACCGTGCTCTTTTCCCCATATTTATGATTTTCTCATTTTTATGATTCATGATTTATGATTTTAGCTTCTTCCCTCAGAAACAAAAATTCAGAAACTTTTGAAGTCTCTTGTAGAACAACAGTAATCTCTTGTTTGTTACCAAACAGGAGGACACATTGTGTAGCACACCTGGTGTGTTTGCTGTTGAAGTATTTAATTCCTACTTGCCTTTGATTAAATTCTTACAAGGCTAAAGAAAATATTTAATAAAAATACCTTAGGCCAGATAAAGTTTTCTAATTTTGAAATGTCATAAACAGCTCAGAATTCAACCAAACTCTCTGAAATGGTTGCAGACTGAGCTTCTGGATCTGTATGTGGCTTCAGAGTAAAGATTAGGGAAAGCACTGAAAATTTTAGTAAGGGAGGACCTCAAGTAGCTCAGTAAATTGAAATTAACATCATAGTGACACAGTCAGCCAAGCAAGGGAATTTACTCACCTGTAAAATAACCCTATCCCATTAGTTTTCAGCCTGTATGGGATGTGGGGGCACTGATGACTGCAGGAGGGGGTGACACACAGGTGGCAGTGCCCAGGGCTGGGGGGAGCAGGGCAGTGTTACCCTTAGCAGCACAGTGGTGTGGCCCATGCCGAGCTCACATACCTGCATGTCCAGCCTCATCTGGAGCACAAAAGGGAAAATGAGGTGAAGTTTTCAGAGCTCTGCCTTTGGCATCAGACACTGTTTGAGTCCTTGGAGACAGCAGATCCCACCAGCATCCCAAAGCAGCTGCAGACACAGGGCTGAGAGCTTTTACACTGCACACATGACTTTTTCTACAAACACAAAGCAAACCCAAGTAAAGTTTTATCAGCTTTAATTTATCTTTTGGTGTTGTAATGAAAAGGATCATCATCAAAGAGGATAAGGACCATTAAAAACCCAATATTCTGCTACAGTGATTGGTTTATGGCCTCATTTGGCAGCAGTTTTATTTATCAGGTGTGCAGCTTCACTGAATGTCTTATGGCCCAGGCGCTTCAGGAGTTTTTTATCTGCAGGACACTGTGCTCCTGTTCCAGAATAGATGGTATCTGGAACAGGAATTGTTCTGGGGCAAACTTTACAGAAGACATGTTTCTCCAATCTGTCAGCCAGTTTTGGCACTCTGTCTCCACAGATTTCTGTGAAGACAGTAGGAAAAAATGTAGGCTGGAGATCACACCTTGCATTGCTGATATCTTTTGTTGAAAAACTAGTGTTTTACAAAGCACTACTAAAAGAAAAATAGCTGTACATCAGTTTCTGCTATCGCCTGCCCTTAGTTAAACCCAACTCAAATTTTGTGGTACCACTTAGGTGATGGAACTTTCACTATCTCACACCTTTGAAGACAGGAAGAACAAAACAGTAATGCTTGGAAATTGCCCTGCTGTCTCTTCCACAACACAGCAAAAGCTCACACAATTGAAAGCTGTAAACATAATCCAACTCACATTTATTCACGTTACTTCTTTCACATTGATGTGGTGCAAGATACTGCTCACTTCAGATAGGGCCACAGACATGCCCCAGTAAACTCTTGATATCTTTTAGACCATGAATTAACACTGTACTCAGGACATTAATAAATACTTGAAAAGTCTGTAAATGACCTCTGTTGAACTCCTTTGTAAAAGTATTTACCTTATTTAAATGGATTTATTTCTATGTCAAAATACATTACACCATGAAGTGATGGATGCAACTGTTCTGACAAACTGTGTGCACCTGATACGGTCTTTATCACTGCTGCAAGTCTGTGTAAATTTGGGATTGAGCAGGAAGTGATGAAGATTCTGCAGAGCCAAAAAAGATTTGATCTTAAGGTGCTCATTTTGCTCTCATTGAAAGCACAGCAGCACTTCCCAGGGAGATCCTGTGAGATGGTGCTCAATGATCTGATGATCTGGCGATGCCTCAGTCCAGAGTGAAATGCTGGATGCTTCAACCTCAGCCCAAGATGAAATGTTGATTGCTTCAAGCTCCTCTGAGCTCTCTGAGCACACCACACCTCCTTGCATGTGCATGTGCATGCATGGGTGTGCTGCTCACCATGCCCACAGAGCAAAGTCCAGCAGCCATGCTCAGCAATTGATGTCCCTGACTGTGCCCTTTAGACACAGCCTTCGTGGTAGATGTGGTTGCCATTGATCAGGCTGAAGGTGGCCAGGGAGTGGTTGGTGCTCTTGAGGGAGGTCATTCGTGTGGTGCTCCTGGCCATGCTGTGGGAGCGGATGAGGAGGCGAGCTCTGCAGCACAGCAGCTGGTTGTTGAACTGCTTCCTAAAGCTCTTGCTGAGCAAGTAGAGAGCAAAGGGGTTGACACAAGAGTTAGTGAAGGCCAGGATCCGAGCACAGATGCTGGCAATGAAATGCAGCACTGAGGTGTCCACCTCGGAGTAGTGGTAGGAGCGGTATAAGTAGATGATGTGAGTGGGCAGCCAGCAGAAGGCGAAGAGGCACACGAAGACCAGCACGGTCCTGGCCAGGCGCTTACGGGACTCAATCTGGATGAAGAAAGAGAAACACAGATTAGCTGCTGTTCCTAGCTCAGACCAGGGGCTGACTGGTTTTGCCAGTGCTGCAGCTTTCTGGCTAACGTGTGGCATGTGGCACATCCAGAGCAGGGAAATCTGGACTGCAGGTGAACACAGTCAAGAATTCTCCTTGTCTCTCCTCAACCTCCTTGCCTTATAAACAAACAATTCTGAGAATTTATTACATAAGAAGTGGTCTTTCTTTTCCTTTCTGTTTAGAAATAAAATTCCCAGTAGCTAGTCACTTTGCAAAATCCCAGCTCTGCCAAGAAAAGTGTGAACAATCTGCATTAGTTATCCACACATAATATATACAATCATATGTAATTTTAATAAATTACCTTATTATTATTCCTATTATTATAATTAATTGTCATGTAGGAGTCTGGGATATTTCACACAGCTCACAGGCAGGACATTCTGCCATGGGGCCATGTGGTATATGTACACAAAAGTGCTGTCAACAGCTCACAGCCCTTTAAGACCAAGTTCAGCACTCAGAGTCTGAAGCAGATGGAGAAACAAAAAGAGGATATTCCGTACTTGGAGGAACACCAAGGCAGCAGTGAGTTGGACCCTTCAGCTGAAAGCACTGGAGCCACCAGGAGAGAGCTACAGGTGGTGAATAGATGGATGACCACCTCAGCACAATGTGAGCTTTGTCAGGGAAAGGTGCTTCCACAAAGCCAGCTAGCGCACAGTGTAACCTTCATGCAGACCAGCCACACTTTTGTTTTACTTACTTCTACAGGCTTGGAGTCAACCCAAAGGTATTGCTCAACTGAGGGGAGCTGAGGTAAGCCATACCTTGTCTTTTGCCTACAAGTGCTGTACATTAAGATAACAAAGCCACTGAAAAACACATCTCTCTTCCTTATGAATGCAAAAGCCATGAAGGAGGCTGCCCAAAATGAGAGGACAGAGTTGCCCTGAAAAACCTGCTAAAATGCACCACTCCCTGGGAGAGGTAATGCAGACAGAGTTTGCAGGATTGGAAAATGTAACATTGCTGATCTTTTAGGGCTCCCTAATGTTCTCTGGTAATCCCACTAACGCTCCCCAGACACTCCTAGGGGATTAGCTGCATCCCACTTCTTGTACTTAAGTAGGATGTGAATGGCCTGCAACTGCTCCTAGCCTCAGCCCTGCTGCTCTTGCTCCTGCCCCAGTGTGGCCACAGCGCCTGGCCAGGCTCCCAGGACACTGCCCCATCCTTCCATAGGTAAATCAGAAACAGCATTTTACACAGGCTGATCTATTCTCAGGACAGCTGCAAGCAGGAAGCAGGCAGGAGAGACACTGCAAGCCCATTTGGACTTTATTTCATGCCCCTTTAATGGCACTGACTAAAAATCAGCCATTGAGCTCAGGAAGGACTGACATGCACCAGATAACATCTCCAGTGAGCAGGCTGAAAATTAAATCCTTTGAGAAGGGCTCTCCTTGGCTAAACCATATATTCTTTTAAAATGTATTCTTAATTTGATATAGGGCTATTGAGGCCACATCTGCACTATAAAGAAAGGAAGCAATGCAATAAAGAAATCGATACCAGTTATCTCAGATGGAGACGTATAGCACTTGAATGCACTACAGGACGGGAATGATGGACGGAGGCTGCTAGACCAGCCTGGCCTTTTGCTTTCTTTAAAGCTCTTTCCCCACAACCAAAGGGGAAAGGGCTGCTTGTACTGCTCACTTTATTGCCACTAATCAAAACAGCCATCGAATCAGCAGAGAAATGGCCTGCTGGGGAAAAGATTTACGCACATTCAGAAGGGAAAAAGGATAAGGATTTCAGGGATCACACATCATTTGATGGGCAAAACCCAAGTCTTTCCAGCCTTACTGCTTCAGCATAGCTCCTGAAGGCTGGGTAAGATGATTTTGTTGGGTCAGTCTAAGGTGGAGGTGTCAGCTGGGTGCAATTGAATGGACAATTGCTCAGCTACAAATGGCTTGTGTTAGTTTTGCTGAGGTTGAAGCACACCTCAGTTAAAAAGAAGAGGTAAAGCAAATAAGATAATTACCTCAAGGTAAATAGGCTGTTTAGAAACAGGCAAGGCTTCATCCAATGTCCTCTCTCTGACAAAGCAACTTTGTGAAGTTTTGATTTTTTCCCATATCACCCTTTGCTTCAATCTGCAAGCACTGTATCTGCTCTGCCCCTTTCCCTGCATTTTAGTCAATACCTTTCCAGGCTCTGGCAAGGGTCTCCTGCTATGCTTCCCAAGGTAACCACTCTGCCAAAGTCTCTGAACTTACAAACAGGAGGAGATGCTTTGACTGTTTAGCCCTGTATTATGGCTTCTTTCATCCATTTAAATTCTTTTTCCCCACCTAATCTATTAAAATCAGTACGACAGACACTATCTGTTGCAGTATAAATTTCCCTGTATTCCCTCTTTCCTCCCAGATTCATAGAAAATGTGGATTTTTGAAGAAAGTCAAATCCCTACCTGTTTCCTCACATGCACATTTCCTTCCACGGGGATGTTGTAAGCACTCCGGATCAAATTCTTAGCAATAAAATAATAATATACTGAAATTACAGATAGGGGAATAATATAAAATATGAGAAAAGATGCCATTGAGTGAATTTTAGGATGCAGCCCATCTGAATGAGGGTAAGGAGCGCAGCTGATAAAGGTTTTATTAGTCCCTTTGTCATGGAAAGGGTGCAGATCTGAAAATACTGCTTCAGGGATGGCAAGCAACATGGATACAATCCAGATTATAGCAGCTCTCACACAAATCTTCATCAGTGCATGCGATGCTTGGATCTCCATTGGCCTTACTATAGCTTTATACCTAAAAAACAAACAAAAAAAGGATTTAGTTTACTGACCTCAACATTCAAGCTGAGTATTACTGTTTTTCTTTTCCATTAAAAAAAAAAAAAAAACCACAAACAAAATCATTCTTTACTGAAGACTGGATTTTTTTCTGGCGTTTTTAATGTCTATATTTTCAATAGATTTCTCAGTTTAAACCAGAGCCACCTGTCATCAGTTCATTCAGTTTCATGTGTATTGATTATGAGTTCATTTAATTTGTAATTGACCCAACAAAGCACAGGGCCCCCTGACATTAACATGTTAATTAACATTAATGACATTAATATGTGTCCAAACAGCATTAAGACAGGAAGCGCAAGCATAAACTTCTCTTCCAAAGTGTACAGCAGCTTATACCCCAGAACACTGCTGAAGGAAACTGGGCTGAGATTTTGACACACTTTTCAAGCTGTGAGTATAGCAGTCTCCTGCAAATCTTTTTTTCTCAAGCTACAAAGAGCATGCTGCCTTCTTAATTGCTGTTTGGTGGTGTAGTAGAAAGAGTTTTCTGTAACTCAATGCATTGAGGTAAAGTAGCCAGAAGTGCTGAATCTCTTGCAGAAAATCACCATTGTTCCTCACTATTCTAGATATATAGAGACATTTTTTGACTTGAAATGTTGTCTTTCATGACTTCAGCCTTTCAGAAAATTGTACTTTAGAATCCAAGAATATCAAAGAAATAAGCTTATTTGAAATTGGTGTGTGCATAATGAGAGAAATGGAAAACATCAGAGCTTAATATATGCTGGAGCCCTGCTTTGGCAGGATTTGACACTCCAAGCAAGCCACAACTCACATATGCATTTAAGGAACATAGTAGAAGAAAAAAAAGTAATTAAGAAGGAGTATCTACAGGTTTCACAAATTAGCATGGAGGGTCATTATTATAACAATTACAAACTGTTGGGTATTTCTTCCAGGATCTGCCTAACTCTGCCCCTGGTGCACTTGGCTCCCCGTTGGTCACTTCTCCCTGGGCACCGGTGTGTGCCTGGGTCCTAGGCAGTCCCAGCCCTCTTTGGCATGGCAGGGTACATCCCATCAGCTCCTCAGTCCATCTCTAAGCTCCTCCCAGCATCCTGGCTCCTTCAGACAGCTGCAGTGAACACTGGGGTGGGAGCAGAGGCAGTGAGCACAAACACCCTGCCCGAGTGTGGGCGGCACAAACCAGGCTCTACGGACACTCCATGACTCCCCACCTGCTACAGCCTGCATTATCCTAAAGCTCAGCATCTGAAAGAGGAGTCCATCACTCTTGAAGTGTTTTAACTGCTTAATTGCTTTATTTGCAGGGTAATCATGCATACAATTTCTGATTATATGCAATATCCTGCTCAGCACATCCAGCTTTCCCTCCATGTAGGTATGTATGTGTCCACATATCTTTGTGTATGATTTTAAACACACACACATATTTATATGCACCTACATTTATGTATACATAACTACATAGATAGTTCCATACTTATTTTTATGAAGACTGCATCTAGACATTTTGTCATTTGCAGGTATTTCTTCATACAGGTATTTTGTGTAGAGGACTTATCCTTTCATGTACTACCAACACTGTACTCAGTAGTTTGCTATTTAAACACGTAATCTTCAAGCCCTGCAGCCCCCCTTTTTTCCAGCTGCAGTGGCCAGACACAGTATTTTTAAGGCTTGCTTAGCACCTCTTTAACTTTCACTCTGAAAACTGTGGATTAAGTAGTGTCATACTACAAAGCACAATCTTCCAGCACCAGATCATAAACACAGGCAAAGAACGTCACAGCTCTTAAACAAATATGATGCTCTGACTATTGCAGTCATAAAACAGAAGTGCTAGGCAGATTACTAAAGGAGTGGTGTTAAAATAGCTCCATTATAGTCTCATCGACCAGATATAGATTATTGACAGAAACATTAGCTCACTGAAAGTCTTCAGTACATCCTAAAGAAGAGAAATGCAAAAGGAAATTAATAATATACCAAGGTATTAGCAAATTTGGTTGATTTGAAGGTCTTTCTGCAGATGTTTACTGTATGCTTATCAACATGACATGTAAGCATGATTATTGCAGGGATTGTCTTACAAAATATAGACAGCTGAGAGAAAATTTTCAAGTATTATGTTCCAGGAACATGGATAAGTTAAAGAATATAGAGAAACTGTTTGATTTTTATTAACATTAATGTGTTGGGGGAGCCAGAAAATTGCTCCATTTCAAGTCATTGGTACATTTTAACCAGACATGGCATAGCCAAACAATTTAATTTGGACAGAATGTAATTAGAAATGTCTAAGATGCTGACACTGATTACTAGGCATTTAGTGTATTTTTAAAGCCTCCTACAGCAGATGTAAGAGAAGATATGAGAGAGGTTTTGCTAGCAAAGGGTTCAGTGTAGACCCATAGGATAGGAGTGAAAGAACAGAAAGATAAAACAGAGGAAACAGACCTAGAAAACAGATTTTGAAAATATAAGTTCTCATGTGCAGAACCACATGTAGGTATTTTCTTAATAGCCTGGCAATCAAATGAAATTATTTTGCTGACTATCTGCATGACTTCCTTGATGGTGGGTAAATTTAAGCAGAAATCTCTAGTAATCTCTATTACTCTCCAAGTACTGATGTGTGAGTGATCAGCACTGATCTGGTAGGAATCCCCATTTCCAGTTGCCTTGCTGATGTGTCAGTGGGTCTCTCCAGTTTGTGTTCCAGCATTCCACTCTCCCATGCCAGCTCAGGCTCTGGACAGCAGCTGCAGGGGCTGCTCCTGGTGCGGGCACAGGGGATGTTACACATGAGGAATTGGCCCCCCTGGCTGGTGCTTGGGCTGGGACTTCACTAGATTTTCCTGTTGCTGGTGTTCAGGGTGTGAAAAAGCTGCATCTCCTGGTTGGCTTCTGAGTGGGGCTCAGAAATGCCTTCACTCCTTTACTTTTCCATACCACTTTCCTGGCAGGGGTTTATAATTTATTTGACATTTCTTCAGAACTTCATTCAGGCGGAATGGATTTGAGTAGCAGCTCATTCTGCTTTTCAGCATGTGTATTTCCAGTTTGTATGTCAAATAATATTTCAAGTTTCCACAGCTTTGTCTTCTGCCATTTGTTTTTCAATGAGTTAGCCTGAGGCATGCAACTTTCCCATATTTAACATCCAGCATGTGTATTTCAATCCACTTTGAAGGAGACATTGATGAATATACCTATACACCTTAGAGGAGCCATGGATCTCATGAAACTGAGCTTTCATGCATAATTTTAAACCCAGGTCAAAACGTGGCCTCTGAGAATGTGTGTCACATTGCATGCTCAACTGTCTGCAGTAGATCTAGACATGGCCCTGGACTGATCACCTCTGCTGCTCCCACATTCAGTCTCTAATTATTGAATCATTGTTTGAAATATATATTCTTTTCAGCTTTCTCTATTGGCTTTTAAATAAATTTTTGAAAAAGTTTAAAAACCAGAGGTACAATTCATGCACTGCAGCAAAGCCCAAAGCTTCAAAATATGCTTTATGAAGATTCAGTTGAATAAAAAAAGACACAGTCAAGAACTCATGCCAAACAGCCCAGATGAAAATCACTGAGTTGCTGATCTGATTTGAAATATGAAAGAGATGCTACCCTTTACTTCTGCTCAGTCTTTGAATTTCCCTGTTCCCTCTGGTGAAGCAGCCAGGTACACTGCAGCTGCCAGTCACCTCCCAGCCAGGATGGATGCCATACAGCTCCTTGTCTCACAGTCTCACTCAAAGAAGCTCCCAAAAGAAATTACTTATGGAGCTATCCTAAGTGTGCTGGATGTAATTGGAATTCACGAGGCACTGTGAGGATTCCCCTGCTAAGGAAATCCTCCCCACACCAGCCACAGTGACTCTGGTGCTGTCCCTGTTCTCCAGGTTGCTGGTGATTGCTTTTCTTCAACCCAGAACACCTGATCACTTTTTAACCTAATCCCAAAAATTCATTGTGCATTGGAAGGAGTCCACAGAGCACATGCATCTCCACTGAATCCTTGAAAACATCTTTTACACATCGCTTAGGATCTCTATCGTGCTCATCGAGGAATTGTTTCTCACATCTGAAACTACTGAAATGTCCATAAACCACTAAAATGTGGCACACCCAAGGTCCTTCTGTGGTAAATACTTTTCCCACTGAGGTTACTATGCCAGGGAAACAGGAAAACTGTGCCATTGTCCCTGTGTTAATAATAAGGTAACTAAGGATAGCATCACCTAATGCACTCTAAAGCTTGGAGTATGCAAACATTGTTTAATACCATGCACTTAGCCCCAAAGCTGCAGCTTCAAATATAAACACAGAAGTAGCTGCAGCATGAAAAAGACACTTACAGATACACTGTCCAAAGATACCAACCAAAATATGGCCCCAAATGGATGTCAGTGTTTCCTAAGTGTAGTTTCTCTGTTGGTACAAAAATATTTTATCCATCTTTATGCTCCTCAGCTGAGCTAAGAAAATACATGTCACCTGAAGCATGAACAGGCTTTGCCTTCAAAGCCATACTGCCTATACATTTCTAAGCATAGAAGAGCTGCAATTTTGCTCTCTGGGGAAGAAAGGACCTTATCCACAAAGACTGCAGCCTCTGTGCTTCCTCCATGGCTTTTTCCTGTCACCTTCATCCACTTACTTATGCCTGCTAAAACAGCCACAAAAATTAAATGAAAACAACTAAAGCATGGGGAGGAAAATCAGATGTTTCCCTGGGATTTTAAATTAATTTAGCTCCATGTGGCTAAGTCTCAGGTTTTGTGTTTTTGGGTTTTTTTGGGTTTTTTTAGGCAAGTAACTTTATGCTGTGGGGAGAAGCTGGTGCTATAGGCAGCCTCAACTTCCCTTATGACAGCAAGGAAAGCTAATGTAGATGACCCAGGAGTGTAGGGAGCGAAAATGGCTGAAAAATACTCTGGCACAGAGTAGTGCCCTTTTCTATCTCAGTCCTTCCAAGCATGTCCATCTTTCTACAGCTTAACATCACGCTTGCAAGAAATTTAAGAGGAAAAAAGGTCTGCCCATCCTTCCTCCAGACAAAAGGGGCAGTGCCTTTCCAAAATAAATTTGCAGGAGTACTTAAATGTCAAGGAAACTTTCCTCCAAGTAGTATCTGTTACTACATCCTACACCTTTTATATAAAAAGATCCTGTGCCCCATTCCTGAATTTTTATCATGGTTTAAAATCCAAGTGTATTAAAACCTCTTCAAACAAGACTTCAGAAGCTTTGCCCACCCTTGCTTCATTACTGATGCTACTGTTTAGATTTCATGAGGCTGGTGGAAAGATGTACATATTGCCACTTTCTTTCTTTCTGAAGTGAGAAATCCACTTACAAAGTTTTGAATCTCTTTGAACTGTGCTCTATTTTAAGAAGTTGAACTAATTTGAAACGCAGACTTAAATAAAAAAGCAGGAATTGGCTGGAAAAAACTGATGTCTTACAGAAACAAGTCACATAAATTGCTGAGATGTGAAAACACTGAGTTCCTCCCAGTTCTAGCAAATGAGCTCCTGAAATTGCCATGACTCCCTCTGGTAAGGATGGAAGAGCTGCCTCTCAGTCAGCACATCCCCCATACTTCTGCTCCCACTTGTATCTGATATAGTGAGAAAAGTGCAATTTGCAGTCCGCCTGATCCCAAGTCATCTGTTCCCATTTGTAAGGTTAATGGCCCATTGGTCTGGTCCTGGCCTGAGAACAGACCAAACAAAAATTCTTTCATTAAGATTTTGCAATTAAGTTTTATGAGCATCACATTAATGTTTTGCCCACATAATATGAAGGACTGGCTCAATTACCATGCAAAAAACGCCTCAGGCAACAGAGAAAAATTGATGCCATGGAAAAACTACATAAATGAAGAAGATGGAGCCCTGTTGAGTCTGAAGCTCCACCTGGAAAGCAAGAAAAGAATCTTATTAAATATACCAAGAAATTTATGACAAATGCAATGCCACAAACTTTCTTTATTGTTTCCACCATGGATGTTATGAATATTTATAGCTCTGAAGACAATTCAGTAAATCCACAAAATTGCTAGACTGTCTAACCCATCAACACACTCCGACAACCTATTCTGGGTCTATCTGCTTTCTGCATACTTAGTTAAGATTATCATTATTATGCATGATTCTTGAGTGAACATCTGTTATTAAAATCTTTAGTAAATTGCATATGGGCACAAAGACATCTCTAATGGGCAAATCTTAAATACATTGGCAGGTACTGCCTACTTTCTCTTTTTATTAATTTAACATTTAAATGGAAACAAAAAGGAGGCATTGATGGAAGTGGCACAGCTCTTACTTTTAAAGCATACATTCAAAATTCAATCTGTATACCTGCATACTGCTACGTTATCCTGGAATATGGACAAAGGAAAATCTCAGTATACAAATGCCTAAATTCAGAATTGAGAGACAGTGTTTTAGAGATCACTGAACTGTACTGCATACTGGAGAAGGAGACCTTAAGCACTAATCATTTGATAGTGAATGTGTTATTCCTAATCATAACCATCAACAACTTAAAATATTTCAGGAATTAACTACACATTTGAAAAACAATGGATTTAAAGGTTACTGCAGGAAACAGTGTAAGTTCCATGGACATCAGAAGAATCCCCTTTACACCCAGGGTAGTGTTTCCCAGAAGGTGATCTTCAGCTTCATGCCAAGTTAAAGATTTCAGTGGGGCCAGCTTAATCTTGCAAACAGATGTGAGACCTGCTGTCTAAAGCAGGGCTGGGACCCATCCATTTACAGAACCACAGAATATGCTGAGCTGGAAGTGACTCACAAGGATCACTGAATCCTGGCCCTGTACAGGACACCCTAGGAGTCAGACCTTGTGCCTGAGAGCATTAACCAAATGCTTCTTAAACTCTTATCAAGCTCAGTGCTGTGACCATTTCCCTGGGGAGCCTGTTCCAGTGCTCAACCACCCTCTGGGTGAAGAATCTTTTCCTGATATCCAACCTAAACCTCCCCTGATACAACTTCAGGCCATTCCCTTGGGTCAGCTGTCACTGGTCACCACAGAGAAGAGATCAGGGTCTGCCCCCCCTCTTCCCCTCATGCAGTGGGGTCTCTCCTCAGTCTCTTCCAGGCTGAACAGACCAAGTGATGTCAGCTGCTCCTAACACAGCTTCCCCTTGAGACCCTTCATCATCTCTGTTGCCCTCCTTTGGATGCTCTGTAATAGTTTAATAGCTTTCCTATATTGTGGTGCCCAGAACTGCCCCCAGCACTCGAGGTGAGGCTGCCCCAGTGCAGTGCCAGTGGGACAGCCCCCTTCCTTGCCAAGGGACAGTCCCCTCCCCTGCCCGGATGGTGATGCAGGGCCTGATGCCCCCTTGGACATGGTTTGGAAACATCCTTTAATTTCAAAACTGGCAAGGTCCCACTCAGCTCCCCAGCACCAGCTAAGCACTGCAACCCTTTCTATGTGCTCAGTGCCTGGGTGCAGCCAGGGAGATGTTCCTGCTCAAGCTATGTGGCACCAGAGCACATGCTGGTGTCAGGGTTGCAATGTGGTGAGAGTCTGGAGGCAGCTGGGAGAAAGGGTGCCGGCAGAGGGCCACCAGGCATGAGAAGAACCAACCCCAGAGGTGCTTCCATCCAAGGCTCTACTGCCTCAGCCCAAGTCTCCAGGGATGCCACAGCCTGGGGGTGGGAGATCTGCATGCCTGAGGATTGAACTGTGACCAGGGCAACTAAAGCTGCAGCCTCAGACATGGACTCCTCATGTCACTAGAGAATCTGCCTTATTTCTGCTGAAAGCACCACCTTTGGTGCATAAAGACAGAATCACTGAGTAATCTGAGCAGGTGGTACAACTGCTGGATATCCCACAGAGCCAGTTATAGAAATTCATTAGAGATTCTAAAAATGGCAGTTACTCAACAGAAAAAGTCCTGCCTGTACAATAAATCAATATTGTACCTTGTTTTGACAGAGAAAGAAGAGCTCATCGTTGACCTAAAAATTAGCACTTCCATAAGCTATAGCAGCTGTTCTTATATTAATTTTGTGGAAATAGAATAAGAAGCTATACATATTTAGAAACAAGGCCAGGTTGGATGAGGCTTTGGGCAACCTGGTCTACTGGAAGGTGTTCCTGCCCACTTCTGGAGGGCTGGAAGTAGTTGACCACTAAGGTCTGTTCCAACCCAAACCATTCTTTGATTCTATGATTGTGTTAACTTTAGAGAAGCAGATTTCCTTAAGTTAAAAGCAGCTTTCAAATCAACTGACCAAGAACACAAATCTAAAGGGGAATCACTAACTATACATTAATCACTGACTTCCAGCCTGCTCCCTGGTGTCTCCCTCCTTGCCATGAAAAAAGCATGGCAAAAAGCTGCCCTGGATAACAGAAAAGGAAGAGTCATGTTAAAACCTCAAAGAAGTAATTACAAAAATCAATATGCAACAGATGGGAAAAAAAAGCAAAAGTAAATGACAGCAAGTATTGGAGTTTAAAAATGTTCAAGACTGATAAGGGAAGCTGAAGGAGCCAACAAATTATCAAAGGTCACTCTGCAACAGACAAATGTGCATTTTTAAATATATCAGGAATAAAAAAAAATCAGTAAGTCAGGCACACACATAAATAGTGAAGATATGAACAGTGATGAGACAAAGTGAAAAGCAATAACTCAAGAGACATCTTCAGGACCAAATGAGCAGGAGATCTGTGTGGTTCTATACTAGGTGTGCAGCACTACAGATGTAGCAGAAAACTTCTGAGCTGTATGAAGGAAGCTGTGAGCCAACATCTGCTAACACAAACTAATTTCACACCAGCAGGCCTGAATAATTTACACCTAGGAGTACGAAAGGAACCAGCTGAGGAACTAGTGGTGCTAATTTTTTTACAAATCTTGAAAAAGTGGTGAATTTCTCAGAAGTGGAGAACTGGCTTCAAAGATGTGATGTTCAGAAAAGCTGGATGGTGTGACCAAGAAAAGTGCAAATGTTTGTGCTGCCCATGGCTAGTTGCAGAGGGAGTAAGAGATAGGTTAATCCTGCTAACAGGTGATAATTAATATGTCTGTCTTGTTTAACACACAGCAGATGTCAGCATTGTTTTATCTTGTCACAACGTAACAGGGGATGTGGGCCATGCTGGTGTACAGAAGAGCTGCAGCTTTTGTGGGCATGTTGGCATGGGTGACCATGCATGTAGATATGCACATGCATGAACCAGGGTACATGTGCTCCTCCCTCTCCTATCCATGCAATCCCTGTCCCACTCCCACAGGATAGGGTTAAAATTAGGACTCCTGGTCTGGGAAGGGGGGATTCCAGGTGGAGACCTTGAGCCCCATGCTTCCCTAGCAGTGCATCAAGCATAGTGGTAAAAAGCAGTGTGTGGAACCATTTGTAGCCTGGGTCCTGGGAACCTTCTCTAGCTGCAGTGTTATTTTTTGTGCATATCACCTGCCTTGAGCAGGCTAAAACCTTTGTGGGAAAAGGTTGCAGATGACATGGTGGCTGACCAGACTGAGAACGCTGTGGAGTCATTGGGGTAAATGGCCATAGTCTAAAATAAACCATTTTAAGTCAGTTATGTGTAAAATAGTAAATACAGGAACCAAGTGAGCTGGAGATACAAAAAAAAAAAATTAGCGCTCTGTTAAGAAAAGAAGAGATAAAAGAAGACATTAGAGCGATTCTTCTGGATGTGACAAAATGAGATACCCTGCAGGATTCTCATGGTGTCATGGCTTTAGTGTAATTCCATATAAAGCTAAGCTACTTATATGATCCTTAAGTCCTTTCCGTGGTTTCAGTAAACATAGGTGTCATAAGAGATCATCACCACTATATGAACCTTTAGCAGCATTTTGGAGCTGAACAATCGATTGCTATCCTTGACTGGTCTAATCACAGAGCCATAGAATAGCTTGGTTAGGAGGGGACCTTTAAAGGATTAACAAGCCCCCCACAAAAAGCAAGGACATCTTCAATTGTCAGGCTGCTCAAGGATCCATCCAAGCTGGCTTTGAACACTTTGAGAGGTAGGGTGTCGCCCTGATTTTCTAGGATTTTCTAAGCCTTCTGATGTTTACATTCTTGTGGAGAACTTTCTCACACACTTCCTGTAGATAACACATTGTTTTGCCTTCCTTTATGGAGGAGGAGAGACTTGATAGACTGTTGGTTTGCCAAGTGACATTGGAGAGGTGGCACTGTCACCCTCCAATCCACTGCACTTTTGGAAAACTATAAATGTTAGAGTCAAGAAATAAACTTCCCTTTTTGTTCTTCACCTTGGAGCAGCAGTGTGCGCCTGTGTTCTTTCGTGCTCCTTATCCACCACTTCTCTGGGCAAACTCCCTCCAGTACCTTAGAACCCTCATCATGAAAAATTTCTTCCTTATGTCTAACTTAAACATACAGTCTTTCAGTTTAAAACCATTGCCCCTCATCCATTACAGGCCTTGGTAAAAAGTTCCTCTCTGTCTTTCTCATAAACCCATTTAAGTATTGAAAGGCTGCAATAAGATATCCCCAGAACCTTCTCTTCTCCAGACTGAACAACCCCAATGCTCTCAGCCTTTCAGGTTTGCTGTGAGTTATTATGCAGTGGTTAGAGGTCAGACAAATTTCAATTTGAAACATGACCTGAGTTCTAAGAGGAGAGGTTAACAGAGTGCCAGACACACCAGAGGCGGCAGAGTGATATATGCACCTTTAGTCTGAATGCTCAGAAAGCAGCCTCATGCCACTGGAAAGATTTGTTTTAATCCAAATCCTGTGAGAAACTCAGTAGCCTCTGTGCACAGGTGTGGGCAAGAACTACTGCTAAATTGATGGCTATTGTGGTATCTCCTAGTCCTGCATCCACATCTCTGGTTCTCTCAGTCATTTGAACATTCATGTCTCAATCTCACGCTTCAGGGTTGCCTGAAGGCGTGAAGAAACATTTTTTTCTCTCAGGTGTCATGGTACTGTTTTCTGTCCTGCCTTCCCTGAGAGCTGCAGAGACTGACTGTGGACAGAGGCCAAGTAAGGACTGGATGGGTAGAGCTCTGATAATGCTTCTCCTTTTGATGCGCCACAATTTTCTGCAGTCCAATTAAACTGATCACTAGCCTGGCATAGGAGGGGAGCTTCTGCAAGGCATCTCTAGCTTTCTGCTTTTCTCTACAGCAGAGCACTTGGCTTGCTGCTGGGATGGCTTCAGGTGCCTCAGTACTGTGAGAGGCCCATGTACTGTCCCGGTTTTCTGCCCCATGGCACAGGGATTTTGAAAGCCCTTGCTCTGCCTGAGATCCTGTGCAGCAGACACTGTGTAGGGGGGCTGCAGAGCCTGCTATGGGCAGGAGATCATAGCCCATGGTGTCCTAGATTGTATAGGGTGAGGTGGGCACCTGGGTGTCAAACTGCTGAAAAACAAGGTGAGGGGGCTCCATAGGGACTGTGGTGAAGTCTCTTTCCAAAATAAAGGAAAACAGGTTATTGCAAGGGTTGTCTCTGAGCAAAGCAGTTACCGGATGCTTCACAGCATGGTTGTGCCTGCTTCTACTTTTCCAGCACATCTACCTCCTACTCTTCTCAGCCAGGCTCTTGTCCACATCTGAACATGAAAGACATGAAGACATCTGAACATTGTAAGACATGAACTGATGGGTCCACAGTAAGCTCATCTCCTTGCTTGAGTAATGGTGAAATCCCAGCCCACTGCTGGGACATACAGCCAGCAAATTCTCTGCAGCCAGTTGCTATCCTTAATAACAGTGTGTACAGCACCTCGTACTATGAGACCATGACAACTGATTGGAGGTTTTAGGTTTTACTGAAATGTAAACAATAGGTAATCTGAATTTTCTTCCTTTTGATTGCTTAAATATTGACAGTCTCCAGCACATTAGCACTGTCTCTAAACTCAGATTTCCATACCAGTCCCACTGCTATAAATGGGAGCTCTAATCTTCCTGGTTATAGAAGTGCATCCATTTTGGTTTTGGCCATGTGCTCTGGTTAATCAAGATATTAAGAAAGTCTGTGCTCTTTGATCAGTTGCTCTTGGTGCAGATGGATTCAGGGGCTGAGGAAATGAGAGCTAAAACTAAGGGTGTAAAGAGCGTTTATATTCTATTGACACAGTGTCCAGCAACCAGGATCTAAGACTCTTTTACATCAGCTGAAGAAGATAGGTGTATATCACCCTGCATCCATCAGCACATGAAGGGCAGCAGCACAGACACTGTGTCAGTAGCAAGTGGGGGTGGAAATGGGGCTGCCTGGTGCTTCAGAGTGAGGAAAGGCTTTGGGCTGGGCCCCAAAGTCCCTCCAGTTTTCTTCCCAGGGACTAGAATGCCCAGAATACATTCTAAACTACTACGGACTTGGCACTTCACAACTGATGGCATTTTTTAAAAGTGTCATTATGTAAATGAACTCAGGGAAATTTGGGTTGATTTTTCATAGCTTTTTATTACCATGGCATGCTTCCCTTAGTCCAGTAGTGGAGATATAAACCAGTGATTGTAAAGTAAAATAAATGAATTGGCACACAGATATTACACCTCCTGTAGTATTGTAGGTAATATTAATAGTAGGGTCTGGAGACATCTAAATCACAGAAGAGATGAGTCTGCTAAACAAACACTTGCATGTTTAAAAGTGTTTGTAGAAGTTCTGGATTTGTTTCTTTCCTTGCACTGCTACTTTTTTTTAGGAGTGTTGTTTCAAAGTTTGACTTCTTTGATAAACAAACTATCTTGTGTCCATGGTGCATTTCAAGGGACCCAGCAGAGCTGGGAGCCCTGCAGCATTCTTGCATCCATCCCTGCACCCAAGGCACTAAGGCCAACATTTCCAAAGCTAACATCCCCATTTCAGGCATCCCACATGAGTGTAACCCTGCTGTCTGCAGCTGGTTTTACCACTGTAAGCCACCTAATCTCCCGTGTAATGTCACTCCACATATCTCACTACACTGTCACTCCCACCACAGACTGCAGGCAGCCCCGGCTGGCAGGCATGCCGCAGCTTTCCAGTACTAGAATACAAGTAATCCAAGGTGCTTAAAGTAAAGATGCTGCTTGTAAACTCCAATTATATTTCACATTACTCTATTGTGTGCTTGTAAAAAGAGCATTGCTTCAGGAAGGTTTCGCTGCATGAGCACCAGGGCATTTCGATCTTTTGCGATGCCAGTCTAACAGTGAGTAACTATGATCAATGCTTGACAGCCTGGCTAATTCAAATGCAAATGTACATACCCTGTCAGTCACAGGAGAAAGCCAATTAAATAAAGACGTCTCCTATGACACGGGCAATTAAATAGTTGCTTTTCCTCTTGCTGTGCAAAGATTTTCCTTAATTTCCTGTCCCTTGCTGAGACAGCCTTGGCTTTTCTGTCTGGGCTAGAAGCTCAGGTGTCACTGCTCTCACGGGTGCCTCTGTACTGCTTATCCTTGCATTGAGGAGGAGGTGAAGGAGGAGGAGGAGGGCAGAACACAAACTCCCGTTTTTTTCTGGGATAAACTGAGCAGTAGCTGAAGAAACCACTGGCTCAACAGTGCAGAGCAGCAGGGCAGACAGTTGTCCTTCCGCTACCAACCTCATTTACTGTGTTTCTAAAACACACAAACATCATGCACACACATGGGCTGCTTGTTTCCTCGCTCTTGTATACTCAGCACTGGAGCCTTATCACTCGTAGAAGGTGACTGGAAGCACAGCACATGCCTTAACCCTCTCCTGGCTGCTCTGAAAATTAGACACACTTGCAGGAAAACAGGTGTCTTCCAACAGCTCCCACTGCTCCTGCAAATGCAGCCAGAAAAATGCAAGCACTGTGCAGACAGTGGAGTGGTCCCAGAGGAAATACATTTATAATATTGTTAACTATTTTTTGCCCTTTCTTCCATATTTTCTGAAATAACAATGAAATCTGAAGGAAATCTCATGATTGTACACAGACCCATCCTAAGCACCCAGGGATGCTCTGGCTGTCCCTTGCTGCTGAAACCTGAGCAGGCACGCTCAGCTATGTCCATATGGGCATGGAGCACTTGCAGGCTGGGAGGCTCTCACTGCAGGAAAAACTGAGGTCAGCAGTTTGTCCCTCTGTTTCTCCTTGAGAAACGTGCAAGTGAACAATCAATCCTCTGGACAACCCCTCATTCTGGTGGGTCAAACCACTGAGTAGCTTTAGGTGCTCTGTGCTGGAGGCTAGCACTCAGCCAAGTATTTGCAGTCACTGGCAGATGAGCAATTGCTAACACAGGGCAAAGTGGATGTGGAAATAATGAAAGTATACCTCAGGAAGGCATATACTTATGCACTGATGATGTGACTGCAAAAACCTACTAAAACTGGGCCCCTTGTTTTCAGTGCAGCCAGGCTGATCTGTGCCATTGTTGTAATGTAGCCTAAGTGTCTCACATACTCATCTGCCCATCACACCTCCCCACTTTCACCTTGTGTTTCAATGGTCATGTCTCTGGAAATGACCCTCTTGTATCACACTCCAATGCTTTTTTTTCCACATCAGAATTCCGCTCCCTGCGATGTCTGTCAGGCATCACCATGATATGTTCAGTAATGCCAGCAGTTATTTCCATTTGCTTTTGTCAATGGAAGGATGCTGAAATCAAGAGGGTTTTATGATAACTTTTTGCAGATGTTGAATTATAGACAAAAGGTCTGTAGTACACTGACAAGTCTCCCTTTCCTTGGAGACAGTGTCATGTAATGCTATTCACAGCAGGTTTAGAAGGCTTTTCTCTTACATGGCCTATGGCTTTGATTAGTGAGAACAGGGACATTCACATGCCTCATGTGAGCATCTCAGGTAGGATTCACCTCACTGAACATTAATCATCTCACCACTACACCGCTTTTTTCTGTTTCCCTTCATGCAGTGCCATGTCTATCATCAGAAATGGGTGTCTATGAAACATGCTAGGCTCAGCATCTCACCTGCAGGTGTTGGGCTTTCAGACCCTCCACAGGCCCCAGCCAGCATCACCATACTGGTTCATATTCAACTCACATTTTGGATGTTTTCCCTTTACATTTTAAGGTTATTTCCCTAATGATTCTGACATGATTAATACTGGGGTCTGGAGTTCAGGGTGACAGTTTTAAGGAACTAGACTAAGAGGCTGTGAGCTGACAAAATATAGACTGTATTATTTTGTGACAAAATTAACCCAGCACTACTGATAATTTATCAAAATAGAAACTTCTGCAAACTTAAGAGATAAGGCACCTTTGTGTTTCAATGCACAACATATTAGATTCATAGGCCTAACAAAGTTAGAAGTTTCATTATTGTCTCCTTCAGCAGTGGACCACAGATGCATTAGAAGAGGGTAAAATGATGCCTAGGAAATGGAAACATTTGATCATCAGTGCAGCATGATGGTTAACAGGTTCCTGATAAGGCTGAAGTTCAGAACTTGAAGTCACAAAACCTCAAGCTTGGCACAGCTGTTTTCTGTTCTGTTCTACCACTTCAGGCAAAAAGTGCTATTGATGTGCTGCTCAGTAAAAGCATTTGCAATGTTTACTTTATGTAGCAAGTGACCAGATAGAAATAAATATCTCTAACATAACCTTCTTTACAATGCATTTTTGTTTTTCTTACACCCCTCAAAACAACTGACATTACAGCTTTAGAAGGATGTATTTTCCTGAAGAGATATTCATTGTTTTGTCAACATTTTCTTCAGAGTGGTCAGAGGGGATGCAGACACCACATCAAGCACCACATCAAACTCAGGAGCAAAAGTGCACGTGGTCTTTCACTAGTGCAGTTTTCCTACCTTCACAGCACTTTAAAGCATATTGCTTTAAGACTTTTATCTACACATAGGCCTGTTTGTCATCTGCTACTGGGACAGACAGTGCTATTTTTATATATCCCAACACAGAGGACAAACATATTGACCATTCTATCTCTGAAACACCAAGGAGTTTCTGCTTTCGTTGAGACTGCAAAAAGTGTATTGAAATATGTGTGTGAACTACATTAAAATCTGAACAAAAGTAGTCTGATGTTTTAAAGCAGCTTAGCAAGAGACAGTGGCATGCAAGAGACTACCCAAAGAAACACAGTTTCACAATCCCCAGGTCTTTTTTGACCACAACAAAACTGAAATAATTTTTCACTCAGTACTTCTGTGTCACTTCAGCATGGTGACACTGTGTTCCTTAATCTCTTTTGGAAGCATTTAGAAAATAAACCAACATATTTACTTACTACACATTATTTTTTACTAAACATTATTGGAAAATAAAGTTTCTGAACCAAGAACACAGATCAGTTTTGACTGGATAAGGGACAAACTGTTTAACCAAGGGAAATACACTGGCTGTGGCAACTGCAATTCCTGGTTTCAGGCAAGCTCATTTAAATATTTGAAAAATATTTTATGAAATATTGTCTCACATATAATTAACTTTAGGAAGCAAGCCACTAGAAAGAATTGATTCTCATTGCACTTTAAATTGCTGCTCCAGTGCCTTCACACTTCATGAAGTATGGATCAGTTAGCTTTTTGGCAAATATGAACATACTATCTTTTAACACCTTCATTAATGGTATTTTCTTTCTCTGGTCTTTAGCTTGATCTGCTCTTGTCTCTCTTTGAATTAATGTAGACTATTAGCTAAATTGCACAAACATTTAGTTTAGAAAAAGTATTCTGTGTTCAATCTGCATCCTCCTCTAGCTGTATGCTAATATTCATCAGAAATCACCTGATGTGGTTCTTCTTCCCTCATCACATTAAAAAGAAACATTTTACCTGAAAATAAAACTTTATAACTGTGCATTTTATGGAGTCATAATTATGCAGGCTTCTTTTCAAGGCAACAGCAGCCAAGCTTACCTGTCAGCTGAGAGAGCAGTGAGAGTAAAGACTGACACTCCTACAGAGGTGAGCTGTATGAAGGGGATAAGTTTGCATCCAGTTCTGCCAAACAGCCACTCGTCAGCAAGGTACCTGCTGGCATCCACAGGCACACAAGTCACTAAAAGCAGCAGGTCTCCCAGAGCCAAACTGGAAATGAACAAATTAGGGACATTTCTCATGGATTTCACAGTACAGAAGATCTTAATCAAAGTGATATTGCCAATAAGGCCTATCAGAATGATGATCCCATAGATAGTGGGGATGGCGTAGAGGAATGCTGGGTAAAACCAGTCATCCCCTAGGAGGGAGACGTTTGCACTCTGGTTCACAGAGATGTTATAGAAAATGAAGTTATCTGTTTCTAGGTCTAGCAGAAAGCACTCTCCGGATGCCATCGTCCTACTTTGCTCTTCTCAGAAAACAGCTTTCTTCTTTGAAAATCCCCAAATTCCTCAAATTAATTTCTTGCTTTAATTTTGCAGCTCCTTGCTGGCTTTAAACAGTCCGAAGAGTTTAAAAGTCATATCACTTTGTGACACATCTTGTCAATAACCCAACCAAAAAGCACCTGCAGCTTGCTCCACAGTCCTGTTTCCATAAGGTGAAAGAAGAATCTGTTTTAGCATTGCTTGAATTGTGTAACTTGCCTTTTCCTCCTTGACTTCTCTTGCTGTTAAGTATTCCTCAGCTCTGGAAGGCCAATTATCAAATTCAAAGACCAGCAAGTGGCAGGCATTTTCGCAAACGGGGCTCGTTAAACTCCCAACTTCGGATCTGCCCGGCAGCTCCGAGTCCGAAAGCACGGAGTTACAGAAAGCAAGAACTTTGGGGAGTTGCTGCCACGCTGCATTGCCAATCTCTCCCGCTTTCGCTGCCTGCCATCGCCAGCCGGATTTAAAGCGAGGGGGGAAAGCGGGGCTCGGCTGGCGGCTCGGATCCTATAGGCAGGATGTTCTGGACGTCAGTCCTTGCGCTGCTTCCCACGGTGTGCGCGGGCTGCCGGCAGCGGCGGGAGCGGCGGGAGCGCGGCCGCCTGCTGGATGCTCCGGGCAGCGCCGCGCGGGGCGGGCGGCCAGCACCGCCCTTAACTCTTTAGCTGACAAAATACACATCTGCTCACTTAGGGCTCCTGACGTGCGTCATCGGCTCGCCACCCACTCCCCCCCCCACCAAAAAAACCCAACCCCAAATCTCACCCCCAAAAAACCCCAACCCCAAATCTCACACTCCCCCCCCCAAAAACCCACCAAGCCCCCCCTGAACAAACCACAAAAAGCCTCAAACCCACCAAAACCAAACAGCCATACCCCAAACAAATCAACCAACCAAACAAAACCCAACCCAGGCAATTTCATACTGCAAACAATGTGTTCAGAAAAGCCATCCCACCTTCTTAACAGCACACCTATTTTTCTTGCACTCCGGTATTCAATTACTCCAGTGAAAGAGAATGATGATATAAAGCCAAATTCATCTTCCCCTGTCTCCTCTGCAGGCAGGTGAAATTAATAAAGCCAATTAGGATAAAACCCAACATTGTCGTTACGGTAGGCAAATGAGTATTAGCACTGTGAGCCTGAAGTTTTATAGGGAAACCTTAACTCTGCACACTTTTACGATAATTTTTTAATTTGGAGGTAACTATGACAAGAGACAAAGTTCACCATTCTATGGAATAATTTCTGTTTATGAGGTATCCATCATATTGGCATCCGTAGATAATGTATGTTGAGATGCAACAGAAAGAAATTTACTTGGCTTATAACAGTCTGAAAAAACTCCTTCTTAGAACTGTATTAAGACATAACTATTACTGATGCCTTACTCCTTTATAACAGGCTATTTATTAATATATTGGAGGACTTTCTGGACTGCAGAGATACACAGTTAATTTGGAAACCAGCCTGCAGAATTAAATGAATCTGTACTTTAAGTTTTCTCTCACAACTGCTCATTTTTGCAGGCAAAAGAATATTTCACCAACTGCTAGAGTTACTTGGAAGTGAAAGGGGTAGCGATTCAAAGCAGGCATTAAAGTGTGATCACTGGTTTCTGCATAAAAGAAGCATTTCAAGACACATTCTGGAAAATCTCCAGGGGTTTGAAAGTGGTGTCCCAGGGTGGGATTTGAAGCAGGAGGCTTCAATAGCTGTTTTTCTGCCTTATTCTCGTGACCTGGGTCAATGTTTTCAGCTGTTTTTCTGCTGTCCACTCTAAGTCAACAAAGGATTTATGTGTACCCTTAACTTTAAGAAAGGCTACTTACATATGTTTTTCAAGCCAAACACACATGACAGTGCTGTGCTGAGAGCTTGAGAGTGCAGAGGAGAAGCTAAATTTTCTAGTGTTCCTTTCAGACAGAAGCCTGCTTTTAAGAAAAGGCTGGAGGTTACCACGGTTAAAAGCAGAGGACGCAGAGCAACTGTGCACATTCTCAGGGCACACGAGACTTCTGTGGGTCAGGGCCAGCTCTGGGCAGGGCTGCCAGGTTGGATGGGTGCCATTTGGAGGCAATGCCGTATTTGGCACAGCAGAGCCAAAGGCACAGAGAGGAACTGTGGAGCTACTGAAGCAGCCCTGCCACACACCTTGGTGGGACACCTCTCCCACAACATCCCCCAGCATACCTGGAAGCCTGGTGATAGGGGCTGCATGACAAAGGGATGCCCACCTCCTCCCTCCCCCTACACTTTGCCTTGTGAGGATTGGGATAAAGGGGAGAGGACACTTCTGAAAGTGGGAGAGCCACTTGGTGTAATCCTGATGGACCCCTGTGCCCAGCAGCCTGCTCAGTAGTTGACAGTGACCTACCCTGAGTAGGAGGTGGGGACTTGTCTCCTTTCCCGTTCAAATTACGTGTTGACATTGGGATTTGTAAACCCACCACTCAAGAGATATAATATCTCTAGCTTGTAGATCCTTCCTGTTCTGAGGAGGCTGTAATCTGATTTTAAGACTCCTCCCGTGGGACACCTGATAAAACCTCAGGGCCCTAGGTCTGCTTGCTCTCAGGCTCTCTGGGCTTTGCTCAGGCTCTTGGGCCCCTGCTCCCCCCACCACAGGGTGGGGGGAATAAAATGGACTCTTGTGCTACACAAAAAGACTTGTCTCGTCTGTTTTCCCAGCTGCCAGCTGTGGCCTCCATGGATCACGATCACATCACTGCTGCCTCCTCAGCACATCACAAAGCAGCAGTAAAGTTCCAAAGCCCATTCAAGTCCTTTGCACCTCTCCTTCGCAGATGACTTGGAAGCAGGGCTAGGAAGCTCTTTTGTACATTCAATTGTAAAACACATGAGGAAGAGGAGCAAGACAACTCTCCTGATTGTTGCTACTGCCTACAACAAGTTTTGGTACAGATATCCTCTCTTATAGGCACTCAGTGGGAAAAACGTAGCCACAACCAAAATGGACTCTCATGTTACACAAAAAGACTTGTCTGTTTTCCCTGCTGCTAGTTGTGGCCTCTCTGGATCACGATCACATCACTGCTGCCACACACTGCTACAAACGGTGGAGAATGTAGGCAGCCAGTGAGGACCTGGACTGGCACCCCTGTGAGTCACCCGCAGATTGATACACCCTGGGGGACGCCCCTGTCTTCGGTGGAGGTAAAATGCTTTTACGCGGAGGGGAGGGAATTCCCAGTAAGGGCACCAGCACACTGGGACTGAGTGATGGGACTGACATCTACCATCACTCAGCAAGATCCTTATGAACAATTTTCTCACGGGAGGGAGTTTTTAAGAGCTACTCTGCCTGCAAAAGGACCATCTTCTCAGCTTTCCCAACATGTCTGCTGCAGCAGATGGACAGTAAAGCCCTGGAGGGTACTTATGGACAGTTATGAACGATTGCATGCAGCATGTCGATGCCCTAGATCTGTAATCCACTCTCCTGTGAACCCCCACATTTTCCAGTTTCTGTCAAGCTACCTGTATCTTTCCTTACCCTTTGTTCCTAAGAGCGCAGCAAGAAACAAAATCTGCCAAGATGGCTCGGGGTTGCTACCGTCTTCTCTGTCACTTTCTGCCTGTCTGCCCCCCTATCCTCCTTTCCCTGAAGGCAAGACACGGTCAGAAACCGTCCATAGCTGTCGCGGGAGTGCTACCGTCCTCTCACCTCCCTGTGTCCTCTTTCACCCCCGTCTCTTTCCATACTCCCGTTCCCTGCCTAGGAAAGCACTGGCCACACCGTCCCAAGCGCTCCTTAAATAACAGCGCGACCACGCGGGTTTGAGATCCCGTCTTTCCCGCCGAGTCCATCTTTTCCAGCCTCCTGCCTGCCCTTCCCCTTCCTGCCGCAGGGCTGCAGCTGGCTGCGCCCCGGCCCGCGGAGTTGTGTGAGGCGAGGCTGGGCTGCTGAGCCCGGAGGGAGTCGGGCCGCGCTGTGCCTGCAGGAGACGCGAGGCAGAGGCGGCGTGGAAGGTTCGCGAAGGCCGCGTGTGGGGCGTTCTGTGGCGACCTGGCCGAGCGCGGCCCTGCCTGGCCCGCTCCCGGCCCCGCCATCCCCCACACCCCCGTCTCCGCGCTCGTCCCCCTCCGCCTGCGTAGGCCCCGGGCGGCCCCGTGGCCCCTCAGCCGTCGTCCGCCGCTCCCTACGGGAGCGCCCGTCGCCGCCACGCGGCCATGACCTGCCCACGGCCCCCGCGGGAGCCCCGTCGGCTGCCCCCGTCCCTCGGCCCGCGGGGGCTCCGCAGGAGCTGCGGCCCGAGGAGGGTGCGGAGGGCGCGGGCCGGGAGATGCGGGGACCCGGGAGATGCGGGGGGCCGGGCGGACGCTGCGCACAAGCCCCGGAGGGCAGACTTCCCGCGGGAGCGAAAGCGCAACCGCTGGAACCAGGTCACCCTGGAGTAGAAGACAGTGATCCCGGGGATGCCCATGGTGATCCCGTCCGGGCTGACACGCACGAACAGGAGCGCACCTACATCGTGCACCTGCAGATTGAAGACCTAACCCGCAAACTGCACATGGGAGACCTGGGCATCCCCCCTAACCCCCAGGACAGGTACCCTTTCCCAGAGCCCATCTGCAACAGCGAGGGGAAGTGCCGGAACATGTGGGAGTTCCGTATGCACAAGAAGCTGGAGGAGGAGAGGCACAACCTCATCACCAAGATGGTGGCCCTGAGCCCCGACTTCAAGCCCCCAGCTGATTACAAGCCAGCGGCGATGCGGGTGAGTGACAAGGTGATGATCCCACAGTATGAATACCCCAGATCAACTTAGTGGGGCTCCTCATTGGGCCCAGGCGGAACATGCTGAAGAACGTGGAAAAGGAGCGCAATGCCAAGATCATGATTGGGGCAGGGGCTCAGTGAAGGAGGGCAAGGTGGGCCACAAGGACGGGCAGATGCTGCCAGGCAAAGACAAGCCCCTGCATGTCATCATCACTGCCAACACCATGGAGAACGTCAAGAAAGCTGTGGAGCAGATAGGAAAATCCCGAAGCAGGACACTGAGATCCCTGAGGACCAGAACAATCTGTGCAAAATGCAGCTGCGGGAGCTGGCACGGCTCAGTGGGACCCTGCGGGAGGATGACAGCCGCATCCTGAGGCCATGGCAGAGCACTGAGCGTCGCAGCATCATCAACAGCACAGTGTGCACCAAGTGTGGTGGGGCTGGGCACATCGCCTCCAGCTGCAAGGTTGTCAGGCCTGGGGACCTGCAGTTGGCACAGGACAAGGCACAGATGGACAAGGAGTACCTGTCCCTGATGGCTGAGCTGGGCGAGGCCCCGGCGTCTGTGAGCTCCAACGCTGCCCACAACAACAGCCCCTTGTCCAGCAGCCACTGTGCCCCCAGCCAGGCTGTGGGATGGTCCCTCCCAAGCTGCCCCCCCCGGATGAGCTTGGCGCCCTTAGAGAACTGCCACAGGCTACACAGGGGGCCTGGGGATCCCCACAGCTTCCCCCACCCTGGAGCAGGCAAAACGTTTGGGCATTTGTATGAGCATACTACCTCTGTGTTCCGTTCAAGATTCTGAGCCTCTCTGCCAAGGACAGTAAGAATCAATATCCCTGTTTTATCACGGGAGTAGCCTGCATGCCTTTAAAAAAAAAAAAAAAAAGAAAAAGAGTGACTAGCATCAAGTTAGTTAACAAACTGTTGGCAGAGTTTTGAATAGAATGATGCAAGGCTTGTGAGCCTGGTCCTGCATTATAATGGTTTTTGTTTGGACAATGGGAGATTCCATACATCCTTTCAGTAGATGCTTTTTTAAAAGCATCTTTTTTCTCAGCTTTTGTCCAACCTCCAAATGACAGCTGCAAAGAGAAAACTTTCTTAACTGTGCACAACAGGGGAGATATGTAAAAGCTTGATGGGCAAAATTTTCAAAAGCACTTAAACCTACGTGAAGGGTAATGAAATTTAGGCTCCTACTACTCATTGCTTATGAGTGTACCACCTGGAAGTGGAGCCAGACTTTCAAAGAACTGCAGTCTGCATTGAGAAAAGGACACGAGGACCCGCTTTTCAAAGGCACTTGGAGAGCTGCAGCTGCCACAATCACAGCTCCAGGCAGATTTTCAGAGCCCTAACAGCCAGTGTGCTAAGGTCTTTTGTAAGAAACTGATCATATGTTCTACATATCTAAATGGACCACTTTGGAAAATCTAGTGCAACAGGGGATTCTGTGGGGTTCCATGGGAGATGATCTGGTGATGAGAGCCAGAGAATGCTGGTGAGGCCACCAGCAGACCCTAAGGCTGGCCCAGCCATCACCTCGAAGAGCAGGAGCAACCTGCTGCACCAAGGTGGGCAGCCCATGCAGCATCCCCCAGACCAGGCACCTCCAACATGAAGTGACCATGGTGGCAATGGGAAATCATCTCCTTGGAGCATGGCTCTTTGCCAGGGGTGTCATGGTTGCTTGTGTGACTTTTCTCCGTATCAACCTCTTCCCATCTCAGAGGAGATGGATAAACTTGCGTCCATGGTCAAGAGTCAGGAGAAGAGTCTCTGTGCTCAGGGTTTTGCTTTTCCTGATAACTGGATTACTGGGGCTAGGAACCAGTGAACCAGGGATTTCTCACTGCTGAGCTTGTGGAGAACAACATCCACTGATTTACTAAATACTTCTGCAAACTTCATCTCCCAGAGGGATCAAGGCAGTGGAAGGCATCCTGCCTATAATCTCTTCAAGTAAATTCTTCATTTTTATTGCTGTCACCCCTACATGCCCAAATAGTGCTCTGTGTTCACCACTCCGTTTCAGTCACCAAAGTTAACAGAAACAGTTCACAAGAGGGTGATTTTCTAACCCGCTTCATTCCAGGGATCAGATTTATATCAGGGCTTTACAGACAGTAAATTACATAAACTTTTTATTTTCTTGAGCACGGATTTTTCCTCATACCTGCATGACTGGAGGTCAGAGGGGCTGAGGAAGAAACTGAATATAATTCACAGTGTAAAAATCCCCTGAGTAGACACGATGTGCTGGTTTCTTGCATATGTAAAAATGGAAATGAAGCATTGTCAGGTTTCCTCCATCCTGCAGCCTTGCTGACGCACAGCCTACAGTGCAAATGAAGATGCAGGCCATACAATGTGAAGTGCTCCCACTGTGCCTTTGAAAATAGCTTGTTCATTCTAAATTAGGCAGTGTGTTTTTAGTTTTCAGTGTGTTTTTAGCTTGAAAAATCCCTTTCTTATTTCTAGCATTTAATCATGACACACAGCCATCAAAAACTGACACAGCTGGAAGGGATGTCTGAACTGACTAACACACTGGAAGTGTTTGAAGGAGACATGCAGCTATATGTTTAGAGGAATCTTCTGCTTGAAGAGTAACAAAGCCATAACAGCATCTGAAAATGCTCTAAGTGAGAAAGTAAAGGTTGCATGGTGGGCCAGCAGGAGCAAGGAACCAGCCTGTACCTGGTAAATGAGGAATGATAAAGGACTTGAGAATGTAGAGAGCTGCCTGTGTGAGCCACTTTCAAGAAGAGCACATTTGAAACACGCAGAGTGTAGTTAGCCCAGTGCAAGGAAAAGGATCTTGGCAACCCTTCAAGAAGCAACAATGCATTTTTTGAGAGCAAAAAAGGCTGTAACAGGCAAGATATGAACAAGAAATCTTAGAGGTAAGAAAAGTTTTATTTCACTTAATAAGACACACTCCTCTCCACACCCACACCCTGCAAGGCAGAAAGACCTGGGATGCAGGGAGAACAACAAGCAGGAAGCAGGACTGAGTGAAAAACAGTCAAGACAAGTGCTGCCACCTTGGTGCAGAGAAAACATTAACATCTCTTTTAACCATGCATAGCTCATGTTGGCAGCAAATAGTTCTCAAGGAAATGTTACAGGATGAGATTCCCATCTTGATAGATGGAGGCGAAGTCATTGAAGGAAAGTTCTCTGCATGGAAAGAAGACATAAATTTGTGGATAAGGACAGCTCAGAGAGGCAAGGAAGGGTACAAAAGAAAGATCATCCCACAAACAGCTGAGGGGAGACAAAAAGAAACCATCAAAGATCTTGCAGAAGGGAAAAAGCATGCAGGAAAAGAGATGGCAGATGAGAAAAGCAGAGGAAGACAAGATTTTGGGTTTGTATTTGATGTATAATCAAATACATCATCCTAAGTAGCATGTCCAAGTCAGGTGAAGATAGTAGCACAATTTGGGCTAGAAGAATCTTAAAGAATTATAGACTTTTGTGCATGAAACTTCAGTGCTGTGGAAAGGATGAAGCCAGATTAAAAGTCTGGGATGGAGCTGTAAAAGAAGATGCTCTTTTTCCATGCATCTGTTTTCCAAGATAAAGGGGGATTAAAAGGATCTGGGTGCAAGAAGGTTAGGGACAGCAGCATTAGAAGGGCATGAAAAGTGCACATAACTCATGCCTGTCCTGAATTTGCTAATTCTTCCTGAAGGGCACTTTAAACTGGGCACTTTATAGCAGGGCCCTTTGGTCCAACACTCCTGGAAAGCTCGTCTGCTCTTGGCCATCAGCAGAGCCAGAATTTCCCTGCAGTTGCTGGCCCTTAGCAGGGATGTGAAAGCATTTCCCTGGTAAGACTGCTGAGCAGAGCTGAGCATAGAGTGGCATACACACTGCAACACAGGTAATGAAACACCACCCTCAATGTTACCAGTCCTTCCTACTAACACCTTATTTTTAGGACCTACTGCCAGACAGCACTGAACTGCACTGGGACCATTAGGAGGTACCTCAGACTTTATTTGGTTGGTGAAACCTGGACAGAGTCAGTCTGCGAGTTTGTTCAAACACTAACTCTGGCAAGGCCAGGCAGGAATACTGAAGGCCAAAAGGTCTATGTTGACACTTGGAATTGTATCAGCCATGTGTCCATCAGCATTTCAGGTGTGTCAGTTCGCAGGAAATATAGGTGCTGATTTAACAAGACTAAATCTTTGTTTCTGACCTCTGGCTTGCCAGAAGTATCATTTAGGATGTGCCTGCCCTTCCTTGGGCTGAGAAGTGCTGGTGGATTCACACCCAGTTTCACTCTCTTCCTTCCCTCATCCCAGTATCTTCCTTGGGCTCCCGAGGTAGGAACATTTTTTTCTTTCTATGTTGTCACTGACAAGCAGCTGGTGGAATAAATCATTGCTGAATGCATGGTGTTCTTTTCCATTTATAAGGTAAGATGTACTTTTTTCCCCCATCTTGATTGTCATGGGAAAGTACAATTCCCCACCTAAGAGAAAAACACAAAAATGGAAATATTGTTATTATTAATAATAAGAATTGTACTCTGGGAGATTGGAACAAATGAAACAACTCAGTGTCAAATATGTATTTTAGAGAAGAAAAATATGTTGAAACCCATCATCAACTAGGCTGTTAAAGCTTTTTTCTAAACAAATAGTTCCAAAGCTTCCTAGCATAACTCACCAAGAAATGTGCTGGAGAAACAGAGCAAGGTAATAGTACCATTTACCATCTTCATATTGTACTTGAGGGAAGTTTGAAGAAGAAAATCACGCAATATAGAGTCATGCAGTAATGGTAATTCTAAACAAATCGGTTTTGTCTACATCTGGTATCTGATTTGTTTTCTATTCTCTCACATGAGAAAGGGAGCAAATCTCAAATACTTGAAAGCAGTGATTTGCCTTCTAAGTTACAAGGGTAAGCGGCTGTAGTTGTGATAAGAGGTCCCGAGGCCCTCTGTGCATCTCTGCAGAGTGCTCCAGCGGGGCAGGGGGACTCCCTGGACCCGCACAGAAGCTCTGAGGGCAGTTATGCTTGGGCGAGTCCGCTGTGCTTTATCGGTGTCGGTGGGATGGGCCCCCGCCGCCCCTTCCCGGGGCTGAGCCTCCCGAGCCCGCTGCTGCCCCAGCGCTGCGGGGCGCGGCCGCCGGAGGGCGGCGCTGAGCCGGCGGCGGGGTCGAGAAGGGACTTTGGAGGGGCCTCTGCTGCTCCACCGGGCATCGACAGTGCAGATCGTAGGCACCGACAGCAACAGCAGCGGCTGCAGGCACCAGGAGCCGGCTGAGAACGCTCCTCTGCTGAACTCGGGCCTCAGCAGGCGCGAGAAGCCAGCAAGTGATAGTGACAGATAGGGAGGGTCTTCCTACAGCAGGGAGAGGAAAAGGCAGAAGTTGGGCCAACCTCTGTTTTCGTCTCAGTTTAATTTAGCCCTGATTTTAGTTTCCTGCGCTGTCCCCAACACCCAACACGGGATTTGCTTTAGTGGCTTTGCCATATTAACAGAGCATCTGACTCCATCCTTGTTGCTTAACTCCAGCTGATGTCTGGGAAGCACAGGAATAATTGGGTTTTCTGGAAAGCAAAGCCATCTACCAGTGTAGTTCCATTTCTTAAAACACCTCCTGTGAATTTGCCAATGCTGGGTTTTGTGCCAAGTGACTTTGTTCTGACAAATGGTAGTAGAAAGAAAGATGGTGTAAATGTTACACTGATGTCCAAAAAACATGGAGAGAGAGAACTAGGGTGCTGCAGGGCAGACACTTTGCTTCTGGTGTCTGAAGAAGACAGCATATTTAAAAATAAAATCAGTAGAAGAAATACAAAGAGTAGGGGGAAAATCAACACAGCATTCATAGAAGGAAACCATTGCCCTCAAACCTAATGTTACTTACGTTAGGAGACAGGTTATAAATAAGGATAGTCAGACAATGCATTTGTGCTCAGACTCCATGAAAGCTTTCATAAACCTAGGGTTTAATAAAGGTTGCAAAATAGGAGAGTGCTTTGTATAAACAACATCTGAAAATTGTATATTTACCTGTATGGTAGATGGGTGTTCAGAATGGTCTCATGGTATTCTCTGAGCATCAAACAAATGATAAACTAATGAAGGAAAAAAAGGGGGGAAAATCAATCATTTGCAACAAGCAATTACATAAGCAACAATGAAGACAGAGGGATAAAAGGCTTTGCAATGCTGAAATAACTGGGCTTTTATCCCCAGAAAAAATAGTGTATCAGAAGGAAACCTGAAAGTGTGAAATAGGTAAAGCTTAGTCTGATTTGGACCATAGCATGCAATGAGACAGACAGCCAATTCTGATACTACACTGCTTTTCTAATGGCATAACTTCCCTGAACTCAGGGATTTGATGTCTTGATTTACCAGGAAAAGACACATAGCAGCATTCAGCAAATTCAGTTCTGCATTTATAATAACTGCAGAGAGAGACAAAACAGTGCACTGGAAAAGTCAGCACTGAACCAGGAGAAAGCTCTCCATGCTTCGTAAGGAAGAAGGGCACAGTGTGCAGTTCCCACTCCATCTATGGAGAGTACATTCATAAACATGTTCCTAAACTTCACTCAGAAATCAGACTGCCAAAGGTTTGTAGAGAATGTGCCAATGGATATGATTTAATAGGACCTCAATTCAGTTATGTCATTCCAATAAAATACAGCTCTTCTTCCCACAATGGGTGTTATCCATACGAAATAAGAGAGCTGGAAGATCCCTGGAGTTTACAGCCCTGATGGTTCTTACCATGAATACCACAGGGAAAAAATCTTTCAGAAAGATGCATAAGCCCTCAGCTAAAATTAAATCAAAGTCAGTGTAAAATACTGTCTGTGTTCATGAATGTATTGACAGCTCTCAGCACGCATTTCTGTTTCTTGGCAAGTCAGTGTCCTATCTTATTTAACTGAATAAACAAATTATTGGTTTTCTGGGCAGACAGACAAGTGTGTGAAAAATAAATAACTTTTTGAATAATTTTCTCAGCATATCACTGTGCTTCAGCAAACATCCTATTCATAGAAATCTCAAATAAGTGGCTTCTAAAACAATACAACAAGTATAACTATTGCTTTTTCTGCATTTCATGGAACTAATCCTATTATCTGTCAGACTGTACTGTTAGAAGAGAAGAGAATTCAAGTACAAAGTGAATGTATCATCCTGGAAGTTCAGTGAAAATGTGAATATGGAAAAGACAAAGCATCTGACAAATGCTTTGAGGATCCTCTACCAAGGAATGGCTCTGCAGTCATTCAACTGGAGCTGTGGAGCTGTAGTTGTGACACTTTGCTTTGATCTCTTTTCTTGGGACACTTGTACATTGGACATGTACCTTTTTTTTTTTTTTTTTAAACGTTGGGTTGCTTTTCATCCACCCTGCAATCTTTGTATTATCATTCTTCTAGTGTGTTTGTACTGTTAATTTGGATGCAATATGCAGCACTAGAAAAGGCAAAAGGACTGTTCCAGCTGTCAGTAACTTTGCAGCTGAAACTAAATTATTCACTTCTATTCAGCAAAGAAGTTTAAACCTCAGGCAATATGAACACATTGTGGACTAAATGAAGAATGTTGAGGTCTTCAGCTTCCACCTTACAGTCTGACAGGAAAGAAAATATTTTCAGCAGGCATTTATTTAGCAAAGATGCTGTCAGTAAAATGAAGTTTTTCTAGCCTCAGAAAACCAGCTATGCTGGTGGGGTATTGGACACAGATGAAAGTCATCAGAGGACTCTGAATTATCAACAATTATCTGTAACACACCAATTATGCTGTCACACTGAAAATCCTTTCCAGGAACTTGAGTAATGACTGAAAACAGGACCATCCTTCACCCACCTTCTGTGAGATTACACTTTTGTGCCTAATCCAGTCTGCTCTTTCAGGTGTGCCAAAACACAGATATCATATTATTATGGAGGGAAAAAAGAGTAGAAATAATTAAATGCTTTGCCATCCAAAACTGAAAACCATTCTATTCCTTAGATGAAAAAAACCCAGCAGTTCAGATAAGACATTTATCAGCAGTAACAGTTCAGGCTCTGTAATGTACAGTGCAAATGGACCATTTCAAGTGTGTTAAATATGATGAAGGTAAAATGAAACCATGTCTTCAACAGTATATAAAACAGTTTTGAGGCAGACTCAACCAACACAGCTGTATAATTTTCAGCCACAACTGAAAATTCAGTCCAGGTTTTGTGGTTCTTTTCCAAACCTCGGTAGTCAAATAGGAGGTTTTCCATTAATGCCCGTAGGCTGCACTGGGAACACTCTTGGCCAATGCCTAACTGCATTTTCCTGACATAAAAACTTTAACTAAACTAAAGACTAAAAGTATCAAGATATTTGTACTCAGGAAGGCACCCTACATTTCCCATCTGAATAGCTCTAATTTGAGACCAAAGAACCAGAAAAGCTAGAAAATGTTATTATGAAAACTCTGTGAGGGAGCTGATAAATGAAAATATCTTTTTTGACAGTAAGTTCTGTGTTTGTAAAGGCATTTCTAAGTGCTCTTTTTGTCTGGGCTAACACAGCAGGTGGAGGCACTTCACCTCACTGCCCAAGCTGTTCTTTCACAGAGAATGGTTGTTAAGAGTGCTCATTCAGTGTTTTGTGAGGATAAACTAATCCACAATAAAAAACTATGAGCAAAAGTTTTCCGCTCTGAGAAATTACCTATCACCTTGTCAGTGGAGTTCAAAAGACTCTTTTTGTTGGTTTCTTGTCTGATTACTCAGCACCTCTGAGAAGGGCCTGGCTCCATCCTCTGGCACCCTCCATTCAGATACTGATAAACATTGGTGAGGTCCCCTTTTAGTCATCTCTCCTTGAGGATAAGCAGGTGCAGTTTCCCCAACCTTTCCTCATAAGAGAGATGCTCAGATCCCATATTCATCTTTTTTCTTTTTTGCCCTCCACTGAACTCACATTAGGATCTCCAAGTTTCTCTTGTACTGAGGAGCCCAGAACTGGGCACAGCAGTCCAGATGTAGCCTCACCAGGGCTGCCTAGTGGGACAGGATCACCTCCCTGGACCTGCTGGCAGTGCTCTTCCTTATGTACCCCAGGATTCCATTTGCCTTCTTGGCCACCAGGGCACACTGCCAGCTCAGATGTGTCTGTATTTTGTGCTGTTCCTCCACTGCACAATGAAGGAGTGAACAGGTGGGTAGATGGGTAAGGTAAGCATATTCTAATGGGGCAGGACTCACACTTCACTCCCAGAGTGAGGGACACACACAGAGCCCCTTCCAGGGCTGGCGCTCCCTTATCTTCCTCACCCTGGCTTCTCATCTCTGTCTCACTCCTGAGCCTTGCACTCCTTTTAATGCCTTTGGCTCTGCACCTCCCCTGAATGCAGTGGTCATTACTCCAACCAACCCATCCATCTTTTCCTTCCTGTACTTGGTTCAATAGAGCAATTAACATTTTCACTGGAGCTGACCCAAATGGCCCTAATCAAGAGGAATTGGCAAGCTGGCAAAAGCCCTGCAGATGCCTGTCAGGGATGAAGTAAGATCACCTTTTCTGTAATAGATACCAGGATTAATAAAAACAAAGTACTTCTCATTTTCCTCATGTCCATCATGTATTAGAAATAGTAGACAGGACTTCAAAATTTTAGATTAATGCCATGGGCCCCACCTGTGCAGCATGGGGATAGATGCAGTATATGTTTTTACATTGGCTTTGGTTTTGGTGTTGGTTTTAGTTTTTATCTTCCTCTTAGGTTTAGGCGTTACATCCTGAGGCAAATGTAAAGATGTAAACATCTGGTTTCTAATGGTTTACCTCCTGAAAATTAAGTCACTTCTCTTACAAATGCAATTGTTACAGACAAAGGAAGAGAAATGCTTAATCATGGGATTGCTGTTATTTATTAATAATTTATAGGAACACTGGTGTCAGACAGATAAGCATCTCCTTATCAATGTAATCATCCATCAAATTCATGGCTGTTAGAGCAGAGCCCTGTGAAGTATGTAGCAACTCACTTTTCTTTGATTGAAGAGAGAAGCAGACAGAGAGGATGGACTGAGACACAGCTGAAATCCAACTCATTTCCTACAAGACAATTGCCAAGCTTAGGTGTGTTCCCTTGGCAGAAATGCTCCCTCAGAGCAGCGAAGTGTATTGTCTGAGAGACTGACCTTATCACTCTCTGTGACTGCCTGAAATAAGGTTGTGGGCAGAGAGGGATCAGCCTCTTCTCCCAGGCAACCCATGACAAGAGAAGAGGACATCATAATCTTAAACTCCTGCAGGGAAGGTTTAGGTTGGATGTTAGGAAGAGTTTTTTCACAGAAAGGGTGGTTAGATGTTGGAATGGGCTGCCCAGGGAGGTGTTAGAGTCACTGTCCTGGTGGTGTTTAAGGAGAGACTGCATGTGACATTCAGTGCCCAGGTCCAGTTGGCAGGTGTTGGGTTGTGGGTTGGACTCAGTGATTTCAGAGGACTTTTCCAACATGATTTATCTTGTGATTCAAAGAAAGAAATAGCAGTGAAGTGCTGTTACACAGTGGATAGAATGAAGCAATAAATAAGACTCCTAACCACTCTGGAAGCAAAGATTATTCTCCTCAAAAAAACCCCACAAATGAACAACCATGGACATGATCTGCATTCAGTAAAGGCTTTCATGTTGTCATGCTCTGTCATGAGTGTCTGCCAAGCTCTGTGTTCAGTGACATCCCCTCAGTGACTCCTTTTCAGCTTGTTGAGTGCTTCTGCTCCTATTTACAAGTGCAGCCATAGTCTCTCGAGGCAGGCTTTAAAGTGTATGGATCTGACTGATGTTAGACAGTATTTGAATAGACATGTGAAATGAGAAGTATGCTTCTTATGGCCTATTTATTTCTCCTTGGAAATGCTGAACTCACTTGAGCCCATGCTGACAATGATCTGTATTTATGAAGATTCATAACTGAGTCATAGATACTCTAAAATAGCTTGAAAATCCCACAGCAAGTGTGTAACAGGAACATGTTCAGGAATAAAGATAATTCGACTGGGAACAATAAGACCTTTTGTGCTGACATAATAATACCATGGCATTTTCCTGTTCTTTCTGGTATGGCTACCACACACTCAGGATCCTGCTGTACAATCTCTACTGATTTTGGCCAATGTCTTATTCCATAGGTGAGACAGGTGAGACTGCTCTGTATGTAAGATGTTGCTCCCTGTAAGTAATGGTATTATGGTCCCTAATAAGTTTAAATTGTTTAAATAATGCTCAAAAGACAAATGTCCTGACTACAGTACCAGACAAGGACAATGAGTTAGATTGTGTGTGAGAGGGTAAATATTTTTCTACCTTTATGAAGCTAATACATTTATGAATGGAGCTCAAATTATGAATTACCTGAATACATTCTGTATTAGATTTGTATCAGATTCCCGTTTCTTCACTTTTACAGAACGGTCTTTTTTAAAGGGCAGTCTATAAAATGAACAGTCTGGGTAATCTTGGAAAGAATCTTTCCTTTTCATTAATGAAACAGGATAAAAATCCCAGCAGACTGTATAGTACACTTATCCCTAGGAATGTGTGAATTGAGATTAGTTGACGATTAAGTTATCTGGTATTGATTTTACATGCACTATCAACCTGCTAAGCAGAGGTGGAGTCTTTAGTTTAATGTTGTTCTGTTATGTTTTTTTCAAAGATAAACAGTGAAACATTATCTGAGGCAATTTTCACAAAAATGTTCTCATTTGTTTTTTATACCTCTCAAAAATGCATGAACAAATTTGTTCCATAAATACTTGTTTGGTAGAAATTACTTTGCACTCAGTTGAGGAAGCTCAATCTCTACATTTTCAAGGAAGTCAATAGAGCACTGAGTTTGAAAACAAGAATGTTTAGCTCTAGCTTTTACTAATTTCTCAGTGGCTATCACCAGAACATAATCAAGACTATTCCATTATCGTGTGGGGAATTATGATTTGTCATTTAGATCAGTGAATCATAGCATCATAGAAAGGTTTGGGTTGGAAAGGGCCTTAAAGTATCATTGAGTCTCAACCCCCCTGCCATGGACAGGGACAAGTCCCACTACACCAGGCTGCTAAAAATTTGGGAGTGCTCAATGTCTTGCAGAACAAAGCAAAAAGACTTCCTTTTAAAAGCCTGCACTAAATGTTATCGATGGGCAAATCAAAATCTGATCACCTCTTTTGATTCAAAACAAAATAGGCATGCCACAAATTCCTTCTCAGCTGGAAGGTGAGTAGCAGAGCAGTTTTTCTCAGAAAGGAGAGCATTTCACAGGCTATGCAGAACTCAGAGGAATATCCCTGTGCCAGTCACAAGGAGCTAACGCTGCCTGGCCTTAGGACCTGTAGAACAGGAGAGGGCAGAAGGATCAGCATAAAGGGCAGGCACAGAGTGCTGTGGCAACACCTTTGTGGGAAAAGCAGTCCTTTTTCAAGAGCAGAATGGCACCATAGGTAGCCTGGGAATAAAGCTGCCCTGGATCTCAGCAACAAAGCTGAGCTGTAACTTTAGGCTCAGCCTAAAGGCACCCAGCAGCAAGTGCTCATGCCATGTGCACCCTCTGAGCTCCAAGGCAGTGATCAGCACAGCCCCCAGAGCTGGAAACTCACCTGCACAGAACTCTCTCTCAAAGCTCTGCCAGACCCTCTGTGTCAGGCTTCTCCTACCATGAACTTTGGGCAGCCCTGTCACACTGGTGTAAAGGAGGCTCTTCTGAGTTGTCTGCACTTCTCTCCTCTTCCCCTGAGTGTAATTTAAATGGCATAAAAGAGTTGTTTTATTGTTGAAGCCTGATACAATCTCAGGCCTTGTGCTTCTCACTGATTTAGCTCTCTTCCTAGCTGGGATCTCTGCAGGGAATGAGGCTGTTGTTCTGCAACTGCTTTAAGCTGCAAAATCAGAGGGGCAGCTGTCACAAGAGAGGTCCTGCCCCCTCTCTTTGCTGGGCTGTGTGTTCCTATGAGTACTGATACCTGAGACCTGAGCAGTCTCAAGAAGCAGATCCAGCTGGCAACAGGAGCAGAAAGAAATAAACACTTTTTGCATTCAGATTGGTTTTGGTGTGGAAGTTACCAAGCAAAATATGACACGTGAGCTAGAGCACAGGCAGGCAGGCAACTTGGGGAGATTCAGCAAGGCAGGTGGCTGCTAGTTTACTGTTTAAGATGGAAAGTGTATCACCACACATTAGAGCACTGGGGGGAAAGTCTGTCCTTTTGAAGGCCTTGTGGGATCTCACTCTGGCTGCCTGCAAGTCTCTTTCCTCCCATTTTCCATGGTACTGAGGAAAAGGTGTCTTTGCAGCTGCCCATCTAACTGTGCAATAACACATGTCCACCTGCACCTTCTTCCCAGTCTCTGAACTCGTGGTGTTCTTACAAGTTTCTTCTTCAACATCAATTATTCCTCTAGGAAAATGTAAGGTTTTTAAGAACATTTTTTGCACTCCACTGCCTTTAAGGCAGGGCTATAAATCATACTAAATGCCTCCACATTATGTAAATTGACTCCTTTGCAGAACATTTTTCATTCAGTATAAACAGAGCAATTACAGCCTTTGATGTTTGCCTAAAATTGCTATTTCTTTTCCCCCTTCCAAAGGGGGATTTTAATCTGTGTCATCTTTTCTCTTGTGTTATATATTAAATGAGAATGTGCTGCAAATGCTTCATCCCTACCCTCCTTTGTAAAAAAACATCTATGTTTAATCTGCTATCTCTCTAGCCCTCTTCCTGATGCGTGTCCTTTCCACTGGTTCATTTAACCTCTTTCACTCTTAGTGCATTCCCTTCTTGTATTATTAGGTGACACTTTCAGTTCTTTCCCTTCAAATTTCTTTCTCTTTTTCAGAGCATGTTTCATGCTTCAGTATAGGATGTTTCAAAAAGTGTATTCTTTTGGCCATGTCATGGCCAAACATCTTAAGCAGCTTCTTTTATGTCAGTTAATCATCATTTTGCCAAAGCTTCTCTGGGTTTCTGTATTGGTCATCCCAGTGTTGCCCTAGACACAAACAGTTGAGTACTAGAGCACTTCCTCTTCTCTGCAACACTGATGTTACATTGTGTGCTAGCTTTGTGTGCTGCATCAGAGTTACCTATAACAATCATGTTTTGATCCAAGAGAACCTGAACAAATATTATTTGATCCAATAATGACCTGAGCAATGAAAGCAGCAGTTTCCAGAATATGGCCTTTAGAAAAAGGCATGGGAGCCTAAAAATCAGAGTCTAGCTCAAATTTCCCCCAAAGTATCTAGAGAATGACAGAAATCCCAGAACAGTTGGGATTGGAAGGGACTTCTGGAGATCATCTAGCCCAGATCCCCTGCAGAAGCAGGTTCAGCTGCAGCAGGTTGCACAGAATCACATCAGGGTGAATTTTGAGTACCTCCAGAGAAGGAGATTTCACAACCTGTCTGCGCAGCCTCTTCCAGTGCTCTGTCATCCTCACAGTAAAGAAGTTTTTCCTCATATTTAGATGGAAATTCAGTTTGTGACTGTTACCCCTTGTCCTGTTGCTGGCTAGCACTGAAGAGTCTGGGCCCATCCTGCTGACAACTGCACACTGACAAAAATGTCTATTGTACTCAGTGATGAATTTCTTTTATCTAGGTAATGGCCTAATTAATTGCTGAAAATAAAGATCAGTTTTGTGTGCCATTTTTATAAGCTGAAGATCTAAGCTAAGGGATGTCTGGCTTTGAACATCTAAGGATGCTGATTTGCTCAGAGTCTAAGGTGCAGTGAAGTTCAGAAACTCCACCCCACTGTCCTGTAAGAAGATTAATTTTGTTGCAGTTAAAGTCAGATAGATCTTTATTTCTCTGTTTCAGATAGAAAAATCCATGACAGTTTGTTTCTCTGTATAATTTATTTTCTTAACTGTTTTTCCATGATGCTTCTTTAATAACAGGGACCCATGGAGTCAGTCACCCTGACAAAGCACTCTTTCAGTTAGCAGGTGGAAGTTCACAGTTGATTTTATCCCTGCTAGTGTCATCTTTCCTTGTCTTTGTGTCAGTGTTTTTGAATAAAAAAGTCAATTAATTCATCTGCAGCTATGGATTCTTTGCAATGCTGTAAACCTTTAAGTATTTCTAAAGCTCAAACAGTTAAGTGTGCCAGTTTTTCACTTGGCCAGCATCTTCTGTAGGCTGTACTGCTGTTTTCAAGGCAATACTCTTTATAGTCTTAGTAAGAAGCTTCTGCTATATAATTATTTAAATGCGTCCTGTCTTAGATGAATTGACCACAATGGTTCAGCAGACTTTACCATGGAGTGAATTTTTGCTGCTTCATTAATCCATTTTATTTTATCATTTTTTAAAATTTTTTTCACTGAATGATGTATTTGTTTTGCAAATCAACATCATATCTTTTGACAAAAATATTGGCATCTCTGCAAAATTAGGGATCTGTTGAACAATGCTTTGTTAAGTTAGGTATAACTGGATGTTGGAAGCTCAGCTGGCTTCCAAACTATCTGAACACTTCCAGGAAGCCCCATTTTTTGCTTTCACATCACCTCCCCCACCGCACCCCCCCCCATAGCTGTATTGTCTGTTACTGAGGCAATAAACCTCTTCTTAATTTTCTACTAGTCAATTCTTTATCCTTAACTAAGTCATCAAATATCCATGACCTTGTTCTTGGAAAGAGCTGATTTTTACTTCAACACCCTGCTGTAGCAAACTGTCCACAAAACACTCATGAAAGATACTGGATAATTTTCAGGTAATGGGTAAGGCAGAGTGATGGTATGTTTGGAACAACTAGGATGAAGATAATTTTGTTTTCTTATGGATTGTCCCATTTATATGTTCTTTCCTTTCCTTCACCTGGAACAATTTTCTTTGGAGCTGTCTTCCCACTTGAGGTCAGTTACCAAACACAGTCTAGTCCCATAAGAAATGAAGGCTGTGAGTGGCTCAGCTGGAAAACTTCCATTGCAACCAAATTGTTCAAAGATAAAGTCTAAATTTCTTTTTTTTTTAGCAAACACTGATCATTCAGTGTCATTTCACTCTAATCAAGCCCAAGAGATCTATTAACAAGAACCTGAGTTATTCTCACCTTCTGGGGCAGGTTGCAACAGAGGTGAAGGGCTGGATTTTGCCTCAGGCCTCTAGCAGTTGTAGTTGAGGAGCTTTGCTGGAAGTTTTCTTAAAATCTTCAATAGCTCTTCTTCAAAATTAAAAATTCCTTGCTAGTTACAGTAAACGTGGGGACATTTAAAGCCACTGTCCCTTTCCATATGAGTGACCCTGTCTATGCTTTCTGGAATTTTGTGCACATGCTTCTCACCTTTGCACTTAAAGGTTTGACATTATATGTTTCCCCTCAGGCTCAGAAGAAGAGTAAAAAACGGAAAAAGCTCTGTATTTTAAATGTCTCTTGAGCCTCAGCTCACAAACTTAGAAATAATCTTCTGTAAGAGCCACTGTTTACTCTCTCCAGTCACAGAAAATTCCTTGTGACTGAAATGATAAAAAGTGTTTATTTGAATGATTAAACCCCTGACAGTTCTTTCATTCCTTATTAGAAAAGTTTTAGTGTATCCTTTATCTTATTGGAACACACTGCAAGCAAATTATCCTTATTTACCTCCTTTTCTATGGCAACCCCTTCTGGCTTTCCTTTTCAGTCCTTAGAGGGGGAAACCTTCCTTTCCTTTGCTCTCTGCCAGCCTGGGCACTGCTTTGACACTGTTCCCAAGTCCTCCTGATTCATTGTGGCCCCACAGAGAAGTTCTTACAGACTGTTCTTGTAGTCCAGGGGTTTCAGATGCACAAGAGGGGAAAAGTCCTGTTCTGTTTACAGTGAACCATCCCCTGCCTTTGGCACACAGGGTTTAATGATGCAGAGACTGCAGTAAGCAGCACTACAGGACATCAGAGATGTAATCTGCCTTGCTAAAAGCAGTGCTGGTAATTTACAGCTCTCTGTTATGCAGGAAAAAAAAAAAAACAAACAAGGAAAAATTTTTCCTCACATAAGTTTACTCTGCTGTTTTACTAAGGTGCCCTCCAGCCAGGCAGGGGACAGGTCAGGAGTCATCACAACAAGCTGGGCATGAGTGAACTTTCAGCTGGATGATTTGAGAGGAAGGTGCATCTCATGCCTTTGGAGCAGGTAGAAACAGAGTTAGAAAATGAAGTAATGAAAGTGTTTCCTATGGGGCTTGCTCTGAATGGGTGCCATGTGGGAAATCTGTGAGGTGCCACAGAGCCAGCACCCCTATTGAGATCAGGTCTAGCAGAGCTGTCAACTTTCTTTCCCATGCCTGCCCTGTAAATCATGCCCATTTCTAAAGTTTTGGCCACCAGCAATGATCCGCAGTGTCAGTAGAGATTCTAAGTCCATATCTCTAAGAAGCACAATTTTTCAGAAGAAATAAATTGCACCAATTTTTCTCAAATGGCAATGACACCACTTTTATCCAAACTTTTTGTGGACAAGGGCCATTTAATGAGGTCTGAAATCCCATCCTGGACAAAGTCCCTGGCAGCAGACAAGAAGCATGGGTATTTAATGTCTAAAGTTTAGACACTCTGGATCTGCCAGATTGCTGAGGTATTTAATCTTGACTCATTATTGTGAGTGATTTGTGAACATCCTGAAGAATAAAAGTGATTATTTAGTTTTCATTTATTTTCATAACAGTATTTATCATTTATAATAATTAGGACAGCTTCCTGCAATTTGGGAAAACCTCCATGTATTCTTACCGACTTTAATGAATCACCATGGAGCCCATATTGCATTTCAAACACTTGGAGAGAGCTAGTCATTATTCACCTGCCTCCAGATTTCAATCAACAGCTCTGGGAGGCAGAAAAATGAAAGAAAAACTCTTGAAATATAATCAGAGAAATAACTTACTATTGCTTACAGAAATTAAACAAGTTTATAGAAAATGGAATGATTCTGTGAAGGCTTCTCAACAGGAGTAAATTTATTACCAGTTTGATTTGTAATGATTCAGTCAGCAAATAAATAGAAGTAATCCATGGATGATAAAAAATTACTGTTATTTAGAAATATGATTCTGCTATGATGCAAAGACATTCTTGATAGAATGACTTGACTCGTTTGTATTTAAAGTGGGGAAGATAGTTGGAGACCAAGATCTCTTGTATATATAGCTTAGTGATTGCATCAGATGCTAGGAATGGGAAGCTTACTACAAAAGTTTTTGAAAAGAACCTTGCATGCTGAAATAGCACATCAAAGTCTAGAAGCACACATACTCATAGCCCAATGGTACCTCAAACTCCCATATAAAGTCAATTATATCACCCCCAACACCACCAAATCTAACTGATGCTATGTATTAGATTTATTTTCTTCCTTTCTTTTGTATTCCCAGATGGAGGACAGTACATATGGAAATCAAATTCCAGAAATATTCTGAAGCTGGTGCCGTTTTTTATTTGATTCCAAATATTTTTGTATATGAAACTTGAGCTAGAAAAGGTGTGAGTGAAGGTTGCTGGGGTATATTGTACAGTGTGAATAAGTGTTGAATATTTCAAAAAGCCATTATTGTCCTCTGGGCAATCTTTTCAGTGCAGTGTGGGCCTGACTGTACTTGTCTGGAAACTTATATTGCACCAACTTCTGTCAGTAAAATACACAGGTGGCTGATGGCTGTGTGACCTTAAGGGCATATGGAAGAATGAACTTCAAAGCACTTAAATCGACAGAAATTTTGTCTGCACTATTCCTCATCAAAGTTATCCATGCTACTTTTCTGCCCTTTCTTTTCCTATGGAAAATTGCTACCAAACTGTACTGTCTGCCCAGAAACACCCTTTGTCTTGACTCTTGCTGATTAAACAGGTTTTGAAGTGCCAGCCACTTACTGCAGTCATACTGTTGAGTAAGGGTAGTGTGATTAGACAGAGTAAGGCTTTAAACAGCTAAATCTCACAAATCAGCTGGCTCTGTTTTTTCTTTGTTTTTGTGCTAGACCTCACCATTTTAGCAAAACATCACTTCAGGGTTTTTTAGGATGCACCTTTTTCCTTCAGCGAGGGTGTTGATATTTTAATTACAAGGCAGTGTGATCTCTTTTTGCAATGTTTGTGTCTGCTGCAGCATGGCTTCTCTAAGAGCAATCTCATTCAAGGGAAGGATAAGTCTTACTATTTGATAGTCTCTTTTGTGACTGTCAGTTAGGTGTTGATGAACTTTGCCATTAATAACATTTTTGCTTTTAACTCAGAACCCCTCACTACTCAGGATGTGTCAGGCTTCATTTGTTTCTGTCTTTTGAATAATCCACCTCTGAGGCTAATTTATGAAGAGGCAATCCTTGAGGTGGTTCATGAATATTAGTGAAGGACGCCCCTTACAGGTAACTATTATTTGTTACTCCCTTAGCATGAAACGTTAAAGAATTATCAACAGGAATGACAGGGGACTGATTTTGAAATTCCTTAAGACCCACAATGGAGCCAGTGAAATCCTCTGAATCTACAGAGTCAGAGGCTACAGAAGTCAAACCACACAACTGAATCTGCAAATCCCCTTCACCCCCAAATTTGGTGTTTGTATATCTTGAGGGAAGTGTTAGAAGTAATTTTACTGAGAATATGTAGATAAATAGTCAGCCTTCTTCTAGGTTGTCTCTTCAGACTTCTGTAAATGTGTCAGTGCTTATATATATATATATATATATATATGAGACAGATATATATCACCAGTTAAGCTCTCCTGGATGTACTAAGCCACCTCCAAGAGCAGATGAAAGGTCCATGATGTGCTGACAATAGTTTTTTCTCTCTCACTACTATCTGTTAACCTCAGCAACAGATTGACATAGCTGGAGAGGCAACAAAAAGTAAGGATCTGTCTGCACTCCACAGGACAACCTGCTCCCATTACTCTGTAAGGTCTCACAGGAATTAAAGCAGGATTAAAACTTAGTAGAAATTACTCAAAATAACATTGAAAATTTAACAAAGACTTTTCTTTTTTTTTTACTCTTACAAAGAGTACCCTTTTAATCAAAGCTTTTCTATTAGTGTCTAGAATACAATAAAACTGGATTAAGCTTTGTAAGTCTTACGCTGGAGCAGCTTTATAAGCTTTGCATGCTTTTGCATTAATCAGGGAATTTTATTCCCTTTGGTGTAGTGTCAGGTTGTGGGGGATTTTTGTGTGGTTTTTTGCTTTTTTTTAGGGGGGAGGAAGGCAAGGATGTGGAGTCTAGGCAGATTATTACAGAATTAAAACCTGCTTCCCTTTGCAGAGAAGCAGTTCTTCATATTGTGCAGTGAGACAGACAGGAATTTAGCTTGTGGAGGTGGAAATGCAGGTAAACAGGAGCTCAACATTTATGAGCATGCAGGCATTTTTGGATTTCAATCCACATATGCAAAAGTTAGCCACTCTGCAACTAACTTGTTTTGCATCTGAGCAGAGAAGGGTGCTATGATGAAAAAAATCGCTAAATCAGAAGATGCCATGACCACTTAAATTCAGTTTTAAATTAATGTGTATTTTTGGAAGTGTAAGACATGGACACTTCAAATGTAAATCACTGGCACTTAACACAGTTCAGGAGAAACATTTCTGAGCAAATGGTTCTGTTATGTCTCAAAGAGGCTGAAATAAAAAAGTGGGGTTTGTGATTAGCATGTTTCTTACTCATACAATACATAATAAAGACAAATTTCCAGTCTTTGGGGAAAGATACTGATTTTGCAGTATCATTCTAATATTCTGTGGTGTTTGCAAGTCTTCTTATTTACTAAATCTAACTTACTAAATTGGTGTTTTGATTTCATAGTATTCATTATATATTCATTAAAGTATTAATAGAATAGTTTTTAGCATGGTATTAACACATAGTTTTCATCAGGACCTTCTAACAATTTGCCAAATGGGGTGAACAGGACTGAGTTTTTTGAAAGCAATCTGGTACTGCTTTAGTTTGCAAGAAACTCCCCACAAATCTGGAAGCCAATTGTGTTCCAAATACAGAGTTTTTTTATTGCAGCTAATACACTCTGTAACAGAAATATTATTCTTCATTCTCTGGAGCAGTCACATACACCATACCTGAGTCTGTCCCACTGGTATTGGTGCCCAAGGGTACCTCTGATCTTGAAAAATAGCTAAATAACTAGAATGTCACAGTGCTGCTATGGCTTTGGGGCCAGAATATGCATCTGTGGAGCTGTTGTACCTTGCAGTCATTTGCTTTCCTGAGCCTTTTCACTGTTCTCATCATGTAAAGTCGCCTTAAGTGGCTTAAAATGTACTTGGTATTGGGATACATTTTGGGCTTCTTCCAAATGTGCAAAAGTACAACTCCTAGTTCTTAAGCCTGGCAGAAGTCTGGCTACTTGAAACTGGCAGAGCAGTACAAAATGCTTTTAATGTCAGTGAGAGCCAAGTTGAACAATTTTTTTTTCCATTAACTCTCTGGGCACAGACTAAGACATAATGTGTTTATTTTTAAGTCAGAGAATGCTCATGGGAATTGTTAAATAATTTCTTTAAATTGTGGTATAAACAAAATATCTTTTGTTATAATGCTTCAAGCAATGGCTGTTTCCAGGGAAATTACCTTAATTAAGCTATTCCCCTTATTTCTCTCATTATTCATACATTTCTGTTATTATTCACATTGTGGATTTGCTGGCAGCAGAGCAGTTGTACACAGCTGATTTGTGGCCTTTTGCAGAGGGGATTGATTTATCTGTTTTATTCCGTTCCTTAAATTGCAGTTAAGCAATAAACTAGGCAGAAAGTAGCTAATATACATAAACATTTAAAGATGTCAGCTCATGATGGAAATTACAGCAAAGAACTGAAATAATAAAGACTTTCTTATGTCCCAAGGATGGGTTAACTTGGATAGGGGAATGGGATAATATCCATGTAGGCATCTCCTGCACTGTAAAGCTTTTCCTTAGCTAAACTATCAGCCATTCATCTGTATTTTCACCCCACCCCAAAGAGTGCAACACACACTTTCAGTTTGGTGTAATGAATACAGTCTGACAAGCTCCCACATACTCCCACTATCACTTCAGGTACTTTTAATATCTCAGATCTCTTGGCCAGTTGGCCTCAATTGCAGAGATTGTTCCTTGGTCTTCTCTTTCCTTTGTGTAGACATGTACAAGGATAATCCAGATGCAGGTGGTCCTGAGTTATAGACATTTCCTGGGAAGTAAGAAGAATGCTGTCCACAGTTAAATGATGTAGATAACTTTTAAGCATATTTTGTTGTCATTATAAAACACAGTGATAAAACACTTCTCAGGTTTCTCATCTACAATAAAAATTGCAATTTTTGCATGTCAGTATTAGTTGGGCAGCAAGATAATATTGCTGGTGTGATGGCCTGATCTGGGAATGAGGCTGAGGAGCATGGTGGTGCTGGTGGTGGTGGTGGTGGGGAGCTCTCTGCTGAAGGTGAGGCTCACCTTGCAGAGGACTGCAGACTCCACATGGCCACGCAGTCATGTACAGACTCACACTCCTGGAGAGCAGCTCAAATCCAGGTATCTTGTAGCACACAGTAAACAAAACCAAAGCAATCCTCCATAGCTGAGTATGACCTAAGATGACACTTCCAGACAGGCTGCTGGAGTAGTGCCAGCTTTGTGAGACTGGGCCATTTGGTGCTTCCAAAGCATGTCAAACTGTACCAAAATACCCAGGCACTTCACCATGTGCAGTAAGAATAAGAAATAAAACAAGCTGTGGTGTCTAGAAGCTGGTATGTCCCAGATATGTAAAGCTAACAGAAGGAAAATTGTAACTATTGACATAAGAGACATGGTAACTGCCTTTGGGCACAGGGTGAATGCAGATTGCAATTTCACTGAGTGATTTTGTGCTGGTTGATCCCAACTGATGTGCTGAACCAAAAGTATCGCTGTCTGAACAGGAGTGGGTTGGCTGCAAATTACACAAAAACAGAAGTAACAACCAAACATCTTGTAACGTATGTATTCCTCAGAAGTGACATAGTGGCATAGTTTTATCGAAACTCTTTCTTGATGCTTCCATATAAGATTTTTTTTTCAATTTTTTACAGTGCAATTAATCATCATCTGTATTAGCAAGTGATATCTGCACTGGACAGTATTTCTGCTTTGTAAGGTCCCTTTCTGTGAAGATATCAGAGCTTTTACAAACTGGATTCCAAACCTTTTTCAATTGGATTGCTCTAAATCACAATCCACACTAGTGGTTAGTGATGCTCTGGTGTTGTAAACTGATATAACCTGATGCCTGCTTAGCAGCCAGAATATGGTGGGGAAAAGCAAGCACAATCACTGTTTTCACTGAATGTATTTTAGAATCACTCTGGAAGTACCAGAGCAACCCTGAGTAGCTGAAAGGCAGGTGGCTGGGGGTGAGAAAGGCTCAAGAGTTACCAGTCCTCAGCTGGGAGAAGGTTTCTGTCACCTGCTGCCTGCTTTGCCACCTCCCTCCCTCAGCTTCCCAGCTGCTCTCAGAGCTTGCAAAGTCATTTCAATCCATTTGGTTCAGTTACATATATATATATATATTATATATATATATATATATATATATATATATATCTTAACTCTCCTACATGTGTGGTCCTCAGTGGTTCCCTCTGTACTTGTGCACTCCTGCTACCAAAATGAACCTTATTGCTCCCTTCAGCTTCTTGTTCCTGTATGACCCAAGATGCTGGAATAATTTGGGTAGTAATATTCATGGAAAAATTACACTTGTGCCTCACAAATATGTGGACTACCTTATTGAAATGGAAGCAATTAGTCCACAGTAACAGAGCTAAATGTTCAGAGATGAGAACTCTTCAGCCAGGTCCTCGGGATAAAAGGAAATGTATCCATCATTCTGCATATTTTTTGCAACTGAAGAGGAAAATTTTCACTTCTATTTTCTCACTGGTGTCACTTTAGTGTCAGATAATTATTCTGGACTGCTTTTCATGATAGATTCAGAAAAAAAATGGATTTCCACAGGCAGAATATCTCAAATTTATTAAGTATCTGGCTTTTCCAGTGATTTAATATATTTATGGTGTATAGACATTTACATACTCTTGCAGATATAGGTACACTCACATATATTCACACATATTGACAGATATAAAGGTCTAGTTGTATAAGTGGATACATATAAATATAAAATAAAATATCCTGTTCAGTTCTGTTGTCCGTAAAATATTGATGACTTCTTTCTCCTTTCAAATATCAGGAAAAGACTTATTTTTTTTTCTATTGGCAGTATTAGCCAATTAGTTAATTCTGGATCCTTTTTCCTCCAGGTATTTTGTATCATCTCCTTAGAGTGAGTAATTAAATTCCAATATAATTAAAATTTTAAAAATTCAAATTACTGCAAATTAAAGAAAATAATAAATAATTTAGACTTGAGGGTGACACCAGGTAACATGAAATAGCAAAATACCAGGATGCCTCAGTCCTCTCCCAGTTTATCTTCCTTTACACCTGCTTTTCACAGACTTTTCTCTCATCAGTGAAGTGGTACCCATATTGTTTGTGCTTATGTAGCCCAGCAGAAGATTTTTGTAGTCTCAGCCTCCTTGCTGCAAATCATTTTGAAGGTTTGCTTCAGTGACTTGAATTACTGCACTGATTATTCAATGCAGAGAAAAAAAACCCCAAACCAAATAAAACCCCCAAGAAAACCCCACTGGAAGAATGGATAAGGCAAATAATTTGCTTTTTTGGAACAGTAGACTCTGACATAAAAAAAAGTGTCCTGTAATAAAGACCCTATAAATTGGACAAGTTTGTTTTCTTCCCCTGAGTTAAGCCTTTAAGTTATTAATTGTGGGGTTTCAACTTTTTTTTTTTTTTGACAGTTTCAGTGCTGACTTCATTTCCAGATTGCAGCAGGCACATAGAGATGGCACTCAGTGGCTCTGCTTGCTACATCCTGTTTGCACATCTTGTCAAAATCAGGAGCAGCAGGCAATTTCTGGCTCAGAGAAGGAGAGTTTTCCACTGCACTGAGGAGCCCTCTGCCCCAGCACATGGAGAAACAGAGGCTGGGACAGGCACATGGACTGTTCTGATTTGCACCCAGGGAAAAAGCAGGAGCCTGTGTCAGCAGAGATCATGGGTGGGCATTAGGAAAAGGTTCTTCACCCAGAGAGTGGCTGGGCACTGGAACTGGTGCTGGAGTTGGTGCACAGCCTGCCAGGGTTCACAAAGTGCTTGGGCAACACTTGGGCATGTGAAGAGATTCCTGGGGGTGTCCTGTGCAGGGCCAGGAATTTGCTGATTCATGTGAGTCCCATCTGGGTCAGGATTTTTTATGATTCTATCAGTTTTTGACAATATCCCACATAAAAGTTTGATAAATCTAAAACTAGATAAATAATCCCAGATATGTAGATATTTCTTCACTTTGCTGGTGTTTTTGGTTTTGGTTTATTTGTGTTTTGAAAAAACTTTTATATTTAATGACAAGAATAAAGTGATATTTGGTAATATTTATATGATTTGTATATAACTTGAGTTATATACAAGTATTATTTTTGAAGCCCACCAGAGCACTGAGATCTTCTAGTGAGACAAACTCATTATTCAGATTATTTCCATCCCAGCTGGAACTGCTGATACTAATTTAAAGTAGCCCACAGAATAACTTCTTTTCTTAAGAGTAAGACTATCTGTAGACATTTTTAGTTGCAATGAATGATTAAAAAAACCTAGATGGAAAAATATGTAGGTTACAATTTGACAATGGTGAGTGATTTTATCATGAATTCACACCTAGTGTGTGATAGCTGTTGTAGTTCAGAGGAAATGAAATTGCTTGTACAAGGATCATTATTGCATAAATGCAATGAGATGTATCTGAAGAATAAGTTCTAAACAAAATTGCCTGTACATTTTCATATCAGACCAGGCAGAGCAGCTTCTAAGGCAAATCATACTGTTTGTTTTATTCCTAGTCATCTGTAGCCCTGATGACAAGTCTGCTGTAGTAGTGTGTATTCAGCAGTACGTTAGATAGGTGACAGCAAATATCTGGTGACAAGTTGGCAATTAAAGTGTGTGCTGCCTTTAGGCATTTGCTATGAAAGGTGGTTTTGACTTTTCTTCCTTTGAAATATATCATGCAATGTCTGATGAAAAGGACATATGTTATGATTTAAAAGCATTGGTGACATACCGATCAAAGAAAGAGGTTATATTTTAAATAAATAGTTGTGTTTTCAATCTTTTCTGGGAACCCTGAATTTTGATGTTAAAACTGCAATTATTTAATTCACAAGATGATTCATGTTTCATTATTTGAACAGAGCAACTCATCTCCCTTTAAATTGCTCCTAAGTTGAAAAAATCCCAAAACACCACCCCACCACCCAACTCTGACTGGCTGAGTGGACTGCTTAGGTCTGTATGAATGACCTGGTAGGTTTGAATACTTCATAGTCCAGACATGTTCAGCTGCAGCGCTGAATGCTTTGGAGAAGCAGGTCTGATAAACCCAGTGGCCAGATAATCTGTTAGGAAAAGTTCATCAGGCAGTTAGCACTTGCCATATGTCCTCAAGCATAAAGAAAAATGTCCTCTATGAATGTGTCTTATCAATCAATTGCAGGTGTTCTTGTTATGTGGAACTGACTCTTCTGAGAATAGCTGCTCTCTTGTTCTCAGCATTATCATCTGACAGTGAATTTCAGGTGCTGCATGCTCTGTGAGAAGTATTTCCCTTTAGCCTTTCCATTTCATTTCATGTTGCCTTGTTCCTCTTCTGAGAAAGGGCAAACGAGAGTCCTTTGAATTACCTTCTCTGGATCATTCATTACAATAGGCAGAGGTGATAGAGCTTCTGATGATTAAGTTTGGTATTCCTATTTTACTTCCTATTACAATACCCTGTTTTGGGTTGCTTTTAACTTTGTCAGACATGAATGCTTCAGGCTGTAAATGTCACTGCTACGTGCCCACCCTAAGATGAACATTTTTCAGAGGTTTCAGGCAAAGTAAGTCAGCCACTTTTAACAAGAAAGAAAACAACTATGAAAAAAAAACATAAAAAAAAGAGAAGCTGTTTTTTTCAGTATTACGAAAAGCACTATGATGCAATTTTGATTATTCAGCTATAATCCAGGCCCTATGGGTCTTGGGAGCTGTGTCTTAATGATCTCTTCTCCTTTGAATATTCACTCTGTAACAGCTGCTCTGTGCAGCCTGTTGTCCCAGTCCCTGTGTCTCCTTTCCTGTGAAGCAACAAAGGCATTCATCCCCTTTCGGGTCCCAGATCAGCCTGGGCTGAGTCAAGGATGGGAAACATCAGTGTGGGTACACTGAGGCTGAAAGGGAGAGTAGGGAAAAGAAAGCCAGGTCAGGAAGAAGTGGTGGCTATGTGAGGAGATGGGGCACTGGGAGGAGTCAGACTCCCCCCACAGCATCAGACAGGGCTGAAGAGCTCAGCTGCACCCATCTTGAGCTTCAAACCAGCAGGTGTGAGGTGATGGCCAGGGTGTCCCAGCCAGGCTGTGGTGACACATGCAGGGCAGCAGCCAGTCCAGAAGCTGCAGCTGAGGTGCTGCAGTGAATCCAACCCCAGCATCCAGCCCATGATGGGAACAATACCCTGTGAAAAAATGGAATGGAAAGTGCTTCAGAACAAAGGAATGCTTGAGTTCAGCTTGTCACTGCAGTGGGATTACATCTCTCTTGAGCACTCTATTTTGAAGTCTTCAATTGTATGATTACTTATCATTTTGGCTAAATGTCACCTACTCAGTCAAAACACAGAATTAAACTTCTTAAGGGATAAGTATCAGACATGTAGTAGAGAAGATGGCTCTTTGTAAGATCTCAGCCCCATTTATTAAAGATGGTTGGAGGAGTTGCATGAACCTCTTGGAGGAAAAAAGAATGGCCAGGTGATGCTGTGGAGGATCAGCTACAAGTATTGCCTCTGCCACCATGTTCCTGTGCAAGGGCATTCAAGGCTTACTGTGAGCTTTTCACATGTGGACAAAATGTTCCTCATTTTCTGTGATATGTGATATGAAACTCTGGGATCAGGTCCATCAAAGGACTGAACACTCAGATTTGTTGTTTGAATTAGAATTTGCTATAGAAGGCTTTGAAAAAGTGAGATTGAAAGTGTCTCTTCTTGGGTACTCAAAATTAATGCATGTTTTTAACTCTAATAGCTGTGTCTCAGATCCCCCTTTGCAAAGTGGATCCCCACTCATTTGCTGGGTATATAAAAATACAAGTCATTAACAGATCTCACATAATATAGGCATCACGGGAAGAAGCAAATAGTTCTGTCTCCAGTGTGTGGTTTCAGTAGCCTGCAGGAGGTAAAATATGGAGACAAAAATGAGAAAAATACAACAATAAAGAGCTACTAAATATGTACTAAAAAACATAAGGTGCCTAGGGAAAAACAGTTTCATGTAATTACCAATGGTGTTTATGTCTACACTGGGATTGGTCCTGTAAAAGCAGTCAAACAAATGCTCCTCCATTGCCTCTCCAAAAATAAGAGGCTCAGTCTCCACAGTTTGTCCTTACCTGGAATTTCCACCACTGTGATTTTAATGACCCAGTCTTGAATGACCCCTGCTCCTGACCTACCTGTTGAAACAGATTCACTGAGGTGAATATTCCAGAAAAAACAGCACTGCTCATTTATAGTCTCAATTAGCTCACAGTGGCATTGAAGCTCCCCAAGCTTCTTTCTGTTCTGGTCCTTCTCCTGTGAAATACATCTTCTCTTAAACTTTAAAAACTGTGACCAGACAGACAAATTTTCACATAGATTTTTTTCTCCATCAAAATACCAAGACAAATACCTGAATACTTGGCTTTGAAAAGTTTAAGGGAGAGGAGTGGTGGGGGAGGGAAGTCCATTTAAGCATTCTCTTCCAGTTCAACTCCAAATTAGGCATTTGCATTAAAAATCTGGAGTAAAAAGATTTTTTTCAGGCCTTTTACTGTTCTGGTTTTGTCAGGAAAGGGGAATGGTCCTCAGTAAAAAAAAATCCCAACATAAAGTTATCCTCTATAAACAAGTTTCAGAATAGGAAATGGACACAGTACTGGCTGGATTTTTCAGCACAACATGGAAAATATGGCACATTTTGGCAGCAATATCTGGTGGCTTTAGAGCCACTGTGACACCAAAGGGCTTCTGAGACAGGTCCAAGGCTCCAGGGCTGTGAGGTCTGAACAGTCTTACCCACCTCTGGGACAGGATCACTTGCAAGCACCGTGCATGATAGATAAGACATGTAGTTTCTGGGAAGTCAAAATGTGCACAATGCCAAGCTGCTAACAAAATCTGTTGCTCACATTAAATAGAGGCAGTGCCTGCCTTTTTCCATCCAAGACTGGGCAGCTGTCGATTCAAAATTTCTTGGTTCAAATTTTTTCCAGAAGAATGGCATGGATGGGGTTCTCCAGCTGAATTGATGAAAAGTCTGACTGCCTCTAGGCAGTAGAGAGAAAAACAACAGAGTGAAATTAGTCTGACTTACTTCAGGTGTCTGTGTTGAGATGCAATGATTCATGTCCTAGAAATTCCTGCTTCTCCACTGATTGCAAAGGCAGGCAAGGAACCCACCTCAGGTCAAGGAAGCTGCACACACCTAGATTTAGTGAGATGAAACTCACCATGGAAGATGTTGTGCTTCCTCCCTCTGACAGGTAAACAGGAAACACAGGTGCTAGACTGCATTATACAGGGAGTGAGTGTGTTCCTTACAGTACCCAGTTAGTCCCCATGGCAGAGCTAGGAAGATGAGGGACTCCCCACAAATGTGGGCAGATGCATTGTTTCTAAAGCTGAGCCAGGCTCAGGAAACACAGGGAAGTAATTAGGAATGGCCTCTGTGCAAAGAGTGTGAGAAAAGACACTTTGCCTGGTCATAAACTCTTTTGGTTGGGAGCGACCTCTGGCCCCACCTGAACTTCCTGTACTGTATCTAAAAATAATGTGTCACATTCTATAAGCAATCACACAGCAAAGTGTGTGCTATTCAGAATGTCATCATTATGATTTTCAGTCACAAAGACATTGTTCCTTAGCTTGATGAAGGACTCCCTTTTGGAGTGGCTTAATGCAGACTAAGTAGTAGTTTTGAGGAGAAAATCAGGAAGTGAATAGTAATTGCACTTGTCTGTTCATGATTAAAAAGGATATATTAAAAATCATACAATGCTTAAAAGGTCATCTAAGAGGGTATTAATTTTAGTGGTGTGAATTATATAAGTCCAGAGAAACCTATTCTAAATTATCAATAGTAAGTAAAACCTATTTCTGGTAAATAAACCAATTTCTATTTTGAAAAACATATTTTCTGCACCATTTAAGACAGCAGGAGCCCAATAGAATCATTAATTTGAATGAACAACTTTCACAGTGTCAATTCAGAGGTTCTGAATGACAATAAACAGATTTATAAACAATGTCCTATCCATATGTAAAAGTGGTAAAGGACTATTACATCTGAAGCAATGTTCTCTTTAAGTGAATGGGGCATTCTGTGCCCTTAAACTAGCAATGTTTTTAAGAGTTGCAATGCCTGAGACTAGAGGAGCTCTGGTATTCTGTGAAAGTCTTCCAGTCAGCACAGAAGACAGAGGCTTCATGGGGCATGGCTGGGGCTATTGCATTAGGCTCTGGTATGTTTTTTAACCTGAGACATTTATAGGAACAGGATTCTGAGCCCTGAGTACCTTAGCTGGGCCATAGACCATAAAAGGTGAGAGCAGGGCAAGTGTCAGAGGAAGCTGGGAAAACTCTATATGTGCTTTTAGCAAGTAAAAAGATCCTTGGGATAAGATCAATGGTTAGAAATACGGACATCAAAGGAATAGGAAGTTCAATAATTTTAAAATCACAGGAATCAAGGAAATGATGGCATTAGCAACAAGCTCAGAGACCATCCAAAATGCATTTTTTAAATAAATGTGAAGACCCTACAACCCCCCCCCCCCCGCAAAAAATAAGATAAAATTGTGATTTCTAATGCAAATGGTGAAAAAAGATTTTACAAGGATGAGAAGGGAAGGAGCCTGGTGGAGTGGGTCTGAATGCATCAATCAAGTGACTAAATGACCAGAATATGAATTTTGGGCTTTCCAAGAGCTATTGATACAGACTCTGACTAGAGTGTGTGCAGGGAATCCATTGCAGAGCCAGCCCAGCAGCCTCAGCAGACTCCCAAACCCACCTGGAACATGCTGAACTCCTCGGACATTACCCTGTGCTACTGCAGGCATAAAATCTGACCTTTGCCCCAGGAACTATGAAAGGAGGACACCAGAAGATAATGTATAACAGGGGTATTACAGCTTGATAATAAAGTGTGCTACTCTGTTTAAGAGACAGTTGAGTCACAGCAGAGGAAAAAAGGAATTCAAAAACCAAACTGAGTCATACTGGGAGGGAGATGGTAGAATGAAGGGCTAAAAAATGCCAAAATGAGAAAATAAAGAAACATGTTTCTGAACACAAACTGAAGGAAAAATAAACAGCTCATTTTCCAAATTCTCCTGTGCATCCATTACAGATCTGCCACCAGCACTGCTCAGACAAAGCAGCTCTTTCAAGTCTTCTGGGCATCCATGCATGCTACTGAGCTCTGCTGTTCTTCAGGACAGACAAATTATGGTACTGGCTGAATCTAACACCTCCTTTTCCCTGTGGCAACTTTGAGAACTATGTGAAATGATAGTGAGGTAATAGAACTGTCTGTTCTACCCAACACTGCAGCAGTATCACATTTAAATACATGCTCCTGTGAAATACAATAACATTAAATTCAAAAGTTGGCCTACACTGACTATTTATTATTTTCTTTTCTGTATTCATCATTTTTAAAAGGTAGGAGTGAAGCGAGGTTGATGCAAAGAGAAACATTTAAACTTTAGCCTTACTACTGCTATGAGATAGAATTACCTGTGTTTTGACATAGGGAATTAGGCTAGAGGACACATCTATACTGTTATAGCTAATGGCATTAGAAATGCTTTGTAGATAATTTTATATGGATATATAGTCACACCCCCACAGAGCCATGCCTCACTTGAATATTGGCAAAGTTCAAACATAAATTTTGTGTCTAAGATTGACAGACTCTAAAAGCAAACATATCTTGGGATTTAGTTTTCGTATGAACTGAAGGACTGGAATTACATGTGTGGAATGCTGATTAAAATGACAAATTGAAAGAAAAAAAATCATGGCAACCAATGTGTGCAATGTAACAGCAATGAAATGCACCAATAAGCAAAATCACCCTGATGTATTGGGAGAGATGTAACTAAATACATTAAAGGGAATGGGTGAAGATATGATTGTGTGATAACTCACACGAAAAGTGGAGCTTATGAGCAGAAGAAATATGTTCTCTCTCCCAAGGATGTGATCATCCAGCACTTACACAGACCAAATCAAAACTGACACGGTTAAAAAATATTTGCGTAGATAACAAAATGCATGACTGTATCATTTAATATTTGCCTTTGCTTTGTAGGTTGATTTTATTACTTATAATAAAATGTCATGTTTTATAAATCTCAGTCTATTTGCTGTTCTGCTTCTTATTCCTTATCCTCTCTACTTTTGAACAAAGCCCTTGAACAAATTGAAGTAGGGCTATCAGTCAGGGGAAGGGAGGCCTCTTCTAAGCTGGTAACCTTCGTTAGTGGCCAATTGATCCAAACAGGCAACAAATTCACAACTGTACATGCAGCACATAAGCATTAGGCATTGGAGAAATTCCAAATTTTTTCCTAATGTTTTCCATTTAAAAGTGTAAATATTCATCTCAGTGGAGACCATTGATTTTACACTCACACAAGGAGCAAAGTGATCAGTGGTCAGATTACAGCCCTCAAGTGAGGTTTGTGTTGTGATTTGTGGCAGTGGCTGAGTGGAGGGTGTGAAAGGGGCTGGAAAGGGAATGGTACAAGGGCACCAACAAGGATGATGGGTGCTTTCCTTCTGGGACACTGCTCTTCTTCCCTGGTAGCTAAATCAGTCAGACACCTTAGGACTTGTGAGAAATCTTTAATTGCTGCTTGATCAGCTGCAATAAGAGAGATTAATCCAGCTTTCAGTGAATTTAATGATGGCAAGATTTCCGTGGGCAGCAAATCATGTTATCCTGCTCTGGAGTCAGCTCTGCTGCATTGGAAAGGTGCTGCAAGAGCAGTCCCTCAAATCTAATGGAAAGCTGTGTCAGATTTATGTGAGGGTCCCTGAAATAATGCTCTTTCCTGGCTGAGGAAGTCCATTATCAAGAAATAAATCCCAGGAGTGTTTTATGCTATATCATGATACACTTAATTCAGCTCTGAACTACTCAGAGTCAGATCAATAGGACAAAATATAAAAAACTGCTATCCTAGATGGGTTAAATAAACATACTCTCTTTCCCAGCTGCTGCTGGAAAGATGATTCCAGATTATGTCAACAAAAAATGCCCTTAATAACTGATGGATCCACATGTGTGTCCAGATGCTCATCACTGCTTGTGATAGCTAGTTACCCATCCCTGTCATATGGCTTTTTGGATCATCCTCTGGCTTTATTCTGGGCTCCCCTAGGATTAAAAATACTCAGCTAAAAGAATAAGTTAGCTCATGCCTTTGATATTTAGCCTTCTTTGTGAACCCTCTTATTTTTTTGTGAGACCATGTACAGAGAAAGAAAAAAGGAAGAAATCTGGGAACGTGGGAGTGATATGTGCAAAGAACAAGAAAACAGGAAGAGCTATTTTACAAAGGGCTGAAAGACAGGCCATAGAGAAGGCATGAAGCACACCAAGGTTAAAAACAAACAAGCAGAGACAGAATGAAACAGGAACAGGACAGCAGAGTCAGGATTACTTGAGTAAACCATGAGAAGAATAGAAAGTGTCCACAGTTTTCAGAAGTGATTGTTTGCTATGCAGTCCTTCTGCCTGCACTGCTGTGCTCCTGCCTAGGAAGCAGCTTTTTTCATTGACCTCTTCTGAGGGGCCTCATCCATACTTCCAGCACATTTCTTGCTTGTGCAGGAGCTTAGCATGGCCACTGAAACCTCAACCCATTCTATGGAGCATCCCTGATTATCAGAAAAATAAAATTATTTAAGTTGGAAAATACCTCTAAGATCATTGAGTCCAATCATTAACCCAGCACTGCCAACCCACCACTAAACCATGTCCCCAAGTGCCACATCCACATGTCTTTTGAACACCTCCAGGTATGGTGTCTGCACCACCTCCCTGGGCAGCTATTCCAATACCTGATGACCCTTTCAGTGAAGAAATGTTTTCTAATATCTAATCTAAACCTCTCCTGGCACAGCTTCAATCTGTTCTTCTTGTCCTGTCTCTTGTTACTTGGGAGGAGAGACCGATCCCCACCTGGCTAGAGCCTCCTTTCAGGCAGCTGTAGAGAGTGATGGGGTCTGCCCCAGCCTCCTCTCCAGCTGCTCCTCATCAGGCTTGAGCTCCTGTCCCTTCAACAGCTCTGTTCCCTCCCTTTCTCCCTCAGTTCCTCATAGGATTCAGTCTCCAGACCCTTCACCAGCTCTGCTGCCCTTCTCTGGACATGCTCCAGCCCCTCAATGTCCTTCTTGTCATGAAGGGCTCAGAACTGAACAAAGGTCTTGTGCAGCCTCACCAGTGGGACAATCACTGCCCTGCTCCATTTCTGACACAGGCCACGATGTCATTGGCCTTCTCAGCCACAGGGGCACACCCTGGCTCAGCTTCTGCCACTGTCAACCAGCACCCCATGCCCTTTTCTCCAAGGCAGCTTTCCAGACATTCTTCCCCAAGGCTTGACTGTTTCCTGGGGTTGTTGTGACCCCAGCACTTTGTGTTTGAGCCTGACAGAACTGACTCATTGATCCAGCCTGTTCAGATCTCTCTACAGTGCCTTTCTGCCCTCAAGCAGATCTACTTGGTGTTGTCTGCAAATTGACACTGTTGGCAAATTGACCCCATATTGACAGCTGGATGAAACTCCATGCACCACTCCCAGGGGCCATCAGCCAATTTTTTACCCAGCAAACAGCGCTCACTGATCCAAGCCATGAGCAGCCAGTTTCTCCTGGAGGATGCTGTGGGAAATGAAGTCACAGGTTTTACTGGAGTACAGACAGACACATCCACAGTGTTTGCCTCACCCACTAAGCAGGTCACTGGGTTACTGGAGGAGATCAGGTTGGTCAAGCAGGACCTTCCTAAACCTGTGCTGGCTGGGGCTGGCCCCTGGTTGTCCTGTACCATCTGATGGCACACCACAATGAGCTGCTCCATGACCTTCCCCAGCACCAGGGTCAGACTGACAGGCCTGTGGCTCTCTAGGTTCTCCTTCCATCCCTTCTTGTAAATGGGCATCCCATTCACTCCCCTCCAGCCCCCTGGTACCTCCCCAGGTGTCCAGGGCTGCTGGTAGATGGTGGTGGAAGGTGGCTCAGTGAGCACTTGCACCAGCTCCCTCAGGAGTGCCACCCGGATCCCTTCCAGCCCCACAGACCCATTTGTATCTAAGTGATGTAGCAGGTCACCAACCATTTTCTCTTGGGGACTTCTGCTCTTCTTCCCTGTCTCCAGCTCAGGGGTCTGGGTACCCAGGGAGCAACTGGTCTTACTGTTAAACACTGAGGCAAAGAAGGCTTGAATTACTTCTGCCTTTTCCTTTTCCTTTGTCACTGCGTTTGTTCCTGCATTCAATAAAGGATGGAGATTTTTCTTTCCTCCTTTGCTTGTTAATACATTTATAGCAATATTTTTATTGTCCTTTACAGCAATAACCAGATTTTGTTCTAATTGGGCCTTGGCTTTTCTGACCTTTTCCCAGCATAACCTTACAATATCCTTAGAAATACATTTTTTTTTTAATTCCTCCTTTATATATTGTACTTATTAACAGAAAGCCTGGGGATTAGTGTGCTGTGCATAATTTCCAGATTGCATTTATCTAATTATTCCTTTCCCCCCTCCCTTTACAGATTTTATGCAATTTTTTTTAATCAATGTTTATTTGCAGAGTTTACTAAGTGACAGATAGTATGAAATACTGCTTTAGGACAGATTAATACATATCAGCTTCTTATGAAGCCTAGGTGATAAATGACACTCTGCATAAGTGAAAGATGGGCTGACAAATCTCAGAATGATAGCATGTCTCTTTAATGTCTTTGCCACAGCCTGCTCACACATCCTTCTTTGAACACAGCTTGGGATCAGACTCTCTATTTTTCTTTTCAAGTTGAAGCTGGAGATCCATTGAGGTGATATATATTCTGCTTACATGAAAAAGCATTTGTGATTATGATGCATTCAGCTGGGGTCTGTTTCTGCAACACCAAGGATATTCTCTCTTCCGTGAAGTCTTATTTGCAAGTTAACTAGTAACAAAGTGAAGTCTTGATGCAGTCTGGGTACTGTAATAGCATTCTTTCTTGTGCCACTTAAAAAATACGTATTCAAACCCATGGAAACAATATAATTTAAAGTAATCTTTCTGGGATGACCTGAAAGGAATGAGTTGCAAAAGAAATTCAGTAGTTTCAGACAATCAAGAGTTGACTGGGTTCATTTTAAAGCTCAGGAGGGGTATTTGCTAAATGGAAGAGAGATTTGGTACAATGCCTGCAAAACAGGACAGTGTGAGGGGACATTTCTGCCATTTGCATTCCTGGTTCTGTCTCACAGACAACGTGAGCAGCAATCTCATCCATCAGCAGGGCTGGAAGGTCTGGAAGCTCTCTCACACCAGGTGCCCTGGATGGCTCCAGAAACCAGAGCCCACCATCCCCTCCAGAGGACAGGGCACTGAGCAGCAGGTGTCACCCTCAAGAGGTTAGAGCCCACCAGCTGTGCCCCATGGATTTGGAGACCTCTTTGACATGAATCTGGCCTGATCAGAGGACTGTGAAAAGCTTGGAGAATGCTGCTCTTCATCATTGCCACATGGCTTTATTCATTTTAGGAGAACAGGCCCTGTTCTCAGGCCCAATTTAAAAGTCAGGCTCTTCTTAACACATATCATCTGTATTCAGGTTTCCTTCATCAAGAAATTAGGGAAACATGGAGAAAATAGACTGTTCATATTTCTGTGTATTCCAGCAGAGCTGTTAAAGCTACCATGCAAAATAAATCTGTGTATATGGTAAGGAAAAAAATAATCTTTATCTCTTGTTTTAGGAGATCTCTAGGTCTAGGTTTGCTGTCTTGGCAAGTATCTAGTGACTGCCAGGTCTATACACCATATCCAAAAATCCCTCTTTTGTCCCTTGAGAAGACAGAGATTAGCACAAAGGGTTTTCAAAGACAGATTTCTGGAAAATATCAGTAATGGCCCTTGGATCAATGGGCTTTTGTCTCTTATTTGAGTTCCAATCAGGTGCTAATAAATGGCAATAGATCAGGGCATACATTTTACCTTTAATTTAATGAACAATATGTGTGATGGTGAGAACAGAGTCTGTGGATCTTAACAAAGCATTTAGCATGAATAAAAAGTTTTACTAAATCCTTGAGGGTGGGATTAAGGATTTTACCTGTACTAACCAGTGAACTGTCCAAATCACTGCACACCACTCTTTTCATGGTAAGAAAAGTCCCTTGGAGATCTGCTACAGGAGAAAAGGTGAATAAAACCAGCAATTGCAGCATGGGAAAAGCCACCAAAGATTTGTGGAGAGGGCTTTTTCTTTACATGGTGTGGGTAAAAAAAGGATCGCTGCACAGAGCCAAAAAAATAGCCTGTACCAGTCCCAATCTTCTTGATTTGATCCAGTTCTGTCACAAGCTGCCAATAGCAGCAAATTCTGATTTGGATTTTCTGAATATTTGACCCCAGGATGAATGAATGTATTAATTCAGCAAGAAAACAAGTCTCACTCATCTGGTCAAACTGGCCAACTAGAGAAACTCATTTCCCTGTGCAAACCTGAATCTGGGCTGTCAGAAGCTTCTCTGACTGTATCTTGGGCTCCTTGGAAAGAGGTTTAATCTTATTTTTCCTAATGCTCAGTGAGTGGGAAGAGAGAATTGTTTTTGCAATGTCACAATGTCCCATCCAAATGTGCTAAGCACAGATCATTTAGTGCAGCGGGTGAAAACAGATGCAGGAACAGTGCATAATTTATCTTTCTTCAATACATGACTGCAAGGGTGAAAAAAGGAAAAGGTAGAAATCAGGAAACATTGTGGAGGGTCAGGTAAGGAAGAGAGTACATTGACAGCCCAGAACTCCTTGGTGATGGGGAAGCTCTCTTAGAGCAGCTCTGCTACCCTGAGGGACCATCCCAGCATGGGGATGCTCTTGGAAAAGTAAAGCAGAAAAGCAGGGTTAAAGGATTGCCTATTTGATACCTGCAGCTCCTGTCTGGGCTTTTATTTGAGAGTGTCACTTGTAACTGCAGCCCTCAGGAAAGCTGCTGGGCCAGAAAGGTCTAATTAACACTGAATCACCTGTCCCCTGCTTGCTGCCATCCCACCGGCGCTGGGAGCAGGTGGCAATAAACAGCCTGGCGTGGGTGGCTCTCCTTTATTAGCTACCTGGAAGCTACAGAAAAGAGGGGAAAGGAAAAAAAAAAAAGGAGCTCCCTAGCTGAGAATTAAGCCAAAAACATCAATTGAATATGAGGCTGGAAAATGGCAGCACTGCCATAGATCAGAGAGCAAATAGCAGTTCCTTCCAGTGCTGGAGAAGTGCGGGTAAACGCTCATTGTTCCCTCTCAGCTGAGTCACTGCTTTCGTTGCTGGGTGTTAAATGAATCATTCCTCTCATTTTCCACTTTGTTATAATTTGTGGTTGTGTTTCCAACCCTTTCTTAACCACTGTAGAGGAATGCTGAGCTGGTCTATTTGCAGAACATTTAGCAGGTATGAAGTTTCTGTTCCCCTTCCACTGCTGTTTTGGTAGGGTGACAAATGTAAGGAAGGTGAAAGGCAGTGACCACAAGCTGTAAGTACCACATATATGACCCAGTCCAAGGGGGTGACAGGATCACTGTTCCCTGATGGGGCACACCTGCAGCACAGCACTCGGCTTCCCAGTGTGTGACAAAAAATAAGAGATCCTTGGTTTGCCTGTCCTACATGAAATCAGGAGTTTTTCTAATGGGACACATCACGTAATAACAATTATTTCAGTCAAGATGTGCCACATTTCTAATGGTTTGAATTGAGCTAATTAATTAAAAGAGTTTAGGTCATGATCAAGCCAAAAGACATACAATTTTCTGATTAAATTGACTGAAGACACAGCTGCTCAATTGCTAAAATAATAGTATGAACCTCAGGGCTGTTTTTAAGCAGTGCTGTAATTTCCTTACCAGCACAAGCTGTGGTAAAGAACTGCTCACACTCCTGGGGTAGAGCATTGCCTGCAGCTTACCTGAAAGAAACATTCTCACTTCAAGTGGACTTGAGGGTTGAGTATCTGTAGTAATTAGAGCCCTGAAGGGCCCAGCATTGAGGAGCTTTTAAAAGTTTTGCTTTGATTGCCTGCTTCCTGGTAAAACAGAGTATAACTCTTCAAGATTGGAGTTACATTTTTTGTGTTCTGATAACTTCAAAATATCATTACAAGAAAATTTTCTCATGAGCCAAATACCATCTCTACTATCTCAGGTGTCAGTGTAGCAGCATAGGCATTAATTATTTGAAATTTTTAAGCTGAATATTTACTGCTAAATTAATGTCCTAATAAAATAGTTCTGTTCTGTGAATTAAATACTACATTTCTGTCAGAAATTTATGTGAAAGAGTAACTCATGGATATTTTACTTACATAATGAAATGAAGAACTGTTAAATTAACCAATGTTGCATATAATTAGACTACTAGAAGTTTCATTCTGTATCTTGAAAGAGTAAATATATTATCTGCATTTTCAGTTGAGCAGATGAATGATATGAATTAACATATCTTCAAAAATCAATCCATACAACTCATATGAAGCTGAGCTGCTCAATTCAGATAGAACATTTGGCAAAGATTAGAGAAGGACAATAAAGATGATTGAAGTTACAGACCAGCTTTAAAAGGAAGAGCAATGAAATAAATCAGTCATCCTCCATTTCCAAAGGAGGTGCCTGAAGTGGATGCAGCAGTTTTTTAGGAAGCTGTGAGTAACACTAAGTTTGGGACTTACACTGGCCAGTGACTGCACACTCTTCCCTAGTATAAAAAGAAAGGCATCAAATGAACTTAGCAGGATGAAGATTTAAAATAAAAAAAAATAATTTTTTTCTTCCCACATTGCATAATTAAACTGCCACACTCAGTGACTTCTGATGCTGTGGATGCTCAAAGTTTAAATGTGTTGGAAACAAAAACCCATTAAGGGGTGCTAAATACAAAGATACTGATGAAGGTTTAGGAGTGTCTGAACCACCAACTGCTGGAGGCTAGATAGCACATAAGGAAATATTGCTGTGGGCTTGATCTGCCCTGACAGTCTTTTGTAAACATGCACAGTAGTCACTGTCAGGGACAGGATTTGGAGATAGTTCAACCTCTGATCAGCACAGCTACTCTCAGATTTTATGTTTGTTAGAGTCAGGGGTTTTTACTAGCACTGTCTGCATGTAACTAACATCTGACACTGTAGATCTTAGCTTTTGCCGCTGAGGTGCTCTTTGATCCAGGCCAACATAGCTGGAAAATGCAATGATGGAGTGCAACACTGTATCTCACAAAGCAACCCAGCAATTCAAAATAAATTACAGATCTCTATAGGTCTTAAGTGATGCTGAGTGTGAGCAGTTTCAGCAAGGTGTGATGAAGGGGGAGGGTGAAGGGAGGGAGTCTGAATCAGCAAGGAGAAAGAATCTTCCTTGTCACTCCAGCTGCCTAGCTTAGCAGATCAAACAGCTTCTGAGATGCATCATGTCATGGAGGCTGCAACAGTCTATATATTGTATAGAAAATCTCTCTATTTCTAAATGGAAAGGAAAATCTTTCTATTTCTAGCCTAGATTTTTGGTTACTAGGGAACTTTTGTTCTCTTGGTCTCTTCAATGAAGCCAAGCTCTTCAGCAGCTGTAATTCCTTGACTCTTTCTTGGATTCCTAAGTTGCCCCTTTCACATGCCAGTACAGATGTAATGTATATTTCATGTCTTAACACAAAGTTAAACAAGTCATCAGTATAGAGTCCTGGCTTGTTCTGCAGTCAGCTGTCCTCCTCCCAAATCTTCAGAGTCTTTACAAAATTCTATATATATGGAGCAGGTTTTTTTAATTGACTACTCAGAAGGTTTTGTTTTTTCCTATCTGCATGTTCAGGGGTACTTCAGAGAAAATATTAATAATATCTATTTAGTAAGGAGATCACTGTCTGCTTCCACAAGTTCCCAATATGCTCAAGACTTGCATTCCTCCTGTCCTGAAAAATCTGTTAGATCCCACAAATTGCTCCTGGTAAATGCCCACATGTGAGCATTCAGCTCTAGGTGTTTCACTGCAAGACAGCCCAGAAAAGCTGCTCTGCCCAACCACCTTAGGACTCTGTATTCACATCTGCAGCCTCCCTGTTTGAGCAGGGCCAAAGATGAAAGCTGGTGTTGATCCATGAGGCAATGTCCTGTGCCTAGTGCAGAATGACAGCCCCAAGGGAAAGGCATACATGGGACATTAATATAATTTTTGATAGAGTAGGCTATGATTTTCTGTGCAGTATTTACAAGGTTTTCCAGGATTTCATTAGAGGGAGCAGTCCCTAAAAAGCACATGCTATGTGCTGTGCTGTTCTTGTTTGACACGTCAGACAAAGCCTGTGATAATGGCTGTAAGGAGATGGCTCTGACCTGCAGGAAGGTGCACAGGCATGTTCTAGGGAATGACAGATGGGAGATGGTTCTCACTGCAGTCTTCTGTGATCAGTGAGTAACACTTCTTCAGCCTGGATTGCTCACTCTTTCCTGTTAAAACCTTGATTTCCAAAAGTAATTAAATTTTGCAACTGCAGGGTTTGTTGGCCCAGCCATCCTCCTCTCTCCTGTTCCCTCTCCAGTACCCACTGAACTTCTCAACAGCAGTGAAGATTAGAAGAGTGGGGGTCTCAAGGACACATGTGCTTCTGGAAAACCCACAGCCAGGTAAAAGGACAATCAGGTTTGTATCCCCTTGACAGCACTCAGCCTGATCCCATCAGTGAGCATCCACCCACTGACTCACAGCCATGACATGGTCCCTCCAATCCATGCACTGTTTCCTCATCCTTGGTATGGCATCCTGTGGGGAACAGGGGACTGGTGAGGGAGCACCATGGGGGTACCACTGCTGGAACAGCAGCCAAAGCAGGGGAGTTCTGCTGCTCATCCCAAACAATGTAGTTTTTTCCTGCTGGAGCTTTTGCTCTCTCTGGCTGCCACTGAGCACTGTGGGAACAGCTCACTGGCCTGTGCAGGCGTGTGAGTGCCACCTCAGTGCTGTTTAAAGTCAGTCCTGGTGAAATTTAGGATCTTAGCCCAAAGTGCTGCTTAGGAGAACACAGAGCTGCCCCAGGAAAGATGCCAGTGCAGAAGCCCATAGATCTGTATGGATGAGAGCAGAGCAGGGGCACCTGAGCCTCACAGCTGACCCTGTCACAAAGTGGTCAGGCACAGATCCAGCAACACTGTCCATCCAGACAGGGCTCAAAGGAGTGCAGACAGCATCCATGGAGAGCTGGTGTGTTCATGGTGACAGCCCACAAAAAGGCTGAGCAAGGATGTGGTGTGGGTTCACCAAAACACTGAGGTGATGAATGGGGGGGCTGCTAGAACTGTTGTTCACCAAACCCTACAATCCTAGAAGAGGATTTGTAGCAATGGCAACTGAGTTTCTGGAATGTGCTGTCCTGGGGAGAGTCAGGCCCCAAAGTGTATGGGCAAATTTGGACAACTTGTCCACAAAGAGGCAGCAAAGGGAGTGAGCAAGGATGTGGCTTCCAGCATCCCTAATCCAAGGGTGGGTGCTGGGAGGAGAAGGGAATACCCTGCAGAAGATGGGCTCCTGCTCTCCCAGGCTCATGTGCAGGGGGCAGAAGGCAGAGCTAGAGGGACCCTGGTCTGACCCTGTCACCTTTCCTCTTCTTCTGCCCTGACTGCAACAGCTACACTCAGAAGCACTCCACAATTCCACAGAAATTCCTAGGTGGTGTTTCCCACATAAAAACTTTAAGACTTCAGTGATTATGATACTTCTCAAGGTTTTCTTTGAGAGCATAGTTTTCCCTCTCACCATGTCTTTTTAATTAGTTTTGGTTTTAACAGTCCAGAAACTCCCTTTCCTCTTGGAGGACACTCTATAATCCCCTCAGCAAAAAAGAACAGAAGGGAGAAATGATTAATAGTTATTCCTTTGCCTCCACCTTGGGCAGAATTGTAATAAATGAGGAATAGCAGAGACCATATACATATCCTCAATATTTGCAGAAGGCCAAATGTTAGCAAGCACTTTGCAACAAGGAAAAAAAAAAAAAGCTTTGGTTCAATCTCATTTTCTGTGTTCCAGCGTATTACAAATGTCATTTAATAAAGAATGATTTTCACTATGAATTTTATTTCCTCTGAAAAGAAAATTAAGAATCATTAGCAAGGAAAAAATGATTCAGTCATTTGAGAGATCTTGTTAGGTTGCAGAGCTCAGCTGCCAAATTACGATAAAAATCCCTGGGAGGTTCTTTCTGTGCTGTGAGGAGAAATAACCTGTAACAGTCAAGATGCTCAAATAGAATTTAAAACAAAGCCTTGGAAATATCTAACTGAAGGTACAAAAAGTTCCTACTTGTATTCCTGGATTCAGACTAGAAGATTTTAACAAGAAAAGTGAATAGTTACCCGAAAGGTTGTGCTCTTCAGAAGATTCCTAATCAAATTTGCTACTCTTAATTCCTATGTAAATGTTTTTAATGAAGTACCCAATAGCTTTCAAGAGAGGCTGGTGTGATTCTTGGACTTGTCATGTGCAGGACCAGGAGTTGGAATTGATGATTTTCTTGGGCCTCTTCAAACTCACAATATTCTATGAGGGGCTAAATGAGGATCTGCAGGTTTGGTGCAGGAAATATCTTCAGAACTGCCTTGGGTTTTTTCCCTCAGTTCAGTGAACATAATTCTGAAGGCAGGGAAATCAGGCAAAGGCAAGCCCAGCTACAGCTCCTCTGACATAGACAATAATATCACATATTCATGTAGTACACAGAGCACGGTGTTTGTGTGTGAATCCATTCTAGGGTTTTATGATAAAAGCTACCTTTGAACTTAGATATTTATTTATTTCTTCCATTCCTCTTTGCAAAATAGAACATCTTGATATGATTTTGGCTTCTTTTTTTTGTTTGTTTTTTGGTTGAAGTGCTTCCTAAGTAATTTGCTTTTCTATCAGTTTTGGTTTCAGTCATAATTTCAATTTCCAGTCAGTGCACTAAATCAACACCTTTTTGTTATCTTTCCCCTTATTGACATCTTCCTCTGTTCCATGGACCTTGACAGTCCAGTTCTCTAGAACAATCTCATTGAGGACAATTGAGTTAAACTCATAGTTTCCACTGTGATTGCTATTTGAAGTTTCTGTTTCTGACCATAGTGGTGGTAACTTGTCCACTTTTCTGGCTGTACTGTTAGGATTTCCCTGCTCCTACACCTCTCATGGTTTTCCTGCTGCAGTTGTTTTCCTTGCAGATGGTTTTCCCACTGGAGAACTATCATCCAGTCTGGGCTCCTGCCTGACACCAGCATCAGAGCTTTGCACTGTCCTTAGCATACTAACTCCATGTATAAACCTTGGTAAGAAGAAATTTAGGGTGTAATTAATTTTTTACATGAATTTCATTTCTTTACAGTCAGTGGGGGGAAAATGGGCACTTTTCTCTCACAATTCATATCACTACTTCCACTGCTCACTTAGACTGACACAGCCTGGGTCCCCAGATTGTCTCCCTCTCCCTCTTTGCCTGTCCAGAGAAAAGAAGGTGACTGGCTCTGTTTACCATTGGCACTGTCAGGATTTGAGCAGATAGATCCTATCCTCATGGTCAAGTGCTAGAAATACATCATGATTCCAAGAAAACCATTCCAATGCTTGAGCACCTACTCTGTCTTGAAAAATTCTGACTTATTTCAGCTTTGGGCTTTCAGGACAGTCTTTTCCACTCAATTAAGAAGAAAATCTACTGTCTGGCACATTTTGCCTCATCTGCCCTGAAAACATAGCCAATGTTTAAAACCTAAATGAGTATAAGCTCCAATATCTATGAGAAGTGACTGCAGCAATACTTGATATGGCATTTGTAACAGGAAGGAGCTGGCTGAGCAGCACTGGAGTCAGGACTCCTCGGTGTGGTCACAGCAGAGCAACCTGGATTTGAGTTACACAGACACCACCTGCAGACTTTCTGCTCCAAACCCATGCACCAAGTGCATTTGATCCAAAGCTCTGCTGCTTTATATCTTGCTTTATCTTGATTTATAAATGAGGAAAGTGATAGTCATGGCAGAGAGGATTCAGGAGATTTTTAAACATCTGAAGAGACAGTGAGGGAGCAATTGTTTATTTTGCTTGTCACAGTTGGAATAGGGATGTCCTAGCAATACCTGAGTTGTCTCTTGAAGGCCAATTCCTTCAGGAGCTGCTGCTTTGCCTTATGGGGACAAGCTTCCCAACTGCCCTGCACAGAGCTCTGACTCCATTTGGAGCTGCACCTTCATAAAAAACCACTCTGTCCTATTGCTGCAACAGCTTTCTTCCTTCTGCCATCACCTCCAGCTCAGGGAAGAGTACAACACTTAGAGTTTAAACCCCTAAGGAAGGGGTTTGTTCCTTTATTTTTTTAGATGAAAGCATGTAAAACCAATTTTGGTGTTAGCTATATAAAAGTAATAATCTGACCCACTAAATCCCCGACCAAAAATCACCAATCAGCCAAACATAAGGACATTTAATCCAATTAACTTCATAATGGAAGCTATTATTTGGCAACTAAACACTAACACTTTACCAGCACTTTTCACTGCAGAGCTGCCAGTAACATCTGTATCTGTGTCATTACATGGTTTGAAGGTGCAAAACTGTGACACTCTAAATGATACAAAATGTGTTACTTTTGCTCATTTTGCTGGCTTTTATTTCAAAATAAAACTCTTCTTAAAATTAAATAAGAAAATCTCATTCAGAACTAATTTCAGGATAATTATTGTCTACAAATTTTTACAGCTATCTTTTGTCATGTGTTTTCCTGGCCTAATAAAGGATAATTAGGTGGACAATCCTTGCAACAACGTGAGCAACCTCCAGGTACTTGGTGGGTAGTTCCCCAGGGACAGACACATCTGGAGCTTCCCTCCTCTCTCCAGATGGTCTGAAGGGAAGCCAGGTGTGACAGCTAAATCAAAGAGAGATGATTTCTCTTCTGAGTGGTAACACCCAAGAACACACAGGAAGCCCCAACAGGAGCAAACGGGAGCTGATCCAGTGCTTTTGTACACACATGACATGACTGTCATAGAAAAAGGAAAAATCTCAGTCTGTTGAGAGTTCTGCTTGTCAAAAAACCCCAGGTGAGAGAGTTATCTGGTATGCAACCAAGAGTGATTGCTAGGGATGAACCAAAGGCTTTGAAGGGGAGAGCCAAGCAATGTGTGTCTTGTCTGTGGCTGTCACTTCCCTTGACAGCTGTGGCCTGTCTCTGTCTTGTTAGAAATTATGTCAAACCATTTATTTTTATCCTCACCTCTAGGCATTTGAGACAATGAGAAAGGAGGAAAATAATAAATCCAGATGTGATTAATGTAAATATCATTTGATATTTATGTGAAGGAAGACAGAATTCAGCCCATAAAAAGATATTAATCAGGGAGACGCTGTACAAACAAAAGACAAGAAGTGCTAATAGGAAAAAACACACCAAAAAATCCAACCCAAACCCCACTAAAATATTCTAATTAAGCTCCTAAGCTTCCATTTGTAAAGAGTTGAAACTAAATTTCATTTTGTTTACTGCTGTGGGATGACAATTCTTTCTTCAAAGCTGTGAATTCTCATTTTCTAGATGTGAATCACTTCATTTCATTAACAAGCAGAAGCAGATTGCTGCCATCTTTATTGTAGCCAAAATATTATTTTCAGTAACTGCAAATAACAGGGTCTGTTGACTTGCAGAGAAATGTGACATGCTCAGGATTTCTCAATTATAAATAGAAGAAAGAGAGAAAATATCCTGGAGTGACATGATTAAACTCAGTGTTACTTTTCTAAACAAGACTCAGAGTTGTATTATTGTAAATAGATACTGAGAGTTTCTGTTGAAAATTGAACCCACTAGCTTTTAAAAGAAACATAAATTAGTGCATAAATCACGATTATCTTCATCTGAACAAGCTGTACAACCACCCAGAAGCACCCAAAAACCCCAGGGAGATTTCTCCATGTTCTCCCATCACTCTTCTCAGAATACCTTCCTGTGCTTTCCCCAGGTTCTAAAGGGCTCAGGCAGCAACATTTTCACTGTCTCACAGTAAGAACCTGTCCTGTTCTCTCCTCCTCCTCCAACTCCCTTTTCTCCTTGACCTTCACATGGAAAGTTGCAGGTTTTGGGTGGAATACAGCATTTCTCTTGGATCTGAGATCCAGAGGGCCACAGCTGCTGGGTGCAGGAACAAGAGCAAATCCAGCAGGAGGACCAGCAGCACAAAGCATGGGCTAAAATCCTTTTTTAGTCACAAAATAGAAGCTGTCAGGAGCAAACAAAGACAGGAGTGTCTGCACATTGGTCAGCAGGCCAAGACTTGGCAGGTCACTTCATGACAGTACAGGACAGTACATGAAGGAATATCTGCTGATTTCAGGATCAGCATCACCCACCAAGCCTCCTTCACTCTGAATTTTGGGATTGCTTTAGGGAGGAATAAAATAATTTAAAGTACTGGAAGCACATAATGAAAACAGCAGCTGCACACAGGCCAGGAGACTTTATTAAACACTAATGGAAATGGACAAACCACAATTTTTGGAAACAGAAGAAGTGCTTTGATGTCTGACTGCTAACAAAACACAAGACTTCTGCTGTTAATTTAAGTTTTAAGAGGAGCTCTTGGAACAGAGCAAACAAAACCGCCAGGAATTATCCTAACAATATAGTCACTCTTAAAACTTTTTGAAGAAGAATTTTTCACTAACCATCATATTGAATTGTGATGGGAAAAGGCAGAGGCAAGGTACAGTGAGGCAGAATACAAGGCAAGGAAAGGACAGGGATTTGATGCACTGTGGTACAAGTGCAATTATTCATCTCAGCCTGGGCAGAACTAGAAAGGAAAGGGAATAATAAGATCTATATGCAGACAGCTGATGCTCTGGGGGATGCATGCCCTTTGTGCCTGCTCAATGTGACTGCCCAACACATATAACTAAAATTGTCCCTGTGTCCTTTCTCTTAGCAAAAATACATTTTTGTATCAAGTCACAGCTCCCTGACTCCATCTGACTCGGTCCTGCTGAAATCAATCAGGTTACTCAGGGAGAAAAGTTTCAATTTTTTGCAAATTTTCTCTACTTGAAAATGCATTATATTTGGTTCAAGGGATGGGATGTAGTCTGGACCAACTTTTATCTTCTGGAGATGAGTTTATTCATCCTAATGAAAAAAGATGAGTCACTTCTTCCCTCCCTGAGATGATAAGACACAGACTGTGATGAAAGTCACTTAGAATTTAGCTTCATAGCCACTAACAGTAGCATAATTAAGTCTGGTTTTAGAAGAAGGGAGCAGACAAATGCACAGTAGATAAATTAGGAGCAGACAACAACAACAACAAAAAAAATAGAATATAAATCCCTTTCTATTCTTTTAGGTGTGTGTTGTCATAAAACCAAGTTATTTTTCATTAAGTGTTTTGTCTCCCAAAGCAGAAAATAGCAACAGAGTGGAGAGCATATAGGTTTGTTTCTGTACACCAATTTGTGAGCCCTGGCACACAGTCAGGGAGGTAAGTGCAAAGTGAAGAGTGCCTCCAAACTGCCCCCTCTGCCCATGAGTCTGATGTCACACAGGATTTGAAGTAGAACTGCACTTCCACTGAAGTCCTGCTATGGGAGTTTTATTATTGTAGTTAAGCTGTAAATACATTCTGTAACAAGCTGGCCTGTTTTCTTCTTGGATGAGAGTTTCTGGCAAGAGAAGTTGAATAACAACTTAATTTGCAGCAGAAAATGAATTCTGTTTTCCTACCCTATTCCTCTGGACTTGTCACTGACAAGGTGCTGTGACCACCTAAATTCTGCAGAAAATATGCAGAAATTGCTTAATGACCTTTTTTCAACATTGAGCTCTCCCTCCCTTGGGGAAATTTCTTCTTTTTTTCCAAAAGGTTTAGCTGTGAATAGTTCTACAAGGGTATCTTCCTATCACAGTACTACAGCATTCAGAACCCTGTAGTGGGAAGCTCCACTTCATTTTGGTAACTTGGCCTGTTTTATTTTCTCTGTCCTTCAGAAGAGCTCAAGCAATTAGGAATTAATCAGCTTGTGTATTTCTTAGGTCATCTGCTTTAGCATGGGCCCATCCTTCTCACTGAGAGCTGGAGAAGCCTCTTGGATGGGAAGAAGGTGTTTCTGCAGGCAGAGCTTGGAGAGATTGTACCAACACAGCAGAGATCTTCAGGCCCTGGTAACACAGCCCCAGCAGAAACACACCACAGCTTTCCTTTCCCTATTTAAGTTTTCAACACCACTATGCCTGCAAGTTACAAAAAATTTGATTTTTTCCTGTCCCCAAATAACCACCAACAGCTCAAGAGAGATGAGCATATGCCAGCCCACAATGGCTACATCTCATTTGCTTTTTTGGCCACAGACAATTTCTGCTCATTCATCCCGAGCTGAACATTTCTTCATCACCAGGAATTTAATTTTTGCTTAGTTATTGCTCATATTCCATTTGAATTTGAAAAAAAAATCCAAAATTTCCTTCAATCAGAATCTTGATGGACCTTGAAGTCAGGAAAAGAAGCTAAGACTGAAGAAATGGTCCCTGACTGGAGATCCATGATATTGCCAAAAGGCTGAGAACCTTTGTTCCTGGAGCCCAGGTCCAGACCTGGCCTGTTTGGACATATGGGGTCTCCAGAGAAAAGGGGCTGGGTCTGGCAGATAGGGCAGGGATCTGCTGGAATTCTGCTTGACCATCAGCAAAGCTGGCAAAACTGAGGTGAACTTTTGGTCATTTACTGCCATCTCTAAACTGACTGGCCCAAATTATCACTGCTTTTGTGCTTAATGGCTCTATCACCAATTGTCCCCCTCAATTTACTCTTTAAAATTCATCTTTATCTTCAGAAAAATAGTGTGTTTTATGTGAAGAGCTCAAATTTAATAGGCAGCTTCAGGACCATGTGGTAACCCAAGCAGCATTCACTAAATGTGGCCTGGGAAGAGCCTTGGATTATTCATGGGAAGTAAAGATTTAGGAAATTACTTTTTTGGGATGGATGGATGGATGGATGGATGGATGGATGGATGGATGGATGGATGGATGGATGGATGGACTGAAAGACAGATTTGAAAGCCAGGAAATGGTATAGAAATCTATGAGTCATTAGCTAGAAGTCCTGAGAGAAGCTCTGTGGGAAAGCCCTGATTTTTATTCATTTATGCAGAAGAGAGAAACTAGTAGTTTCTTGAGGGAGAATTCCACTGTTAACTCCAGCCTCTGCAACAGAAATATTCATTCCACTCTTGGGATTGGGAGGAAATTGAATTTAGCCTAACTGCAGTCTGTAAATGCAGTGCAGAGTCTTATTTAACAGCAGATCTCAACAGGCTAATGTATTGGATAGCTCTAGGTGTAAAGGACACTAAGCCATAGTTAAAATCATATCTCACAGTCATGAAATTCATAAGGAAGAGAGAATGAAAAGCACTACAAAAAAGCAGTGAAGCAGCTGTGCTGCAAAGAGCAGAGTGGGAAGGACATTGCTGCAGAGAGCAATGTTCTCGTGGCACCAAGGCAGGCAGCAATTCCTGCAGCTGAGAAACACTGGTGTGATTTACATTGCCCTCTGCAAATCCATGCCCAGGCAGCTGTGGCCATGACCACCCTGCCTGTAAAAGAGAGTGAGATCCACAGATTACTGCATCTTCTAAGGCTGGGACACAGGACTGTTCACATTATTGGTATCCATATAGCACTACAGTCCTTGGGAGTGAAATGCCTGGGTCTCAATTGCCACTCTGATTTGCTTGGGTTTTTCATTGCAATAGGCAGGCAAGTAGGGAAAAAAAAACTTCAACTAACCAAAATAACCCCCAAAACACCCAAAACAAAAAAAAAAAAAAAACCAGAAAAGCAACATCATAGCCTAAAATTATCAGCCAAAGGTAGGAAATTTAATTCAAACACTTCACTTGATACAGACACTACTGGCCTCTTCATCTCAGCTGTCACCTTTATTCTCCTTTTCCTCTAGTTCCACCAGCCTCCAGGCTCTTTTTCTTCTCCTGTCTCTGCAAGGCACAATGTATTTTTTCTATTAACCCCTTCTCTGTAACTGGTTTTAGTGATTTAAAATTGATTAGCATTTTTTAGCAACCTAAATAGCAGTTATCACTTGTCTTTGAATCCTCTCTGTCTGAAGAGGAAATAGAGTGACTTTCATGCTATTTTGTTTGCAAACTCTAACCTGCAGGCAATTGCACAAAATGGGTCAGACCCTCCTGGGTAGGCACCTGACTTCAGGAAGGTGTCCATGAGCAAGCCCTGGATCCTTACAGGATCCCACTGCTCCCCAGGGACTGCTGACAAGTACTAGACATTTAAAGTCAGGTGTAGGATCCTGCTGGACCCAAGAATTGAGCTGCTGGGTTCAGAGGTGTACAGAACATGCACATGTCACCTGTGCAGATAAAAAGGAAGAAGTATCACAGAGGAGAGAAAGAAAAAGGCAGAAAAATGAAGTGGGGACAGGAAAAGCAGAGGCAGAAACCTTTGGTAGATCCAGTGTGAGTGGGCTAATTGTTATATTGGTTGAAAGAGCAAATTAAAGTGAAAATACAAAGGTGAGAGAAGATCTTTTCTCTAATAATAGTGATAGGGGATTTTGGACTTTGAAGGTCATTTTTTTCTGAAGAGGTATGGTCTTCAAATGAAGCTGGCAGAATGGCCAGGCTCTCTCATAAGAGACTGGACAAATCACAGAGTTAAAGGAGAACATGCAAACAAAAAGCTTCTCATATGATATCTTGTCCAATATCATCAGATCATGGGCAGTGAAAAACATATGCTCTCTGTAGCTGTGCAATCATCTGTTCTCTTGGCCGAGGCCAAGAAGTTCTGCTATCTACAGGCCACTGGCAAGCACCTAGGTAATTAACTACAACCATCAGCCCATTGGGAATCCACTCTTTTAATTGACTCAGTGTGGTATTTCAGCCCCATCTGCTAATGTCCAAAACAGATTCTCGTTTGTTGTTACTTGCTACAAAAATATTACTCTGTAGTGGGAAAATTATTGCACTTGAATGATTGTGCTCTGTTCTCTTCTAAGTGAGAAATACAAATTAGAGACAAAAATGAAGGCATCTGAGGATGCATAACAGTAAACATGATATTTTTCCTGATTAAAACAAACCGAGATTTGCCTCTTACTGTCTGACTCCAAACTCACAGGACCACTCATGCCTTAGGAGTATTCCTGAGAGTGGTAATTTTCACAAGCTCTTGCCAGATTTCTCTCAGTTGACAGCATGTTGAAAAGAGCTTTGTTAAAGAGATCAGTAAGTAAAGCCCAAGGCATTTATGGTGTGATGCATTCAAGCAGGTGTAAAATTCTGGTATCTCCACCTGGGTTTTTTTAGTATATTGTTGTTTTCAGCTGTACACATATGGAAATGTGCAGAAGGGACTGGTTCTGTTCTAGCTTGGCCTTTCTGTTATTGCAGAATTAAGCAGCTGGAAAACAAAGCTTGAAAGTGATGAGGTGTGGGTGGCTCAGGCTGCAGGGGCCAAAGAGGACTGAAAATGCCAGAAATGCCAGAGAGGGACAGAAGCTGCTGGTGGGGAAGGTAAGTTCTAGGCTCAAGTCTTGCTCCTCCTGAGATCAGGCAGTACCTGAGACCTGTGGTAGGGTCACCTCTGACAAATCTCACTGACATCCTCACAAACAGCCTTGGAAGAGCAGAAGTCAAAAAAAGAAGCGAGTATGTCATTACCACAACTAAATTGTGTTTTCTTCCACCAAAGCTTCAGCCTGCTTTCTTTTCCCCCTTGTTTATCTTTAGCACTGTCTGGCAGAGCAGAATGTTTCTGCTGTCTCCAGAAATACCACCTTAGGGACAGTGCCAAGGAACAACCTTCTAAGCCTTATTTTATCTGTATTACATATTGGTTTGAAAGCATTTCTTAATTTTATTGATTAAAACATTAGGGTATCAATTTATTATTGGCAACACAAATCACTGTTATGTCAAACTTAAACCAATATTTATTATCACGTTACCAACACTTCTACACCTATTATAACAATTTAACCTCATATTCTAATTGATCAAAAAGAATTGCAGCAAGCAATGCAACTAATTTAATTCAACATTTCTTTGTTTTCCTTTCTCATAAAAAAGAAGAAAAAAAGTCAATATTCACTTTTTGGGTAACAAAACTGCTTATATAGATCCATTACATCTGAAGTCCATTCTCCTATTTAAAGCAAACTTCTCAGAATAGTATTTCTGAATGATTTTGTTCAAATTAAACTGTTCAAAATTAATTGTTAAAACAGAATTTCCAAAGTTGGAAAACATCTTTGGGATTATACTGACAAGCACTGTCAATTAAAATTTATTTTAATGTACACCAATATCATGTTCTGTTGAAACTTTCTCATTCATCTCATTGCCCTTGTTGTGTGTAAAGATTCATAATAAAATATATCCCTAAATCTAAATGAGTTCTGGAGAAGGAGAAAAAGAGAAAGAGAGAATGGAGGGAGGACAGGCAAGATTTCTTGTAGTGAGGGGCCCAGAACTGAGCACAGGACTTGAGGTGTGGCCTCACCAGTGCCCAGTACAGGGGACAATCCCTGCCCTGGTCCTGCTGGCCATGCTATTGCTGATCCAGGCCAGGTGCCACTGGCCTGCTTGGCCACCTGGGCACAGCTGGCTCATGTTCATCCATTCTCAGCCAACACCCCCAGGTCCCTTCCCACAGGGAAGCTTTCCAGACACTCTTCCCCAGCCCTGGAGCATTGCCTGCAGTGCAGGACCCAGCACTTGGCCTTGTTGAATCCCATGCAATTGGCCCATCCAGCCTGCCCAGACCTCTCTGTGCATCCTTCCTGCTGCCCAGCAGATCAGCTCTTCCTTCTGCCCCACCTGGTCTCAGCTGCAGACTGACTGAGGGTGCCCTCAGCCCCTGGTCCAGATCCCTGATGAAGGTATGAAACAGGAGTGGCCCAACACAGAGCCCTGGAAACACCTCCTGTGCCCAGCCAGCAGCTGGATGCAGCTCCAGCCACCAGCCCTCCCTGGACCTGGCCATTAGCCAGGTATGTACCCTGAGAACAGTGCATCCATCTAAGCCATGAGCAGCCAGTTTCTCCAGGAAGCTGGAAACCCCCCCAGCATTTAGAAGTCTCCTCTTGTATTGTTGGGCATTTAAGGCTTTTGAAAAGTTGCTTCACAGACTAAATTTGTATTTAATCTGGTGAATATCTGAGACCCAAAGAGTTTCATTACACATTTACTATCTGCTGTAATGGGTTTCAGCTTAGAGCATCTCATCTCATGTAGTCTCCTGACTAAATTTCAGTGGAATGGTAATCCCAGTATCCTGTGCTGTATAGATAAGAGAGACTATCAAAGGATGGGTATAATTAACTTCCAGGAGCACATACTTTCCTTTCTTGTTTAATTCTTACATAATTACTCTTTATCTTATGTATTTCAAACAGCAAATAATAGCATTGTGCCAGTACCAAGATATCAATAGCTCAGCAATTTATATGTTGCATGTCCAACACTATGTGGTTACTAGAGTGAAAATATAAGAGTATTTAAATTTTTCCTATGTCTGTGTGTAAACATCCTAGATGCTGGAGAGCTGTAATATACTCTGAGTCACCCTCCAGCTGGAATACAGGAGCTGATTACCATTCCCCTTACTTGGCATACTGTTAAAAGTTATGTCTTGTCTCTCCTTTTTCTTCTGCATTGTCTCCTCGTTGCTTCCCAGCTATACATTTTGAATTTATATTTCTGAATTTTATTAAAATGCTCTGAAGTGGTTCTTACATAACTTAGTGTCTTAAAAAAAAAGGCAAAAAAGGACAAGAGTCCTTGTGCCTGTAATTTAAATACATCTTTTGAGTTAGAATGGTATTATTTCATATTGTCATTTTAACAGAAATGGAAACGAGTAAGGTAGTGAAGCATAAAACAACACAGCAGCATATCTAAACAAATTGATTTTTTTCCCCTCATAACAAAACATCAGTCACAAATAAAATGCATCCATGTGGAGCAGGAACAGAGCACAAGGAAAAGCCAGTCATGCAGCATCCATTTCCAGATGGCTGTGAGGGAGGGCAGCTGCCCCACGCTGGCAGCCCCCAAACTGCTGTGCTGCTGCTTTGGTACCCTGAGCTGAGGCTGGGGCTGGGGAGAGGCAGGGCAGCAGCCAGGGCAGGGATGCAGCAGCCAGAGGGAACCACAAACCCAGCAGAGCAAGCTGGGAGCTCGGCAGAGCTTGTGCCCAACGTGATGCACTAGTCTTGCTTATCCAGATTTGGAGTTTGCCTGGTCATCTGGGTCCTGGTGGGGAGGAAGGGCCTTGAGAGGAGCCCTGCATCTGTGAGGCACCACAGGAAACTCTGGCTGAGGCCATCAGGTAGAAGAGAAACCTGTCCTTACAAAGCCTCCATGTGGAAAACAACAAATTGCCTTGTGAGCAGGTAGGAGCACAGGCTGTTTTATATCAATAAGTGAGGTATGTATTCTCTAAATTCTATCTATTCTCCTAAACACTGTTTTGCTCTAAGGAAGCTCTTCAGTCACCAATTACAACTTTTCTTGTAGCCAGAGAGAACAAAATTACCAAATGGGAACCTAAATCAGATTCACCATGATAACCATGTTTTACCCCAGGGACCAGCACACTCCATCCAGCTCTCAGAGTGGCAGAATCCAGTAATGCTGTTCTCAGAAAAAATGCAGCAGCTGAGGGGCAAAGACCAGCATGAGACACCAGAGAAGAGCCAGCATCAGAAACAATCACCTGGTGATTATAGCAATTGGGTTTGAGGATATGAAGAAAACCTACATTTGGGTTGTTTCCCTTGTAATTACAATTGCATTTTGGTGGCAGAAGATGGGCGAACACAGAGTCCAGCTTTGCCCTGCTGCACAGAGCCCCAGGGGCCACAGCTGGGACTAAGAGTTGGCAGAGGAGATGGAAAGGGCTGCCTCCCCAGGGAAAGGAGGCACATCAGCTTTGCTCCTCCTGGCCAAACAACCACAGCAGCATAAGGTTATTGGCTCCAATGGATGCCAAGGCCAAAATGGAAGCCTGTGTAGCTCCCTCCTTTTTAAGGTATTGGAGCCTCCAAGACTGACCAGGCAAAGTCATTGGGAGAAACATACAGTCCTTTCACACAAGGCAGGAGCAGGAGGGTGAAGTGTTGGGAATTTCTGCAGCATGTTACTCTCTGTCAGTTCTTACTGGATCTCCCTGTTCCTAGTCCCAGTTTAGGTCTAAACACTGATCCATACATTAAAAATGCCTTTCTTCTTCCCCCCTCCCTCTTCAGCCAGCCTGTGAAAGAGCTGCAGATGCATTTTAAGTGTCTGTAATGTCATATTGCCAAGCCTCCAAACACTGCCAGACTTCTCAGCAGGAAGCCAGGATGTGACATGGCATTTGGAATGATTAAGTTGCCTTTATTCACCACAAAGGGCACAAATGCCATTATGAACATGAGTGATGTGATGCATTTGCAAACCATTTTTTGAAGAAATATTCGTGGAAAGGAGTTCTAGCAGAGCTACTTCAAAATGTGTGAGACTGAGTGCAAGTGAAAGTGCTGTGGGTGGATACAGTGCTGCTATCACTCAGAAGCTAAGCCCCTCTTAGGCCCATAAACAGCAGACAGGCTTAAGCAAAAGAGTCATTTATCTTCATTTTTACAGCCTTTGCACTTCTTAGCTGCTGATGTCCAATGTGTCTGCAGCCCTTTCTGGGAGAGATTAATAGTCCTTGTCAGATGCAAAGCATTAAATTTTTCTTTCAGAACCTAATTATTTTGTTTAATTGTATGTTACTTATGGAAGTTTCTCTTAAAATAATAGATAAATATCATGTAAAGTTCACAGCCCAAGAATTACAGCTGGGGAAAGGAAAGCACAAAAGCAAGACTGTCATTCTGCAGATATGAAGAGCTCTTTTTTGGTGCCATTAAACTGCAGGAAATGAATGGTTTTGAAGCTTTAAAGGTGCTTCTAAACATCACTGCAGTCAAAGGACACTGGTTTGCTCAGCAGTGCACCCAAGCTGCTCCCCAGCCTGCAGATGTGCTGATCTTGAACATCACATTAAAAAAGCCCTTCATGAATAAATCACAAAGAAATCTCAAGCTAGAAGCAGAATGAGCAAACTGATCCAGTTCATTCCAACCCCAAATTTATAGAAGACCTAAATGATGTACTCTTTCTACTGATAATCAATTTAAACTTCCCTTGCAGTTTTCTCTCTGGGATGGTGGCATGTCATTTGTATGCAAGAGAAAGGTTCCCCTTTTCTCTTTAAATGAAAAAAACTCGAACTAAACACTAAAAGTTTGCTAAAAATCCTCAACCATTAAGAATTTGTTAAAAAACCCACCTGGTAGTGATGTGACCATGTCCAGTAAGATGATAATTAGGTAATTTCTGCTCTATGAACCCCACTTGCAGTGAGAGGAGAAAGAGTTAAAGCAATCTAGAAGACAATCAATATTTCATTTCTTTGGAGCTAAGTAGCAGCAAAGATAAACACTTCTGATGAAGATGTTTGTCGAACCAGTGCTTTTCAGTTTTACAAGGACATCCTGATGAATCCTCCCAAAATCCTATGGGAATGGTTAAAATTATTCTCATCATTTTGTAGGAAAGAGCATTGAAACACAGGCAGAATGGCTGATATTTCATATGTGCCTGCCTTAAATTAGGATTTAATCCATGTTTTGATATCTAAACAAAGGTCTGGATAGGGGTTTGCTGAAGCCATTTAAGTGAGTGTTTAACTGGGTCAAAAATAATTTCAGATTGGTCATATGGCAAATGGGACATGCAAAATTCATAAACCTTTTATGAAAACAGGCAGAGGCTTTGTAAAAATGCTGGTGTTAGAATTTGGATGTTTCTTGTTTATATTTCGTATTTTGTATTTCTGGCACAGACAACACAATCAAATAATACTTCTACACATTCACTTTTATTCTAAATAGATACAGGAATTTGCAGCAAGCCCCAAACTGGTTTTGGAAGAGGATCAATAATGTCAATTGGAAATTATATAATGTTTGGTTAGAAATATTTATTTCTTCATTTATTTACTATTCAACCAGTTCTAAATGATCCACATTAAGGGAATTTCTGCAGAGAAAACTAGCAAATTATTTTTCAATTTGCAGAAAAGAGTGCTGTGTTTAATCCTTGAATTCTGACCACAGGGTTCTGCTGCCTCATCTGGTAAATCTGATCCTATTTCTACCAAACACTGGAATTTAATTACAAAGACTTGTGAGTACATCATATGTAATGATACACTCACAGATGTGGAGTCCATAAACAGCTTTCTCTGAAAATTAACAACACATAGCAATGCACTCAGGGGACAGCAGCAGCCTCACCAGTTTACTGATGGGTTTTTCTAAGGCAACAAAAGGCTTTTGTTAGATTTTAAACAATAAAAATTATTATTCGGGTCTGCATAAATAATAATAGGTTATAATTTCTGATATTACACATCTAGTTGATCATTACCCATCTTGTTGATCAAATTTTCAAAGGGTTGTTGAGCACTTAGATGTATAACCTTCAGAAAAAATACTGAAAACCTTGTAATTAAAATTTAAGAATGAACTTGGTGCATTTCTATAATATTTAACTGCACATAAACTGATAATTAATCTAGACAATAATTTTTGAGATAGATTTGAAGAAACACGTATAAAGGCAAATAATAAAAAGCTGAAGTGCTCATTCTTCTGCATTGTCATATGCACATTGGAGTTTCATGACAGACTCTTGTAACAGTTTAATTCTCTTGTTGCAAGATACTTTAGAATCTTTATTTTGGAATAGTACCATAATCTCAAAGTAAAAATCCTTCCTGATATAAGGACATGAGGTAAAACTCTTCAGGTTTAGCATCTCAAGGAAGCCTTTGCAAATAAGCCCCCATAAAGCATGTTGCAAATAAAAGGCCAGAAAAGACAGAGTTCAGCTCTGACATTGTGAACTCCATAAAACCACAATGGTGTACAGGAGGTGAACAGAAAAATTACATAAGTTAGGAACTAGAAAGAATTCTAAAGCAATCAAACAAACAGAAACACTTACCCCAAATCACAGAACATTAAGCTGGAAAACTTAATGCTAGAGGTAACTTTGCAGGCAAAAAACTCCAGTGAATTCAAAAAATATTTAGATGAAGAAAGGAAAAAATCTGTCATCAGCCTCAGCATGAAGGTGCAGTTGGAACCTGTGCTTCAGGAGGATCATGAGCTGCTGTGAAGCTGGGAAATTATATCAAGAACTTGTTGTTCTACTCTTAAAATATAGCTCTTTCTTTCTGTTGCAGACTATTACATAAATAAGGCAAGAAGGACCACTGCCTTGGCTCAACAGGGTGGCTCATCATTACTGTTCAGGAAAAGGTGCAGCACTGTTCCACAGGACAACTCTAGGTCACAGACCAGTTATTTTGAGCAGTTCATTCCTGCTCTGTTTTCTTGCTAGCAGTTTTGGAAGATCTACCTTCTCTGTTATAAATTGCACTTGCAGAGGTTTGTTTTTTTAACAAAAGAGGTACAACAAATCGTTCCAAGGAACAAGTCTGTCAGGGGCAGAAGGTCAAATTATTGTGTTGATCTCTCCAGAGTGGCCACAGAAAGGGAATCCCTGGTGCAGCTGCAAGATCATCAGAAAGATCTCCAGAGCCTTCAGGATGGGCAAAGGGAAGCTTTCACTCATGGACTAGAGGGAGAAACTGATAAGAGTGTGGAACCCCCTCTGCTATTCCATGTCAAGGGATAGAGTGGGTGTGGTACAGTAACAACAATAACATCAGCAGAGGACTGAAGCAGTGCTTGTGGTTTGGTACAGCTCTCTGCCTCTCTTCCTGGCTGACACCTCCCACTGGAAAGGGTTGTGGTAAACTGTCATCCTGATTTTTTAAGATTTTTTAAGCCTTCTGATGTTGACATTCTTGTAATGAACTTCCTCACACACTTTCTGTAAATAACACATTATTTTGCATTCTTTTATGGAAGAGGAGAAATTTGATGGACTGTTGGTTTGTCCAGTGTCATTGGAGAGGTGGCACTGTCACCCTCCAATCCACTGTCACTGTTGGAAAACTATAAATGTTGGAGTCAGAAAATAAACTTCCCCTTTTTCTTCACCTTGAGAGCAGAGGTGTGTGCCTGTGTTCTTTCGTGTCCTACAGTGACAGTAAACCAGGAGCAAACTGCTGGAGAGTGGAGCTCAGTTGCTGTCACAGGACAGTGTAAAAGCCTGAAACAAACACTGTAATGCCTATGCAGTACAGCTGTGGCTCAAACAGCTGAGATCTTCCTTGATAAGCATCTACTTCTGTGTAATCTCCACAGTGCAGGATCAAAGATACCAGCAGGGCAGGCAAAGGAAAGATTCCAAAGTAACAAGGGCATGTTCCAGGTCACCCTTGACTGAAAATGGGCTTTGTGCAGAAGGGCAGTAAAAAAAAGGGACAGCTGCCTCATTTATGAAATTAACTGAATTCTGACTGTAAGAGTGACTTAGTGCTCTAAAAACTGTCTGGGAAGAAAATATTTCAAGTAGATTTACTGCTGACTTATGTCCAGGAAGGGCAATGCACAGAAATTCCTGCACATACGTAGAGGGTACCTCAGAGATTGTTTGGTGGATATTTCCTGTTTTTCCCTGCAAGGGTACCATGGTGCAAGGGGCAATGGGAATGGCTGTGGTGGCTGACTGAAAAGACCTTGGGAAAGTTTCAGGTTCAACAACAGTAATCTCCCTTAGAAGTAAGTTCAATTATCCTAACACTGTGAAATGCATGATACAAAGAAGCACTTACAAGGGAAATTACAGTATTTGAAATGCAAATTAGGCACTGTGCCAGTAGATGTGTAAAAAGCCAGCCAAAAAATATCACAAGTGGATTTTCATGTTTCTGTCCCCCTGCAGTGGCTTAAACACTCCCTGTATGTCCAAGTATGGAAGGCTGTCACTGCTAATCTCTTTCTCCTTTTTCAAATCTCTATGGGTACCTGCATCTACCAAAAATTTCTCACCTCTAGTAATGGGACCAGTCTTGGACTAGGAGGTCCCCTTTTCCTTTTCCTCCTTTTCCTTTTCCTTTTTTTCCTTTTCCTTTTCTCTTGGCTGGCACAGGTGGAGTTTGTAGCCATTCCTAGAGCTGAGGTGAGTCTTTCCAAAAGGCTGTGGACCAGGTTCAGAACAGTCAAACAAACCCACCAGCAACTGCACTGGTTTAATTTTGTTTTCTCTGTCAGCCTTTTTTAGGCAAAATAATTTGTTTCAAGGGAGAAGATTTGTTTCTAGAGCTCTGAAAGAACACAAATATCTTACTCAGTAGCTACAAAGAGCAATCACTGCACAAAAACTAGGCTTGCAAAGCAGGCCAAGTTCTCAAGATACTTGAAAGGTTTCCTGCTGTTAAGGTTGGTATAAGCAATATTCAGTAAATACACTTAAACCCAAACCAATATTTTTTTTTTTTTTATGTCACCTCTGTTCTCTCTTAGGCATGAGATCATCCAACAAGCAGAATTGTTTAATTGCTTGCACATGTCCCTCTTTAAATCTCTCTTGATCTGTTTAAAACTCTGTTAGGTGGAATTCCCTAGATGCACTAATTTCCAAATAAGAGCAGGTACTAGGTACTATGGGTCTCTGATCCAGAATGCTTTGTAATTTTTCATTGATTATGGGAAGTAAATATTAGAGGGGTTTTTTTATTGTTTTTTTAAAGTACACCTCAAATATCATGAACTCATGCTTGTGTCTCACAGGTTAAAAGACAGAATTTTTGAAATATCATCTCAGTTAGTAACACTCATTGCCAGGCAAATCCCTATACAGTTTGTGATTTTTATATGGTATGTGGTTTTATAATACCAGGGTGGCTGAATACAGTGCTCATAAACACCACAACAGAATTCTACTTAAACAAAATGACAGGAAAATTATAATGAAAATTTGAAACAAATAAAGGTAAATATGGGATCATTGTTCCCATCTTGTGAGCTCTAATTATATGTCTGCATGAGACAATATGGACAAACAATATTGAAATCCATTAGTGGAGGTGGTTAAAAGTCAACATTTAGCTGAAGCTCTGGCCTATAAAACACTTTCTAATGCTGCCTAGTCCATGGCTACAAATAAGGAAGAAAAGCTACCTTTGTCATTAAACTAAATATCTTTTTAAAACTACATTTGAAATTATTAACAACATTGAAATGCTGAGAAATGCATGAAAAACATTACAGCTAAATTTGTTGGTTTTATATGAAAAAATATCAATACATGTTTTTAATAGATCTGTGGGTATTTAAAATCTGATTTAAAGGCACTTTAATGTATTTCTTATTTTATTCTTGCAAAATTTTAATAAGAAATCTGAGAAATACACAGTTCCCTGAAAGTGCATGAAACTGAATTCAGACAAAAGAGCCCAGAAGGCAAACTGCTGGTTTCCAAGACCTCATCCAAAGCCAGCCTAAACATTTCACTTGATCTGTTCTCATTACATTACCTTTCCTGGGCAAACACCATGATTTATTCTCTCTTGGAAGAAGGTGTTCCAGGAGCACAGGAAACAGCTCCTGGAGCAGGTCTGAGTTCAGCAGCTGCTGGTGCCTCTCTGATGTTACTGAGTGCACCGTGCTCAGGCAGGGACCATCCACCTGCCTTCACATCAGGTGTGAGCCTGATAACACCCAACACGTCTGGTGTGCACCCTTCCCTCTCCTTCCTGTCCTTTATACAATGATCTCCTTATCTGATTCCAAATTACTATTGAATGTAGCAGGCTTGCCATTCCTGCAGAAATGGAGCTGGCAGGGAGCTCTAGGACTTGGCAAACATGGCTAGTAATCTGACTGCTGTCCATAGCAATATGTGGTTGTTAGACTTGTTTTGATTTATTGTTGACAACATAAAAATGTATTATGACTGTTATGTGTTGCAGAAGAATTTTTGATACAGGTTGTTTTGAGATGAGCAGCAAAAATTCATCAGTCTTTGCAGACTCAGGGCAAAATCATCATCATTCACTTTCAGTTTTTGAGACAAATTGATAACAGACATAGACCTTGTCCATTAAGCCCTCAACCTGCAAACACTGATATAAGACACAAATAATTCAGTGCAAGATTAGTTGACCACTTCCATGTGCACAAGGACTCTCAGGATGGGCACCCAGAGGTGAAGAAAGGAAACAGATATTCCTTTCAAAACATAAAACAAGTATTACTTCACCTCTTCTTGCTCAGTACACCTCGCCAAGGAAGTTATTCTTGCCTAGGTCATGCCACAAGCTCTTTGTACCTGCAAAACCAACAGGGCTCAGCAAAAGCAGACCCCTTACTATGTGTTTATTCAGATAATTTTAAGTAAGTGCTGCAGTGTTGAGACTGCAGTGGACAGCACCATTTCACTGTTTTAACTTCTCCTCCCTACTGAATAGCCCCCCTTTCAAACTCTGTCCTTGCTTAAGACCACTTGCAGCCCACCTGTGGTTTCTCAGCTAAGCCATACTGTTGGAAGCAGTGCCAAGAGTTATTTGTGTTGCTGATACCTAAGGAGGCATCAGTGCCATCTCCTTCTCACCCTAACTACAAAGAGCACAGACCCCTGCCTGCCCTAAGGCAGCCTGCAGTCAGTGCAAGGCCATGTGGGCAAACCCTGATCACACTGAACTCTGAGTGTGGGGCTGGGCACTGCTGGTCCTCTCATAAAAACATCCTGATGCAGTGCTGGGCTGTAAGTGCACACACGGCTTCTAGCAGACACTTTATGGAAAGTTTACACGGTTGTTTTGATGTAACTAAGGTACTCAAGAGGTCCTGGTGTATGCATTTTGTTTTTTCAAAATGTTCTCACAGTCAAATAAAACAATCTGTTTGAAAGAAGCCTTGTTCAGTCCTTTATAGTTCTTCCAGCTGGTAATATTTTCCTTGACTTATACCATGGAAAAGTAAAAACATTTCTGAGTTGTTCTTGCAGTCCCTACCACACTATGTTTTTCAGTGTCAGTAATTAGTACCTCTGAGAGATTTCATCTTTATTTTTCAAGCTTAGTATTTTAGATACTCACATTTTATTTCCAGATTGTAGTGCTTTTGTTCATCAATAATGCATCATATGCACAGAAGCACAAGAAAGCATATTTAAAGTGTATGAGGCGGTGGTAAAAAATTTTGAATATTACTTTTTTGAGATAGTTTGAATTTTGTTCTCCAAATCATCATGTTTTCATTGCTCATGTGTGACATACTGTAAAGGCAGAAATATTTCTAAAGGCATCAGATGTAAGAGTCAGTCAACATTTTGTAATACTAAGGGTCAGTAACTCATTATGGAAACACTGCTCAAACTCAGGAGAAAATAGATTTGGCAGTGAGCTTTATCAGGATTTCTAGTCTGTCAAGAAAGAATTGGATTTGCTGAGTGGATTAGGATTTCTGAAAAAAAAAATTCCGGTCAATTCTATTTATAATTGGTGTAAAACTTCCTCTCACTTTAAATAAAGCTGGGTAGAGCATTAGAAATAATGGCAAGGGAAATGGGAAATGCACATTTAGCAATGCTACCACTCTGCTAGTGAAGCACCTTCATTTTAAATTCCCTAAACCAGCAGAAAGGTGACTATGGTTTCAAAGATACACACCAAGGAAGGACTGAGCACAAGTTTGATAAGAACAACAGAAAAAATATCAGAGAATTTAAAATAAAATTAAAGGTAAATTTATGCATAAATACACACAGTTTTCCTCTGTGGATATATTTACTCCATAGGATCTTCAGTTCTTTATATTTAATTCTGAGATTTTTTTTCAATTACTCTAAATTAATCTCTGAAACTATGAAAAGATATTAAGCTTCAGCTGTGAGACATTAAAACTTAGTGTGCTGAATACAAATCCTTCTCACTAAAGGAGTGAGGCAAAAAAGAGCCCACCTTACTTAATCAGAGATTTAATGAATTAAAGTATCATTAACATTCTGGACTCCACCTCAAGGTAATTAAAATTCATGAAGACTTAGAGTGGAGGTCATTTGGAAAACACCATACAGGGGCATGAAGAAGGAGCTGGCTGGAAAAGAGAAGACATTTTAATGAGGAAGACAAATGCTTGTTGACTAAGAGGCCCAAAACTACCCTCAGAAAGCCTTGACTGAGGAGACATATGGTATTTACACATTTTATAAAGCATATTTTATTTGAATTCTTTGTACATAAGCTCTCTCACACACCGCCAGCGCTTTGAGGCCAGTTCTCAGTGAAGTGGTTTTTATACAAATGCTTCTGTTGAGCTCTCTTGTGCTTTGTTTAAACTTTTCCTGTGCTTAAGAAAGCTGAGCATCCAGTGCAGCCCAGAAGCAGCTTGGTCTCAGGGCCTTCTGGAAGGGAAGTTGGCTGGTCAGCCAGTTTGAAAACTGGAACAAGTTTGCTTCTGCAGCAGGTAACACACAGGCCTTCTCCCTGCTTCCTTCAAATGATCATTTTTAAAACATTTTTTTTTTTAATACATGCATCTCAAATTCAGTTTACTAAGGTCTAAAATTTTCATTTTATGTCTCTCTGACTCTCATCTCTTGAAATCAATACTTGGATAAATAAGAAATTCCTTTCCTGCAGGACTAGTTCCCTGAAATTAGAATAATTAAAATTTCTTTGGCTAAAAAAAAATTAGGTAGCTTATGAGACAGTGGCAGAATTGGCAGGCACATTTGACCCAAAGCTGTATGACATAGTGGGGCATCTGAAGGAGCAACATTAACCAACATGGTCAGTAAGTGAAAAGGACACTGATGACAGCCCTACATCATCTTCTGTAGCTTTTCTTCTCCACTCAGCTTATTTTTTCCCAAAAAAGCATTTAAACTGTTTAAGTTCTCAGTATGAAAAGAAAGAACAGCCTTGTCATTAAGACATTTGATTTGCATTTCAGCTTGAGTCCTGTTTCTGTCTTTTTCTGGCATCCAGTGCCCTCCTTAATTTGCTTTCTTCTCATTTTTCCCTTCAATCAAGTATAAACCTTGGTTTTGCCTGTTTACACAGGGTGTCCTTGGGTTTGCTTATTTAGACTGGGGGTTTCCATAGCAGAAAGATGAACTGGAGGCTCATACAATCTTTTGTTCTGAAAATTGCCACAGAATGTCAGCTGCTGAAAAGTGAAGTTTTCCTGTTCAGCCATCTGAGCCTCCACAGTTTTGGGGAAATTTTTTTTTTTTAATCTTTTTTTTTTAAATCCTATCTATAAATTTTGTTATTCAAAGGGTTAAAGTTAACTAAATAACAGAGTTAGGTTTAAGTGTTATACTCTTTTTATGTTGCATGAGAACAGGGGAGAAAACACTTTGAATAAACTTTATTATTCAGTTGTAGGAGAAGTTGCAGATTTGGGTAGCAGGATGCAGATTGCCAGCTAAAATGAAGTGCAGTGACAGAAAATGCTTCAAGTTGCTGCAGAAAGTTGTTAGTATTAGAACTGGAAAAGGCAGGATGCTAGTGACTGAAGGACTACCCAAGCAGGGGAATGATTTAAAGTTCTCAGATTAGTCCCAAAGCATTCCTGAGAGGCAGCAATTTGCCCATGACACCATCATGGAGGTGCTAGGGAGAATACTTCTTCCATCTTTCCAGAGGAAGATGGATTCACAGAGTCCTCAGAGCCCAGAGAGGGCTGTCAGTGATGTGTAGCTTATGCTCATTTCTGTTGCAGGCAATGGGCACCCAAACCCACATAATGGAAAATTTACACCACTTGGGAGTGTGTGTGGTCCCAGGGCAGATCTGGGGATGATGATCACTAAGCTTAGGCTATCTGGGGATGATGGTTGCTAAGCTGGGGTCCCAGAGGGAGCATGCCTACATTGGTTAAACCTGCCTTTCAGAGAGCTGGTATCTGTCTGTCCATGTTCTTCTGGACTCTTTTTTTTTTTTTTTTTTTTTTTGCCACTGTCAGCATTCCACAGTAAGGTATTCTCTAAGCCTGTATTTCTCTAAGCCTGGATAAAATGCCAAAATACAAAGGTAAACTGCACCACCATACCTGGTCTGCTTGCTCTCTTGGAACATCCCAGGGACACGTTGGCTTTCTGCTGTTTTGTCACTGTCAGTACCTGAACTGTAAACTGAAATGATCATAAAACATTGACTCCAGTACTGGACTAAGTGTGCAGTACAGATTTCAAATCAGCACACACAGAAGCAACACACGGCTCTCCCTTCCCTTCCCTTCCCTTCCCTTCCCTTCCCTTCCCTTCCCTTCCCTTCCCTTCCCTTCCCTTCCCTTCCCTTCCCTTCCCTTCCCTTCCCTTCCCTTCCCTTCCCTTCCCTTCCCTTCCCTTCCCTTCCCTTCCCTTCCCTTCCCTTCCCTTCCCTTCCCTTCCCTTCCCTTCCCTTCCCTTCCCTTCCCTTCCCTTCCCTTCCCTTCCCTTCCCTTCCCTTCCCTTCCCTTCCCTTCCCTTCCCTTCCCTTCCCTTCCCCATTGCCTCTGAAGGGATTGAGCTCACAGAAGACAATCAGCTGCTCTACACAAATGGGCAAACCTGAGGAGAAGCTCTTCACTCCAGGACTTGTAGTCATGAGGACATGAAGCTTGTTGTCCTGAGTGATTTGCTTTCTGGAGGGGCCCCCTTTTGGAGGTTTTCTCCCAAATTTGCCCTAAACCAGGACACTTGTCTAGTCTAATAAATGCCAAATAATAACCCATGCAGCACCATGTCATAGAGGACAGTGCCCAAATCCAGTGGCTTCATGGCACCACTGGTTTCATGTACCACAAAAACTCATCCCATAGCAAGCACTGTGCACAGCCCTCCAGTCTCACCACAGGCAGGCAAGATCCCCAGGTGTTTCATTGCTCCTTTCAGGGCACCTGCTTGGACACTGAAGCAACACATCTGGAATTGCTGGGCAGGTTCCTCTGGCTCAGCCCAGCAGTGCAGCACAGCTGTACTGCTTCTGGCACCAGCTGGCTCCCTGCAGAAGCAGTTCAAGTGCTTCTGCACTGTGTTGCCAGCACTCCACTTTGCAAGTTTACTTAATCTGGAGAAGTATTTGCAGCTACTTTGCTTTCTGTTACTGTGATGTTAAGCATGGTATAAAAAACATTTAGAATAGAATCCAAAGTCGTTGCTTCTTGGACAACAGTAATCTTAAGTATCTAAACCCCATGAAATGTTTGCAGTGGTTATTTTAGGTTTATGTTCCTTCCTAAAGTCCTTCACAATTCTGTGCAAAAAAAGCCTTTTTGCTAACAACTTCTGTTGCCAATTCTACTGCAAGCAGGAACACGACCTTCACAAAAGATAAACAGAAGTGGAGCAAGAGCTGCCAAGCAGTCCAACAGTGCTAATGCCTCTCTACGAAAAGCAAACTGTAATGCTAATTTACAGAGCTGAAGAGGAAAAGGAGATGCATCCACACTTAGACTGTTCAAGTCTAGCAATTACTTCCAGATCTTAAAATGGAGCTTTCCCTTAAAGCAAGCAGCTGCCTCTTCTCCCTCACTGTGAGGAAGCTTTGGCTTGTTTTGCAGAAACTGGGTACTTTTGGAAAGTGAAGACTGAGTTTAGATCTCATATCCCTGCATACAGGGACTAATATTTCATTTCAGAGGTGGCTTCACAACTGATTGAGGGCACTGGAAGTGTGCCAGCCACTGTTGTTAATAACAGTATTATTGTATTTGATGAGGGACCAGTTCTGCACACCAGAGTATGCTGTAAAGGTGAACAAGTTAATGGAAGTCATCTTTGTGGCAAACAGTAGGAAACATTACTAGAAGTGTATCACCTTTGGAATAAATTGTGTTTTTTCCTCTGGGTCCATGGCAGTTTAGACATCTGCTCTCCAGTGCCAGCCTTAAGAGGCTTACTTTTCCTTTCTAACATGAAAGTGGACAGTTATTTCAGTGGGGAGCACGATGAATTTCACCATGTCTCTGGTTAATATAACACTTCCAACATCCATACCACAGGACAACCAGAGGATTTAAATTGATTAGTAATTGTTTGTAAAGTTCCTTACAATTTAAAAAGCTAAATTCAAGCTATTAGTGCCTTCTTGCTATAATTTTGCTATCATTAATCATTATGCTTTTTAGGGTGAGGACAACCTCTGCAAAATTTTAATGATTTGTATTAATCAGAATTTTATCTAAACCTTTCCTGTAATGAATACATTAAATACTGCCAAAACCTAATTGTTACATTATTCATTTTACTATTCCTTTTTGACCTGGGTGGTTAACAGAGGCTTTGGGGTCTTCTAGGCTATTTCTTGTCAGCAAAGCCACGGGTGGTAGAGCCACCTGCCCTAGAAGCAGTGTGTACACTGTTCTCCTGCACACAAGGGCAGCCCTTGCCACCAAGACAAGGATGCTATTTATTTGCTCACAGCTGTGAGCTGCTTTCAGCCAAGGCTCAGCACAGATGACTCTTGGTGCACCTTTACTGTACCAATGATGCTGCCCATCATGTTTTACAGTGAGCCCAGTGGTTTTTTTATGTCTTTCCCCACTTTTCTGGTGTTTCTCTTTTTCTTCTCCTTGTTGAGATGCCAGGCTACAATCAGCCACTTCTCTCCATCACCGTCTTTCCTCCTCCACACTGTTCCTGTCTTTGGTTTAGTTCAGGCCCATGCCTGGTTTTCACCTGTGGTCCATACTTGGCTTGTATTGATTAGTGCTAGTTGGACAAGAGCAGAAACTGCTGAGGGGCAGAGAAAGCAGACAGACAGATCTCACATGGAACAGTAAGAAAACTCTTGGTAAGGACTCAAAGGACATTGTCTGACTTTTGTTACTGAAAGATGCTGGACTAACAACACGAATATGTGATCAGTCCCCTTTTTCAAGAGTGGAGCAGGAAGGCAAAAATTGTTGACAAGTCCTTTTAATTTCTGGTTTTCTGAGTTCTGCATATTTGTTTGTTTAAGGGTTTTGTTTTCATAAATTTAGCTTTCCTATTTGATTTCCTCCCCTCCCTCCAGAGTTCTTTACTTTAGGAAAAAGATTAGTGCAGATCCACATCAAAGTTCTGGGTTGTCTCACCACAGGGGAGTATTTATAGTGTGGTCTGGGGATTAATTTTGCAAGAAATTTGTATTCAGAAAAATTGATCAGGCACAGCACAAGAGCTGGCCAGGATTTAATAACTTTTCACTGTAATTATCTTAATGTCTATGCTCAATTGCCCTAGATGACTGACTCTGAAAGGACTTCCATGAAAGGGATGAAACCGCCCTTTCTGGCAAAGCAGGCTAGAAACAGAAGCTGATGGAAAGGTAGGAGTGAGCTTCTGGTGTGGGAGAAAAATGGATGTTCTTGTCCTTGTTGCAGACTGCATCCAAAACCTCCCTGTCATCCCGCCAGCTTGTCTGTCATCTGTTACTTTTCCAATTTGCCTGTCAGCAACACAGAAGGAAATTGCTTTGGATGAAAGTTATTGACTGTGTCTTGAGAAATCTGAATTCAATCCACAGCTCTGTCCCAGGATCTCAGGGTGATGCCCTGATAATTTTAAAATAGCTTCTGTAAAGGCATCTCAGGCTGCCCTCTGCCAGCCCACTCACTGAAGGGAAAGAAACCATCACTTTTGTTAGTGCTTTCATCTGCTGTCACTTCAGAGAACACAGTTCATGCTGTGCTTACACCTCCTAACAAAGCCACCAAAATCTAACCTCCACAGGAGATTTCTGTGTTGCAAATAATGATGTCAGAAAGCTGTGGAAAGCATGTATTTTCTCTCCATTTTACATGTGGACTGTGGATGGGGAATCTTTACTCTGGCAGTTTTGGCAGTGCAAGTACACATGATGAGTCGAAGAGTTTGGAAAAGTTTGGATGTGTGCTGCACGTGAGCCCACAGCCATGGAGGCAGCCTGAACCATCTGTGAGGGAGGGTATCTCTTGTCCTGGGGTGTAGTCAACCCTGGGGTGTAAATTTAAAATGAAAAGAAATCAAAACATATGAAAGCAATAGCAGTGTCTGAAAAAAAGCTACAGTAGGACTCAGAAAACCCTCACTACATTCATAGTCCTGAAACTACACCATGTGTGCCAAGTGTTCAGGAGCTCTGTGAGCCAGGGCACTTCTCCATGCAGGGATGAATTAAGAGAGTGGCAAGCATGAATTTAAATGATTTTTTAAATGATCATTTCAGCCTTTACAGCAATCAGGATAAAGCCTGACACCAACACATAATTGATTGTGACTGGAAAGAGGTAGGTCTCTTTCTCTTCACTTTCTCAAAATGAGAAAAAGTCCTGTTGTTGAACTAGTAGGACAGATGGATGCCAGTATCAGTTTGCCCTGCACTGTGTTTATTTTGGTGCTACCAAAGGGCATGAAAGAGACTCCTGGCAATGCATGTCATTCCTGAACCTCTTGGAGACACGACACCTTTGGGGAACTTCAGCTTACCAGGTGTCTGCTCAAAGTATAACACAACAGAGACAAAACAGAGACAAAATCTGGACTGTGTGAAAGATGATCTTCTGACCCAGCTGGTGAGGGAACCAGCCAGGGGAGGTGCCCTGCAGAGCTGCTCTTTGTGAACAGACCACTGGCAGCAACCACAAAACAGCAGAACTTTCAATTCTCAGAGAAGTAAGGAGGGGGTCAGCATACCTGGCACCTTGTAGTTCCAGAGGGCAGACATTGGCCTGTTTAGGAGGCTGGTTGGCAGAATCCCTTGGGAAGGAATCCTGAAGGGCAAAGGGGTCCAGGAAGGATGGACCTGCTTTAAGAAGGAAACCTTAAAGATGTAGGAGCAGGCCATGCCCATGGGCCAAATGATGAGCTGGTGAGGAAGAGCACTGGCCTGGCTGAACAGAGAGCCTTGACAGGAGAAAAAGAGAGTTTATCACCTGTGGAAAAAGGGGCAGACAACTCAAGAGGGCCACAAGGATGTTGTGAGGCTGTGCAGGAGAAAATTAGAAGGGCTGAAGCCCGGCTGCATTTTATCTGGCCACTGCTGTACAACATAACAGAAAGTGTTTCTACAAATACACATTTCTTACCTCCTCTTCTTCATGCTCCAAATAATAACTTTCTGACTCACTGTTATTATATTCCAATCTCCAAAATCATATTGGCAGGCTAGATAATCTGTGTATTTTCTTCAGTCTCATAAAACTTTGTTTCTTAACACATAAAAGAAGAAATTGAAGAGCTCTTAAAATACCTTCCATTAGCTATTTTTTCCTGGTTTAAATTATGACATTCTCATTCCAGTGGCTTTCCTGACTGCACACGGTGCTTATTAGAAGTACATAAGTGCATATGTAATTTTAAAGTAAAGTAGCATCTTTAGATTACTAATTTGTTTTAATTGAGTCAAAAGATGAAACTTTGAGAGTTCTTAGCTCCTTTCTGGATTATCTGAACAGTATCTGAGTGATAAGATATTGCTACATACAATATGTGCAGATCCCTAGATCCCAGGTCTGTGAAAGCTGAGGCTCTGGATGTGGAGAAGACTGTGCCAGGAGGGGAAGGGAGCATTTTAATATCCTCTTCTTTGTCTTTCATGAACTGCCTGGGTTCTTGTTGGAGACAGCTGATGCTGCCCACCTTTGATACAACCACTGACCATGGTTCCAGTCTGATTACAGTGTGGTAGGTTGTGTCTGTTTGTCTGTACAGCCCTTGTTGAAATGGTATCAAAATATTTCATGGGCAAACTAGGTCAATAGTGTTTTCTGGTGGACATCAGGATCTTTTGAATCTTTTCTGGAGAAGCAGACTTTATTTGGCACATCCTTGTTCTCCCTTTTCCTTTCCACTTATTAACCTACAGTAACACCTATCTCTTAGTAAACAGAATGGTTTTGCAAGATGGTCTGAAATGGAGATTTACCCAGTGCCTGGAACACCCTCTGGAAGTTTGGCTTGTTACTTAAGAACAGTGCCTATAAGTGACACTCCTTGTACTGGGTTGTGGGAACTGCCCTGGTAAAGTCATGAATGACAACGAGACCAGTAATGCAACCATACCCAGAGAAGTGACCAACAGTCCTGGAAACTGGGACTAGGATTTTGAAATGACTGTGGGCATGGATGAGAAAAATTGAGTCGAAGAACAAAGGAGTAAGAGAAGTCCCAGAATGCCACTGGGAAGGTAAACTGCTGCATCCTCCTTTCTAGTGCAAGAGTTACCTGTGGTTGGACTTCCTGCCTGTATGTGTAGGATCTGCACTATGGACCACCTTATCTTATTACAATGAAAGGAATTTTGGCACTTGAAAGGCCTAATGAATTAAAGTCTTGTTGGGGTATGCAGTGGGAAGAGACAGTTGTACTTGTGGATAGTGCTTAGTTTTTTTCTAATTAGGAGATGGGGCAATAAGCCTTGTGATATTAATTGTTTAGATTTGGCATGTGGTTTTTTTGGCTAAGCAAAAAAAAAAGTTGCTTAATTCTTAAAATGGGTAGGACATATAATGAGAAAACTTTATTTTAAAATATTTGGCATATGTGTGCAATATGCTGTCATGAGATAAATGCAAATGAAATCAAACCAAAACATGACAGGACACTAAGTTCATTGGTGATATATATCATCTTTAGCTAATAAACATGTCAATTAAGCAGGCTGAGGATAAAGAATATATCAAATAATCACTTTTTGGAAAGGTTTCTAAGGATGATGTCATCATGAAAATAATTTATCCTATTTCTACCCCACTGGGTGGAAGTACGGAGAAAATCTTTTGGTTTGAGAGCATTATTTTGGGTTTTAGCAGTAAATATGGTTATTTCAGGCTTCATTTGACTGCTAAAGAAGCAAATCCAACACAAGCTATAAACATCAGAAGTCAGAAACTTCACTAAACAACAGGATTATTATATGGGAACTTCAAAGAAGATAAAGCAAATGCAGGTGTAAAATATTAGAAGTATTGTTTGCATCTGAATCATAAGTTAAATGCAGTGCTCACCATGTTGAGTGGGAAGCAGCAAGTGGAGCTGTTTTCTTGTGGGAGAAAATAGCAGTCCCTCAAAATATTGCTCCCTGCTTCTCACATTTATCTCAGTGCTTCCTAGGCTGAGGGAGGTGTCTACATTTCAGTGGCAGTCTCTCCTCAGAATGAGAATGACTCTGCACAGTAACACACTAAAATGGCAGCAGTGGTTCCAGTGACAGAACTGACAGCATCTGCTCATCCTTGTGAGGAGCCTCCTATGGACACTGAGGTGCAGAGTTTGGCCTGAGGATGGCCAGGCTCTCTGAGAAGCTTTTCCTGCTCGACTTGCACAAGCCCACCATGACTGACTGTGCCACAGGCAAGGCTTGGCAGCAGGGATTTTCCACCAGGGACCTCTTTAGGAGGGGCTTGCCCAAGGAAAACCCTTGTGAGGTGCATGTTTATGGACCCCAGGAGCTCAGATCTGCTCTGCCTCAGCACTGGCCTGGCATGACTGGCGTGGGAGCTGCATGGAAATAGAACAAATATCTTCAATTATGTGATTGTTGGATAAAAATAACAGCAGCTTCTAAACCCAGTCATATGAGGAGGCACTGAGAGGGCATTATGTGTACTTGCATGAAGAGAAGCCTGAAAGCCTGGACACTCCACTTGTTAGAGTGGAGTGCAACACATGCCCTACCCACTCCAGCCAGCTCAAAAGGAAACACTAGATCCATACTCATCCTTCAGGTGCCCAAAGTTAGGTTAGAGCAGTATGTGCCCATGTGGGCTGCCCACACTCCTTAGGAGGGGCTGCAGCACTGCAGGCTGCCTGTGCTTGTACCAGGTACAGGCAGGGATGTACCAGGTACTGGCACTCCACTTTCTACCATGTGTGGAAACACCTTGGCAGCCCTTGTGTGAGGCATGAGCCTCCCCCAAGTGCCCTGCACAATCAGCCTTGAAGCAGGGAGTGATTTAGCTCCTACTCAGTCCTTTTAGAGGATGTTCTCTCACTTAGGACATGCTCAGCATGTGGGATAGACAGGAATAGGTAGTTCCTCTGCTAACCTTAGTCCTAATGGAGAAAAACAGGTTATCAAAATACAGGTTAGCAAAGGGACTTCCTATGGCTGGGCTATCTGCTCCTGATGGGGCAGGAGGTATGGACTGGTTCCACTTGGTCTGGGGGACATTTGAGCAAGTTAAGATGAGGAATTGAGACGAAGAAACCTCTGGTTTGTGGGACATTTATCAGAGAGAGGCTGCCAGGATGAAAGGCAAGAATTCCCCCACACTTTTTATAGCATTTTCCATGTCCTTTAAATTTTTTTTTTAAATTCTGTTTCCTAAAATTAACATCTGCAGCAGATGTTAAGGAACGTTTCTCTTCTATGCCGCTGTTCCATGACAACGTGCAATTGTTTCCCTGCGGCCAGCCGCCTACAAACTCCGGTACCTTTCAATTAAGCTTTTAGAGGGCTTGTTTGTCAGGCGAGCAGGGTGCGGTGGCACTGCCAGGGCTGGGTGGCCCTCTCCTGGCCACACCTGGCCCGTGCGCTTGTCACAGAGCCGGCTGCAGCCCCGCGCCTGGCGCGCCACCAGCTCACCGAGCACCTGCGAGCGGAGCAAGGTCAGTCTGCCTGCTTTGGGTTCAACAGGATGCCTTCGTGTTCTATGGAAAAGCATTTTGCCTTGTGGCAAGCTAAGTACAACCAAGCTTGTGGTATTTTCTGGGGTCCCCCGTGGCAGGAAGGAATGAATCTGACTCCGTGTTAGAAGGCTGATATGATATGATATGATATGATATGATATGATATATGATATGATATGATATGATATGATATGATATGATATGATATGATATGATATGATGATATGATGCTATACTAAACTATACTAAAGAATAGAGAAAGGATACTTACTGAAGGCTATAAAGAATGATAATGAAAACTCATGACTGCTGCCAGAGTCCCGTCACAGCTGGTGGTGATTGGTCATTAAGTCAAAACAATTCACATGAAACCAATTCAACATGCACCTGTTGGATAAACAATCTCCAACCTCATTCCAAAGCGGCAAACACAGGAGAAGCAATCAGATAATTATTATTTTCATTTTTCTCTGAGGCTTCTCAGCTTCCCAGGAGAAGAATCCTGGGCAAAGGGATTTTTCAGAAAGCATGACAGTGACAAAAGCTCCCTTATCAACTGCAAGGTGAGGCACTGCTTGTCACAAATCAGTGTATAACAGTATGTTGAACATCACAAGCAGGATCCTGTTCATGTAACTTTGGTCCCTCAGGTATTTTGACATCTGTTCCATGAAAGTATCCTTTATAGTCATTCACTTGGCCTCCTTCACAATCAGATCCTTTCTAAGGGTGACTGTGTCTCAGCACCAGAATATAGTCAGGTAACTTTCCTCCTTCCTTGTGAAAGCCTGGTTGTCCTCTTATTTTCCACAAAACAGCTATTCCAGAGGAGGTAACACTACTTTAGTGTGGAAAATGGTGTAGGTTATAGCAGAAGTGGACCCCAAATCTATTTAGATAAACAAGATTTTTTGTCACTATTAGAATTCTTTCCCTTCCTTCCTCTCTCCCTTTTCTCCTCCTCCTGTCTTTCCACCATCTCACTGAGTCAGAACCATTTGGGGCTTTTAAGCTTTCTCTCTTTTCTGGAAGCATGGTAAATTCTTCCTGACTTGAATTCAAATATTTAGGATTAAAATATTTGAAATAATATACCATCTGTCACCATATCTTTCAGAAAGGCTGGTGAGTCACATAGCAGAAAAAAGAAATCAAAACACTCATTAATGATACATTGCTGCTGGAGTTTGAAGGTGACAGAAAAGACTGTGCAGTGCTAAATAATGGAAAGTGTAGGTCACTATTGCAGTATAATCAAAATTGGTTGGTGAAGTGATGAAATTCAGAGGTTTCTGTTTTTCTGACACCACATGTCATGTGTGTGTAAGAACCCAGGAATTGTCACAGCATTGGGAACTGAGAAGCTGTGATTGTTCTCTTGAACCTTTTTTAACCAGGTACACTCATTCAGTGCAACCAGAGTCAGCAGCCCAGACATGGCCCACCAGCTAGGAGATGAAAGCATTTCCCCTTCTCTGGCCTGAGCAGGGGTGTGTGTACAACTCCACACCCAGTCTTGCTGCCCCTGGCTCCACAGGGGGATGGAAAAATAAACCAGTTATTGAAAAGGAAAAAAAAAGAAAATCAGAGAAGTGGAAAATGTGCTTTCCTGATGAAAAAGAGGTGTCAGTTCATATCTCTTCTACAACAGAGAGTTAAGGCTGTGAACAAAATTTCTAAGAACCTACATGAGAACAAAACTTTTAGAGTTCTCAGATCTGTAAGAAATAATGAGCTGCAAGGATTGGAAGGGCAAGTAAAAACATTCATATTGAAATAAAAAGATAAATGACATGCCTGGGAAGAAGAGGAGCTAAAAAGGCATACAGTAACACCCTGCCATGAGATTGTAAAGGCTGGTTGGTACCCAGGAGCAAAAAGCAGCCTTTCTTGAGCATTTCAGAAGTGTGTGATGCCCAGCTCTCACTAATTTGTCACTGACATTTCTACACTAGAAGTTAACTGTGAATACACAGCATAAATGGATAGCTGATGTGAAGCTTTGCAGTCGCTTGGTAAGCCTAGGACAGGAAGAGCTTTGGGAGCACTAATGAGCTGAATGTGTCGCTCTTGTACCCAGCAAGGTGATTACTTCCCACAGAGTAGGCTCACGTTATGAAAAGACTGACAGAATAAACAGACCAGACTTGATCTGGAATGAGAGCCAAGCCCTTAATCCAGGTTTAAAAAACACATGTATGTGCTCCCAGTGAAAGGCAATTCCAGACTGCCTTGGCAGCAGCCACCACTGCTCAGCTGCAGGGCTGCCCCAGGCTGTGCCATCACATCTCCTTGGCTGCAACGCTGCTACAGCCCTTGGCTCTAACAGGGCACCCCTGAGAAGAGCCACATCAACTAACAGCATGTTAAAATGACTCCACAGCACTCTGCAGCCTTGGAAAAATGGTATCAGGCTGGCTGATGGTGGCTAGAGCCTGGCAGAGGAACATGCTTGCATTTTTCAAATTAGAGTAATATTCTGCTGTAAACATTGAATTCTAATTCTAAACATTGAATTCTAAATTCTAATAGCCACTGCTACAATGAGAAACAAATTATAAAATCAGAATATTTATCACAATGCTTTTCTTGAAAAATGTGCTAGTGGAATTCTTTTAAGATTAGTACAGCTATTAGAGGTTCCTTTACACGTCTTCATATTTGCCTTCAGGAGAGGGCCATGAAACTCCTGAGATGCTGAGACCTTCCCAATACTGCCTCCTGTTCCTTATGTGTTGGTTTGCCCCAAATTGAATCAGTCTTACACAGAGAATCAGTCTCACACAGAGCTATCCTACTGCTGACTTCTCTAGACTCTTGCTGCTGGAGGAAAAGGCAATTCCTACACATCCTGAGTTTTGAAAATCCTGAATCCTCTACTCAGTGAAAGACCTGTAGTTGCTTCACAGACTCTCTTGCTTTTCGACTTCTCCCATCACCTATTCAGTAAAACAAAGCTCTGTTTCTCTCTGGGACAAAGAATGAAGAGAGCTATCAAATGCCAAAACATAAGAAGTCTTTGGACTGTGAGGACAAAGAAAGAAGCTGTCAAAAAATGCATTACCTACCTATAGGCAAGGAATCTGAGGTATAAGAATGAAAAAAAAAAAAATCATTTAACTGCCATGGTAATCATTTTAGCCATTTCAAAATTACATTTAAGTGAAGTCTAAAACAAAAGATTCCTCTTTTAAATAAAACATCAGTATCAGTATTTTGAACCCTTAAACATTTGTTTAAGGGTTCAAAAATGTTCACTTTTCATTTTTCCAGTACTCTGAATGATTCAATCATTTTGACTAGAACTTGAAAACAATTCCAGCCAATTATCAAATGTCCTTTTTTGTTTGATTTTTGTGTGTGGTTTTGGTTTTTTGTTTTGTTTTGTTTTGTTTTTTGTTGGTTTTGGGGTTTTGGGTTATTTTGCAAATGATATGGTTTCTTTTTATCTTTAAAGCAAGAGCTGAAATGGTTCTACTTTGGTGAGACCTCATTCCCTGCAGGTGTATAGGCAGACAGTGCTGTGCATGATCCATGATCCTTTGGAGAGGGAAGGCTAATACTTCCTTCATCTTCAGAAGGAGAGAGATGAATACCAATAAGCTGCTAGGACATCCTTTCCCTGGCTCTCTCACTTTTTGTAACCCATTGGGATGTACACAAACTTGGTTGCTACGGAGAAAATAACTTTCCTACTTCACCCTAAGCAACTGCATTTGTTACAGGTAAATTTATCACACTCTGTATTTTTAGACACAGAGAGAATTAGTTGCCTATTTCTAGCTCCAAAACACTGGATTAGACAGACTAAGGGTGGAAACTGAATACAACCCCTCTGCTACAGTCCTTAGTAATAACTTTGGCAAAACATAAATCCCACTGCTAGGGCTAACAAAGAGAACTGCAGATTATTTTTGCTAATTTACATATATACACCTCTAATTTCCCAGAGTCTGACTCCCTGTGGAATTTCACACCACTACCAAAAGAAGATTCAATAAAGCTTTTCAGAATCAGCTGCTGAATCTATTGGTACTGTCAGAATACAGGTTTCTGAAATAAAATGCATTATGAAAACATCAGTTCTAGGATGACAATACAGAAAAGATGAGGTATAACAGGTACAAGTGGCTCCTGGGGAGATTCCAATTGCACAAAAGCTGAAAATTTTTCACAACACAAACAGTCACTGAAATAATCTCCCCAGGAAAGTCATTGATTCCCCAACATTGGAAACTTTTAGAATTCACCTGGACAAGGTACTGGGCCATCTGGACTGGTTTTTTTGCCAAGAAGGGCTGGACCAGATAATCCTTGAGGTCACTTCCAACCTGGAATTCTAGGATTTTCATGAGATACACTTACAGCAGAGTTATTTTCCTATCACTTCACATCCTTAAATAGAAGTCTAGGGTCTGATTTGCATTATGAAAGTTGGAATTAGCCACAGGGGTTGCATGGACCAGAATGTTTGCAAGACTTCCTAGATTAATGAATCTGCCTTAAAATATCCTTAAGACACACAAAATAGAGCATCCCCTTTGATGGTGGATGAAACATTTGGTCTTAACTACGCTTAAATATTTTTAAGTGCTGAAAAGTTTGGTGAAACTGAGTAGGTCTAAGGCACTTAATTAACTAAACAAGATTCCAAGGGACCTCCAATAGTGTTTTCTGCCTCTTTAGGATAGAAATGCAATTCTTCTCCTATTTCAGCAAATGCTTTCTCAACAACCAATAAAATGTGCAAGCTGGAAGTTAAAGACTGGTTAATGGTCCCTTGACACAATCCTACTGAAGTAAAAGAGTAAAACCAGCAGATGCTGTGTACACAAAAGAGACATTTCAGCTTGGAAGTTATATTTTAAAGAAAACATACTGAAGGCCATGAAGAGCTCTGTATCTCCAGGGATGGCAATTACAAAGTTTTTTTCAGCAACCATTTTTGTTTGTGATGTAGTTTGCAGTACTGTATTTCCTATCATTCAAAGGCAAAGGAGATACTGTAAATCAAATTAATACAAAGCTTTTCTTGAGCTGTAGATGAAGCACTTACTTTATATGCACATATCAGCTGTATGAATTTCTTCACTCAAGCATGCCATGGTTCATGGATTTTTGTTCCACCTATTGCTATTTACTATTATTTACTGGTCTTTATTGTGGCTGGTTATGAAAACTTACTTTTTGTAGCACTTTTTATAAAAAGACAGTGGAACAACTAAACAGAATTTGTAAGGGAAAGTATCTTTTGAATTTTCTTTTTTAATTTATTGAAAGAATGTAAGATTGTTCTCCAGAAACAGTGGATGCCAGGTCTTGAGTTCCCAGCCTCCAGACTGCAGGAGATCTGGGTACCAGGGACAGTGTCTATGCATTGCCCTCTGCTGGTATCATCCCTAAATTTGGTGTTTCAAACCTGACTTCTCTACCACTTGTCTCATTAATTATTTGCAATTTGCTGTCAGTGCAAACAGCATCCTAGAGGAAAGGCAGATTTGAAGATCATTACTGGTAGGATAAAATGCAATGTGCTTAATTGTAAACAAATGAGGATTTTCATGAATGAAGTCCTGAAAACCTGAATCTCTCAGGCTTTTTCTTTAAAATGGTCTTCAAACATGAGAAAGAATATGAAGAGAAGGCAAGGGGGGACCCTATTGCTCTCTACAACTCCCTGACAGGAGTTTGTAGCAAGGTGGGAGTCGGCCTTTTCTCCCAGATATCAAGTGATGGAACTAGAGGAAATGGCCTCCTCAAACCAGAGGAGGTTTAAATTGGCTCTTAGGGAAAAATTTTCACTGAAATCCTTGCCAAGCATCAGAACAGAGTGCCCAGGAGATTGGAGCAGTCATCATCTCTGAAGGTATTTAAAAGACATGTAGATGTGGCACTTAGGGACAGGGTTCAGTGGTGGAATGGGCAGTGCTGTGTTAATGATAGAACTCGATGGTCTTAACAACATTTTCCAAACTAAACTATTCTGAGTCTACAAAAACATCTTTACAGAAATAGACTCCTGGGAAAGGGAATCTTAATTTGAAGAAACTGAAGAAACTCCAGCTGATTTTCTTTTAATAGAAAGCTTGAAACAGTAAACCTGAAGTCAAGGTTTGCTATTTTTAAGTATTCATTGCTTCACTACATCATAAAAAGAATGTTTTAGATAAGAAAAAACATAGTAAATGGACTGAAAATATAACATTGGATTTATCATTTGTGCAGATAATATTTCTGTTCTTGTTTGCATCATATAACCAGTGATTAAGCCATTTTGGAGAGAAACTATATCCTTTGCTTTTAATAATAAATGTACTCAGCCATAGTAGTATCTGGCAACAGATGTGGTGCTACTCAATTGCTGGAAATATTTAAAAAAAAAATCATTTCTGGGGTACTTCTGTTTCTTCAACAAGAAGCAAGAAGAGCTGGCTTAAATAGTGATGGTTATTGGGAAATCTTAGAGCATGCAGTCTACCTGGGTCCTCTCTGGTTTATGACCTAATAATCCAGCTGGACAGCTGAGATTCAGATACCTCTTTCCTGTATGGTTCCTGTCTTCATCATTCATCTCCTTCATACATTCTTTTTTCTCCTCATCCTTTCCTTTTTCTCAGTTCATATCTTCATCTGTCCCTACCACTTCTCCAACTGGTACATTCAAAGGCTTAGAGAATAAAAGACACCAGTTGTTGCTTAATGTACAAAACTAGCTCATGACTGTCACCTGCAAAAACACAGGAAGCCCAAGAAACTGTAGTGGTCAAAGCACACTCTTTGGAGACAGCAGGCCTGGATGAGATATCAAAAGCAGTGCACTTTTAAGTAAATTTATTGCTTCTTTTAGGAACTTGTTCCAGTGTTTCACTTCCTTTCTCAACATCTCTGCCTAATCTCTTATTTGAATCCAGATTTATCATATATTGTTATAGTACACTACTGAATCTTTCTGTCAAGAAACAAAGACTGCTTTAGTACCTAGCATTTTCCTCTTGTTAAAATAATCAGAGAAATCACATCACCCATTAACACTTGTTTTTAGATAAGATAAACAGGTTGAAGAGTTAATCTTCTCATTATACCACATTTTCTCCAGACCCTCTTTTTGCCTTTCTCTTCTGTTCTCCAGCCTCTTTTCTCCATATTCTTGCCTCTAAACTTCTTTTGCTGCTGAGTGAATTGAGGATGACTGCCCCTGTGATACCAGGCCAATTTCAGCTCTGAGAAGCAGGAACACACTTGGGCTGGATAGATTTCAGAGAGTACAGCTGAAAAGTCTTCAGCACTTGCAAATTTCTACCAGTTTACATATTGCAATTCCACAACTGTAGGTGATTTTTCATTGAAAGAAAAAGGTATGCCTCCACATCCAGGGTGAGTTCTCTGCTCTTGGAAAAGTGCAAGTTCCGCTCCAAAGCAGGAAGTTGCCTGCTGACAGTGCAAAACCATTTTGATGCAGCAGAACAATCCATTATTTTCTAATTTCAGTAACGAAATTGTTGAAACTCTCTTTCTCCTGGAGTCTCCAGCCTGCCACCCCCCAAAATGCCAAGGCTGATCACCTAATCAGCCTTCAAACATCCAGCACTTACACTGAAGTAGCATGTAAAAAGCAGCAGGGTAGCACCATAATATCCATGCCAGTCCTAAAGCTGCATTAGACCCTGCTTTTTGTACCATCCATGTCCCTTTTCCTAGAACTACTCTTCCCCCAGACTTCTGTATGACTCCTTTTATTTTAGTACTGAGCATCTCAGTATTATTGAGTGGAGTTTAGGTGATGTATTTATGTATTAAAACCAAAACCCCAAACAACAACCCATCTTGTACTTCTTTAAATATGAGCCCCAAGCATGATCTATGTGTGTAGGTGTTCTGCTGTCACTTACAGTTAGGCAGCTCCCCTTTGCTCCTTGCTTTTCACAAGTATCAGCATCTCTAAAACTGTACAAAGAAATTAATTTCTGAAATACCATTGCTAGTATTTAAAAGATATGTCTAAAAAAATCTAAAAAATCTGCCAAAAAGCATTATGTGTATTTACTATAATCATATATTTTAGTGGTTTTTGTAACATCTTTATTCATGCATGAATACTGCACAGCACTGAATGAACAAGAAATTGCTGAGTGCAGTGGAAAATCTGTATGACTTTCTTTGTAGTTCTAAAGTTCCTCTTCTGCTTTGCAGTGGAAGCAAGTTATTGAGGTCTGCAAGCAGCTGGGACTGCTGGGACTGCACTTTGTGCCACAGAGAATAGATCAGTCCTGTCTGGCAAAGCAGAAGGTGGACTGTGCTGGATAAGGAAGGCTGGAATTGAGCAAAGTCATGTTAAATTAATGGGTAAAGCTTTCAGAAATACCATTTTATACATGGAGCTCTGCTACTTTCACAAGTTGCCCAAAGCAAAACTCCTTAGTTGAATTATTCACTGAGGGCAGAGTGAACTTTTTTCTCCCCTGAGAATGGATTTCTAACTTCCATCAAGGATGCATAATCTTCAGCTATGGCACTCTATGGTGCATGAGGTTGGATTATGTTCTGCAGCCATTGTGTTCCCTGGTAAATTTTGCCAGGACAGTAAATTTTGACAGCAATAAGGCCAACTGTATTTTCCAGCTGCTTGGTTGATCTACATTTTCTAGGAGACACCAGATTTGCACAACTTGTAATCAGCTTTTCACAGACTGGTGCTAGACACAGCATCACTTCCTGCCCAATAATCTTTGTGAACCAAACAAATTCAAACAGGAGGCAGTGCCAGCCTCTCCCAGAGCATCAGTCAGCACTGCACACAAGTAATATGTGACACAGGTTGAGAAGGACTCAAAGCACCCAGCATGTGCTGGATGTAAGCTCTAACCTGAATGAACAAGAGCCATGGCCCCACTTATGTTTACCATAATGACACCCCTAGTATTCAAGAAGCCCCCAGGAACTCTGCTGGTTAGCTTGACTTCTTGGAAGTGCCATGGAGCAAAACGGGTCAAAAAGGCTCTGCTTCTCAGGACAGCAGGATATCACCAACACAAGAATCCCTGGTGCCACCCCCCTGTTGGGGCATGGTTCTTCAAGTGCCTTGCACAGAGCTCTGCAAGGTGCAAATCCTCCCCACACAGGGCCACAATTAATGGCAGGACTTGGCTGGAGAAGGTGCATGCATCTTACCCCCAGAACCAGCAGGATTTGCCATCTGCAGGATATGGCATGCCTGACTCCCTGCTCTTGTGAAGATCCTGCCTGGGATCACCACATCCCCCTTTCTCACAACTCTGCACCTTCAAGGAGTGGCTGCTCAGTTTTGCCAGCAATACCAGAGCTTAGAAAGATCTCCAGTGCTCCAGAGCCTGAGTCCTGCTCTGTGCAGACATTGAAGCTGAGCTGGGATTGTCCAATTATAAAATACAAACAGAACTTTTAAAACCAGCAAAAGGTGAAGGGAGAAAAGGGACATCCTGGAAAAGCTGGATAGCTTCATTTTAGTTCTGAGTCTGTCACCCCAGTCACTAATTTGTCACCTGTACCCTTGGCAGTGTGTTAGCACTGAGCCAGAGGTTGTGGATAGAATCAGGTATCAGCACTGTGAAACAGCATGTTTCTCATAGCACAGGCTTTTTAAAGTGCTGTAGCAATCCTCAAAATTATATGAGAAGAAGAGAGGCTCCTTAAGCAGGAAAGATCTGCTGGGTAATGGCTGCAGCATCAATGTGTGTGCAGAGGAGCTGCCAGGATTGGGACATATCCCATTTAAAGCCTTTGTAGCTTGGATATCCAAACTAAATTCCAGGGGAAGGGAGAGGAGGATGAGTCTCTCAGCTCAGGAGGGAAGATCTATAAATGATCACAGGCAGGTGGGATAGAAGAGCTCAGTGGTGTTAAAACTGTGCTGAAGAATGGAAGAAAAGGTGGGAAGGACATCCTGCAGACTGACAAGACAGGTAGGGAGAAGACTGTATGTTGAACAAAGAGAGAAAATCAAGTCACAAAGGATGCTCCTCACTGTGGGGGGAGTCGAGTGCCAGGCCCTCAGATTACCTGAGATGTGGGAGCAGCTCAGATTGCTAAACCTCATGGAGAACTGCACTTCATAGATTTCTTTTTCATTTTCATGCTTTTTAATACCAATGTCTCTAATCAAATGTCATAATACTTTTAAAGCATAAATTTCCTTTTTCTTCTGCTGTTTATCTCTTATCAAGGCTAAGTTCCTCTTGACATAGATCAGTTAGTGACCAACCATTAAGCTATGGCTTCAGGAACTCTTCATGGTATAAAGGGTTATAAAACAAACAAACAAAAAAAGCAACACCAAACCCAAACCCAAACCTTCATCCTGTTTCTTAGGGGAAGAGGCAGACATACAAATACACATGTATCTACAAAGGAGTGCAGCTCTTAGAAGCTTTGATGAGTTCTAACTATAATTGTTGTCATTTCTAGTAAGACTTCTACCAAATATCACCTGATCAATAGGCCTTTATCTGTACAAAACCTTTCTAGAAAATCCTTTATCTGTGTCATTTTTTGTATCATCCCAATTGTGTTTCCAGCTGTGCTGGCGAGATGCAAGTTTTCCCGATTTTTGGAAAGTTGATGGGGAAGTATTTCAATCCTGATTTCCACATCAAACAGATTTAATAATCAAAAAATAATTTAAAAGAAAAGATTTAGTCAACTAGGCAACTTCATGACTGTAACAGACACTCTTTTTTTACCTCAGTTCATAATTATAACATGTGGAATCATCTGTTGGGAGATACTTTAAAATAACTGAAGGATTTTATGCCTTCAACAGTTTCACTGAGTAACTCAGGAAGATGCCATGCAGAGGGTGTCCTTTTAGAAACAGTAATTATTTCCTGAGGTCTCTCTGTTAACCTTTAAAGCTTCACCCAGGGGTTTAGAAGCATACAGAAAAGCCCCAAGAAAAAATTCTTCAAACTTGGCAAGTTTTCCCCAACAGCAGCCTGTGAAAGAACCTATTACAGAATTCAATGATGATGAACAAGAGTTCATCAACCACAAATTATATCAATCCAAAAGCTGGCAGAGGTTCCACTTAATGTATTTAAATACTTTTGCTCTCATGAATGGATCATGGGGCCAGGTCACAGAAGAATAATGAGGAGTATAATACCTACTCTTACTGAGCAACCTTTGCACAGCTATTGAGCTTCAAGTGTCAGTTGTCACTGGTGTTTGTATTTTTCCTAAATTGACTGACTTGACCTCAAAATCTCCTACTAATTGGACTAAATAAGAGAAGGGAGGCAGATGTGAAAATGTATCTTGGAAATATGTTACAGCTTCTTGTCAGGCTGACAGGAGAAAGCTTTCTGCAAACTCTCAGCAACACTAAGGTGATGATTGCCCTTCCCCAGCACTGAGCTGTTCTTTCCTGTGTTCAGGGCAACATGCTGCCCTCTCAGTCCTGCCAAACAAGCAGTTCAGCTCAAGACAGAACACAACTCATGTCCTCAGCCTCGATCCAGGTTCTTTATTGATCCAGTCACAGCTCAGACCTTGGCTGGCAGAGACAGCAAGGGCTGGGGCAGGCAGGCAGGAGGTGAAGGGGTGGCACTTTCAAAAGGTTTTTGTATCAGGAAATATTGTGGATCAACAGGAGCAGGTGTCTAGAGTGAAACATCTGTGCTGAGGATCTGGTGCCTCTACTACACCGATCCTGTATGGGCCATGTTTCCAGCTCTAGCCCAGCTTTGCAAACTGAAAGCACATCTATGTGACACATCCACTGTGCTCCTCAGCAGCACCAACCCTCCAGTTTTTCCAAGGAAATCCAGACCCTGCAACCCAGAAGTGCTTTGTGATCTCTGAAGTGCTGTGCTGGAGGGGGGGTCTGGGCTGGGATATTTGCTGTAGCATCTCCTCCCCGAGCTGAACTAATGCAGGTGCACCCTGCAGTGCAGCCATGGCCCTGTCCAGCCTCAGCTGCTGCCAGCAGGGTGAACATCCTCACTGGCTGAGAATCTCTCAGCCCAGCTGCAGCACACCTGATCCACACTAGCAGCCTCCTGGGCATGGGTCCAGGGCCACCAGTGGCCTCTAAGACTTCCTCAGCTGCACCAGCAGCAGAACAAGGTAGATATTGACCAACCTATACTCTTCACTACTGTTTTCCTCTTCTTGATTTCATCACATACCTTCCAGAGTGCTCCTCACACCTTGCTTGGTCAAAAGCAGTCAGCTCTCCAACCCAATCTCCAAGTGAGACAGGGCTGCTCATGGCAGCATCTGGCAGCAGTGATGAGGAGTGGATCGGGAAGGCTCCGCGAATGAAGCCGTCCAAGGCGCCTTTTTCTCTTGCCCAAACATCCTACAGTGGGAGCTCCACTCCTCCCATCTAGGCATCAGACAGGGTCCATAAAGTGTGGGTGGAAGAAAGGAGGATACATCACTCCACCGTAAGGGCCCCCACTAACAGCAGTGGGGTAAATGCACCTTTGTTTGTCCTATTACTTTTAGGCAATAACCTATTCACATAATTCTCTTCCAAGACTGGAGAAAGAGAAAGGACACAGAAAAAGAAAGGACATATTCAGGGACTGTATTTCACAGCTGCAGGTTCCATAAAAAGACAGATGTACTGCATCATTAATTAGCCTTTTTTTTTTTTTCAGAGGAGACATAAATGACAACCAGATAAACTGAAATGCCTTTTGTTTTTGTGAAAATACACTGATTCTCTTTTCACTGTCATGTTTTTGATGCTGTGCAATTCCTATGATACAGCTACTTAGGAGCTTCTGCAGCATTACCAAGTGAATTTACTGAGATTTTAATTTTTTACAATGGATAACCAAAGAATGCATGTAAATTATGAGCCTGACATGAATATAGTATTTAAGTATATTTAAAATTGGAAAAGTAGCCCAAGACTTTCTTCACCTCTGTTTTAGTTCATCTTTTTGCAAGAAATAAATTCTGATGTTTAATTATTTAAAGTCCTAATGGTGTTCCTTGCCACTAATTGCTGAACAAAGATAATATTTTATTTATAGATAAAAATATCTTATGTTTTTTCAGGAGTGGTAGAAAGCAGTAATTAAATAAACACAATATTTTCAAATAAAGTAAAAAAATCAACTTGCCACTTCTGTAGTAATTCTTTACAAAAGATGTATTAAGGTCATGTCAGAATTTCTAAGTAATCAAAAATATTTCACAATGGCAATGATTAAGCATTAGAAACTAAAAAAAAATCCAGCTACAGGATGACTTTACAAGAGCCAGTGCTGGTCACTGCATCCAGAGTGTTGGAGCCTGTTAAATATTAAGAGACAAGTGCTACGAAAGGATTAGCTCAGACTGTGAGCAGGTACAGTGAGAGACAAGCCCTTCATGCTGGGTCTGAGTAGGACTGACAGTGTTTGTTACACTTCTGAGCTGAAAGCAGAGAAGTGAATGCCTATTTGATACTCAAAATGGTCAGACTTTTAGTCAGAACATAAAATAAGTGGGAATAACAGGAAATTTTCCAGTTTGTAAGCAGTGCCTCACATTTGGCAGTTTTAACACTGTAGATAAATATTATTGAATACTTCCTTTAAAATACACTTTAAAAAATTATTTAACAAAAATCTGAATATTGGTTTGTGATGGCTTTTTTACCCAAGAAATCTAACTAGTGGGAACAAGAAGTCTGTTCTAGCATGGGGGAGGATGGTAATAGCTTATGAGTTTTCAGTTAATTGTTCTCTGTTTTGATCATTCTAGGAGTGTCACTTCAAGGTTACTGAGATGATACAGTGGTGTTTTGTTAGTATCATCCATGCTGATAGAGTTGCAAAATAATCCTGACCAGCTTCTACAAACTAAACTGTAAGCAGGGAAGCAGGGCTGGGTCTGGTACAAACTTTGTTACTATACTGACACAGGTTATTTTGCCACAGGAATCTCCCCTGAGAGCTCTGGTGGGTGTCTGGGTGCAGAGGCTGTGGGTTCTCCAGACTGCTGATGGTACCAAGAGGAAACATTTTTCTCCATTTTTGAACTCCTAAAAAGCTTCTTAGGTTACTTAATATGGCTTGTGCAAATTTTCATAGATCATAGAATCACAGAATGGCTTGGGCTTGAAGGGACCTTTAAAGGTCATCTAATCCAACCCTCCTGCCCTTGGTAGGTACAACTTCCACTGGATCAGATTGCTCTGAGCTCCATCCAGCCAGGCCTTGAACACTTCCAGGGATGGGGCACACGCAGCTCTTCTGGGCAGCTTGTTCTAGTGCCTCACTGTGGAAGGAGGGATTGTAGGAGAAAAGAGACAGTGCTGAAGGCACTCTCAGCTCCGAGGAGCTGCAGCTGAAATTATTACCAAAGGGTAGGAACAGCCCTGCCCTCAACAGGCCACAGCTGTGTCCAGTAAGGATGGGTGTTATAATAGAGCGGGTTAGCTGGTTGAGGTGAGAGTTGGGGATTGTTGGCTGTGATGTGAGGAGGAAGGGTCAGGCAGTTGTGCAAGGGACAGGAAGGAGTCAGCTGGCCCTGCAGAAGAAAGAGAAAAGGAGTCAGTGTTGTGAGGAACTGCCTGTGGGAACTCACAGAGAGAAGGTATGAAAGGTTTACATAAACTGGTAATGACAGTCAGTTTCTATGCACCATTGATTGGTGCCAAGCACTGATGCCAACACTTGGTGGCCCATAAAGGGATGAGTCCTGGCACCTTACCACCTTCACAGTTAGAAATGTCTTCCTAATATCAATGTATAAGTGTGAACTCATAATCAGTGACAGGATAGTGGGATTCAGAGAGAAACAGCAATGCAAACTTCAGGGGCTTAGCCTGTTAGAGACCACCAGGGAGCAAGGCTTGCACTCACAGCTCTGCATGACCAGCCAAGGAAGGGCTGAAGATGCCACAGTGTGAGAAGAGCTCCTGGCCTGGGGACAACCACCCTGCTGCAAGGCAGCTCTGTCTTTGGAGAGACTTTGCACCCACCCTGTTGGAGATATGTCCATGTGTCTGTGTCAGCTGAGGGAACAGACTGCTTCTCACAAAAAGCAGTGAGCTGGGAAAGGACTTGATGATGGCTGTAACACAGAGGAAAAAAACATAAAAAGAAATGTCAGGAAGGTTATATTGGTTCTCTATGTGGCAATTGTAAGGCTGCTGCTAGAATAGTGTATTGTCAAGGATGATATTGGAGGGGGGAGATTCAAAGAAAGAACACAAAAAAGGATCCAGAATGAGGAAGGTATTCTTAGAACTGAGCTACTCAGCTTTTTTGAGAAAGGGTAAGAGATCTTACAATCTTTTAGATAGGTATCTACATGAGAAAAAGTGCTGGTTTGGGGGTTACTTTTAATGGATTACTTTTAATGGCTACTTTTAATAAATAAATGGAAAAAGGGAGGAGGAAAGCTTTAATAGAGTTGGACCCACAAATTTCCCCTTCCTCCCTGGGAAAGTGGAGCAGCTTCCACAGCCTGTCTCTTCCATTCTGCAGACAGCAGGTTACCAGCATTCAGTAGCTAGAAGCTGAACTCTGCCAGATAAACTCCGATTTGAAATAGGACAGAATTTCCCTGAAATAAGGTAATTAACAGCTCGAATGATTTTTCAGGGGAAATGCACAGGCTCCTAAAATGAAATTGTCTTTTGAAATAGGCTGTAATCCAGTTGGAGAGAACAGCTTTATGGCCTGTTTATGCAGAAGACCAGAGTGAAAAAATACAGGGGTTCCTTTCACCTCTACAGTCTATGAAAAATGCACCTGATGTTTATAGACACTTCAGTTCCTGATCATGCTGACTTTGCAGTAGTGTGGGCTCCCAAGCTGACTTGAGGCAGGATGTGGTGCTGCTCTATTTGCTATTTGTCAAATTTGACAGTTACAGGGAGGAGGGGAATGGATCACTTGCAAAAACTACATATGCATTTTCCTCTCTTCTCTTTTCAAAAACCAATCAGTGTAGTATCTAGTTAAAACAAAAAAACAGAGGGAAAAAAAATCTAGTGCAAAATTTATGCCTGTTTGGTAAAATTTTTAAAATAAATGTGTGGATGTTGAGAAATTCTACAGAAGAAAGAGGTCAGTCAGATCTCAATAGCCCAGCTCTGGCAGTTTGCATTTCCTTTGGTTCCATCCCCTTCTATGTGGCATGTCTGAGCAAAGCCCAGAGTGCCAGTGGCTGTGCCTTGGCTGACAGGGATGAGGATGCAATCCGGAGAAATGGAACTGCCATTGTGTCCTCCACTTTCTTCTCTGATCCTGATGCTTGCTGGCCATGAAATGGTGCTGTAGCACTTGTGCTTTACACATACACTGGCCAAGCCTTAATGTGCATTCAGAGCAAGCTGTTTTCCTTGGTCATGCCAGCTGCAATGCAGAGTAAAAGGGAAGGCAAACAGGCACTTATATGGGCTTTGAAGCCCTCATTGCAATGCAGTGAGAATAAAAGCCTCTTTGCTGCCAAAAAAAAAAAAAAAAGAAAAATCAATTTGCAGCAGTATAGAGGCTCTTTCTTCACAGTATCCTCAGCTTACACTCACACTTTTACTTATGTTAATCCACAAATTGACACCAGTTAAGATGTGGCAGCATGTGTTGTCTGGCACTATGCTGGCACCATGGCTGGCCTGGGAGAGCATCCCACTCCTCCACTTTCCTGGCTTGCCTTGATCACCTGCCTTCCAGCATGGAGGTGAATATGACGTGGAAGTGGCAGGACCTTCCTGCATTCCTCTGCTCAGTTGGAGCATGAGGTCAGGTGCTGATTGGGTCAGGGGCACCAGTGGGAGCTGGCTGCAGGTTCCACTTTGCACAGGTGGGTTTTGGTCACAGCACTGCCAAAGGCTGTCTTGGCAGCTTTGGCCAGGCATTTCCTTCTCTGAGCCTTTGCCTTTCTCCTCTCATCCTGCAAGCTTCTCAGGTCTGGGGGTCTTTTCCTGTGCAATGTGCAGAATTTCACCAAATAATAAATAAGCAGTCTATAACAATCCATGTTGCTCTATTCTTCCCCTGGCTGCAAACATAGCTCCTCTACTTCTTGATGTTTTTGCAGCAGTCAGTCCAAGCAGGTTCCTGAGCACAGGACCACAGATGTCTACCCTAACCTGCCCAGTTGTTGCTGAGCGAGCACTCCCCAGAGCTGCTTCCAGACACCGTCTGGCAGTGAAGGCAGCAGGGTGGCCCTGGCTAGCAGGCAGTGTGCCCACAGCCACCTCCATCTGCCAGCCAGATGGTGAGCTGGCACAAACATGGGCTGTCCCACAGCAGGCAGCCCTGACTCCCAGGGAAGTTTCTGGGCATGCTTCATTTTTGATTCGAGGCACGTGTCCATGGTCAGCGTGCCCTGAGTCTGTTTAGCCCCAACACAGGCAGTGTCTGACTGCAGACTGTGCACAGCTGCACCCTACAGCAGGTCCAAAAGATGTAAACTGTTTTTTAGAACCAAGCTGGACTGAGCTCGTAGCCCAAAAGGAGTGGAAAGTAAAGCAGCCTCATATCCATGTTATTGCTTTCATTTCTCAGCTGTTCCAGAGACTGGAGTTGTTTTTGACATAATTAGGGCTCTACGGCTCTGCCTACAGAGCTTGTGGCGCAGTCCTTGTGAAGAAACCTTGATAGCAGCTATCCTCTATTGCTAGAAGATTTCTGCAATCATACCCTTGGCTTTTCCTTCATTTACTGAAGAGAAAGGAGTAAGAAAGTATATCTTTATATTGCACAAAATATATGAGAGGTCTGAGAGTAGCATCTCAAAAGCAATAGATTTTAACTTCATGGACAATATTTGAATAACCAACTGGACAAAAATCTGTATTTAAGTAAGTATTCCCAAAGTCTACAAACTTTATACTCCTGGCAGATTTTGATTTTGATATTCTTATTATTCAGCTTTGTACCTGAGGTTGAGAAGCTAGGTGGAAAATATGAGGTGGTCCTAACTGCTATTTATACAGTTTTAAATTATAGAAAACATAAGCTTTTTCTTGAATAACGCTTGCACCACCTTTTTCCAAGCAGCTGCACAAAATCATTACATTTTCCAAAATTAATATTTTTTGCTCGATTTTGGAAAAGAAGAATTTGCCCACATCAGCATTTTGTTTCAGCAACTTAAAAATTATTTCCAAATGTCAGATTCTACACCATGATTAATAGCAGGCAATTTTACCTCGAAACTGTCCAAGTTTTAGTGTAAAAATCCGTAGGTCTTAGTGAAGGACCTGAGTTCATAATGAAATCCAAAAATGCAAGTTTAATTATTTTTCATTCTCAAGCTGTCAGGATAGTTGAACTAGTTTCTCGGAAAAGCAAGCTCAGGTTTGGGAGATGAAAATCCAGCCACAAGATGGCATCTCGTTCTCACAGGAACACCCAGCAATGGGCAGGAATATTGCTAAAAACAAAATGAAGCAGTGATAGGCATTTCAGTAAAACAAAACCATTTTAGGCAGGACATTTGCTGAAAATGCTGCCCAGAATAGGGCTGGCATGAGAATGAAGTAAAATGTGGAGCAAAGAGTGTATCTTGCTCTCACCCCACCGAATCTGTGGTTGTGATCTAATGGTTTTAATTGCTGCGATTGAAAGAGAAAAAAAGTCTGAATCCACCATGAACATAATACAGGCACTTCAGGGCTATTAAAGGGAAGGTGGATCACTGAAACTGGTTTGAGAACTTTTTGAGTTTTAACTACTCCAAAAGACAGTCTGTGGCTAATGTTCTGAACAGGAAAATACTTTGTCACTCTCAGGGATGAGACAACTCTTTTCTATAATTCTTTTTTTCCAGTACATGCATAATATCTCTGGTATGTTTCCAGTTATCAAAGAGTGATGAGACACAAAATAAAGCTATGGGCTCAGCTGAGAACTACTTTAGTAATATTACCACAGGGAAAATGTGACTGGCTCTGGAATTGATATAGTATGAAAGCTAAATTTAAAAATAAACACATTTTAGCTGACACTGCACTTAAAGGCTCTAGAAGGCTCTAGAACATAAATGTCTTTTTATTTCTTATGTGTCCTATTAAGTAGAACCTTTGCAGTCTCAAAGCACTGTATTTATTAAAAACATGAGTGTGGGTCCTCTCTGGCCTCAGACATTTGTTTTTCCCTGAGTAGCACTACACACCTCTGCACTAGAAGCAGTACCCCAGGGACCCCAGTGCCTTGGGGAATGTGCCCCCAAGAGCAGAGGGAGAGAAAAGGCAGCAAGGTTCCCTCCAGACTGCCCTCTGCTTTATGGCAGCAGCAGCACATTCACCACCGTCTGGTTTCAGCTAGGGTTTAAACAGGACCCGTGGGATGAGGGGCATGGTAGGGCCCCTCATCTTCAGCTTCTGGCTAAGCAGTTACCTGCTTAGCCAGAAGCTGCCCAAAATCTCCCTCTTGGCCTGGGTCATGCCTCTGTGCTGGTGGTGGATGAGGTTACAGGCAGCCCCAAGAGCAGGGGAGTGGGACCAAGTGGACAGAAAGCAGATGAGCTGAAAGGTGAACAGAGTGGCCTGTGATATCCCCAAAACCAGCAGCATATTTTGGCAAGAGAGTGCCTTGTAAATCATGGTTCTTCCAAAGGCTGTTCCTCTAAGGGTGCACATATGAGAGACCTTGCTCAGGCACACTGCCCTACTTGCTGCTGCTGTTCTGCTTGCTCTGAAGTGAAATATTTTGTAAATGTTCTGTAAATCATAAGCTAAGACAATACTGCATCTGTCTGAAACTGCAGTGAGAATTTCAAGAGTCAGGCTGCTGTCATCTGTATTGGATTGACAGCACCTCTTCACAAAATTTTACATGGGCCCTCTAAAGACCACAAACCCCCCACAATGGTTCATCAGGCAGAGAGCACCATGATCCCCAGGAAAATACTGAGGCTTCAGCTCATCTGCTCAACCCTGAATATTGACTGCTGGAGTACCTATGTCCTACTGAAGGCTTTCACTAATACATTGGACAAGTATCCTCTGCAATTAGCACCTGAAATCTAAGAAACAAAACTACAGCTCCCTTCAGCTGTGGCTTGGAGAAATGCCTTATCAAAGTTCTCCCAAGGTCTGCCCCTTTCGTATCTGTGTAAAAGACAAAACATTACTGGAATGATTGTGTATTATTCCCATGTTTATTAAAGGAAGGAAACACTTTCTAAAGCTTTGCCTGTTATTGAATAGAAAGAGCCATGCAAAAAAAAAACCCCAAAAACAGTTATGACAGGAGTTCAGGAAAATATCAGGGAAAATATAACTGAAATTGTCCTTTTTTTCCCACATTGAATTCTGTCTTGTTTTTATTCAGCCTGTTTAAAAATGGATGTGTTCTGTTTGCAGTAGAAAAACAATAGCATAGATAATTTACTCAGAACAATCACTTATTTGAGATATGTTATAGTCAGAGAGCTCCAACAAAACCTGTGTCATCATAAAAGCTCATAAATGCTATTACACATCTGCACACACAAAATGTGACAGTCCTGACACTCCACTGCCATCTGAATAGATGGAAAAATACTTTTGGACACACTTCAGAGTTTAGAGCAACTTGCAAGAGCTTCCACGATTTAAAACATTGAATCAAAGGGGTTTTTTTAAATTAATTGTGAAAATTGTACACAGAATTATTAATATTTTGTTTCTAGTACTGTGGCTTAATTGCAGCTTTCTCATCAGCATTGATTTCACCCAGGAGAGCTATGTTCCAACTTGTGCTGCATCAAAGTCCTGACACTTTGAGAAAAGCCCACACTGAATGCCACTACACTCCCAGAACTCACAGAGCTCCCCAGAACTGAATCTTGCTCAGGTAGACATGACTGCTTTGCCTACATACCATGAGTCTGAACTTCCCAAGTCAGAGAGGAAGCAAAAAATGAGTCAGATTTGAGATTTTTGCTCATGGTCTTGCCAGCAGCTCCTCCATTTACTTGAGAGCTGGGACTTCACAATAAAACTGTTTAGCCCTGAAGATTACCCCTGCTTCCAGCTTTGTTATCAAACCTGGGAGCACACTGGAGTTCTGGTACCTGAACCACAGCAAGCACCAGTGATGAAGTGGTGTCTCTCCTCCACTGTGGTTCCCATGGACAGAATGCTCTGATGAGAGCTGCAATCTATCTGCAGGTAAATACAGGTGCAACTTCAGCTTAAACAGCTTACATGGAATGTTCTCCCAGAGGTTCAATAATATGAGCCCATGTTCTAAAACACATGTAACATACATAGAATAGAATACATGCAGGCTTTTCAGACTCCAAAATGAGTGGATCTTCGCCAAGGTTATCCAAATAATTCAAAGAGATAGATTAAATAACAAATGCAATATGTATTTTCCAGACTTAGTATGTCTTCAAGTTTGAACTGGATCATCTAAGATATTCACACAAGTCCCATAACTCCCTTTTTGACCATTATGCTTCTTTTGCCATTGAACATCAGCCTTCCTGACACAGTGAGTTCTGAGGTTAAAAGATCTGCCTGTTCATCATAACTCCTGCCAAAAGAAACCTCTTGACTCTCATGAGGAGTTTATCCCCAAACTCCTCATGTGGCTCCACATGCTGCAATCTTCTATAGAGTTGTGACAAGCACACAATGAGAACTACGTACAATGAGAACTGCCAGGGCCCAATGCAGTCAAAACACCCAGCTTCTGCCTTGGGTCAGAGTAAAGTCTGAATTGGCAGCTGTCGAAGGGAAGGGAAGGGAAGGGAAGGGAAGGGAAGGGAAGGGAAGGGAAGGGAAGGGAAGGGAAGGGAAGGGAAGGGAAGGGAAGGGAAGGGAAGGGAAGGGAAGGGAAGGGAAGGGAAGGGAAGGAAGGGAAGGGAAGGGAAGGGAAGGGAAGGGAAGGGAAGGGAAGGGAAGGGAAGGGACGGTAAGGGCAGTGACGGGAAGGGAAGGGAAGGGAAGGGAAGGGAAGGGAAGGGAAGCACAGTACAACCTTGGCAATTCTGCCTTTCTAACTCCACATTTCATACTGGTATCACATCAGTAGTTACAGATTATAGTGGAAATCTCAGAAGCCACAGACCAGAAGACCACCTTTCCTGACCATGGCAGTAGCCTGTCAACATAATGGGGCTTCAGCTTCTCACCTAAAAAGCCACTTTCTGGATACATTTTCCCTCACAGATGTTTTATCCAGACACTTCTTCCTAGAGAGAGCTTGTATTTTCCCTTCCTTATGCATAAATTCATTTGTGGTACAAGACTTGCAAAGGTTTTAATATTTGTTCTGTTTGTACATGGTCCATAAGCACATTATTGTGACACAGAACAAATGTTTCAGTTCCAAATGTGTACAGCCTGGGGACAGATCATGGACACAGATGCATCTCAGAAATATACCAGAGACTGGCAACATTTACTGTGTGGTTAGCAAGAAAATTTTCTATTTACAGTAGACCCTTCCTAACTTGGCTGCAAAATTTATTAGAAGAATGGGATTTAGGAGATGGTAAAAATGCTATTGCTATAATCAAAGAACATCTTTAAGCCTTAAGGTGCTTGAGGATTGCTCTGGTTCCACAATGAGTAGATCTAATCAATTAGTAAAATCAGTAACAATTCTTCAAAAGGATGTAAGGAACCCTTACCAAATAGCAAATGCAAATTGGTGGCATCAGACCATACTACAGATCAATTGGCCTATAATTTTCTCTTTTCCCTATGGAACAGGGAAAGGGAGCACCACACTGCCAATAAGAGAAATATTAATCCAATGCTGAGACTGCTTTGCCATGTCCACAACATACAGTTAAGGAGAAAAAATAATTTCAGAAGACCACTTTAAATGGAAAACAAGAAAGCTTCTCTCTGATTCACTTCCAGCTGCCACTCTTATGACTTCATTTCAGTGTTCAGAATGCAGTTTTCAATCCAAGGTGCAGGTGTTGCACCAAAGTGGTGGTGAGGATGTTCTGTATGATGTCCAAGGGATGGAAGCATGGACAGCAAACCCTGTGCAGACTTCTGCACTCACAAAACCAGCATGGATCTGTTGAACACCACTGAACGCAAAAGGAAGAAGGAGACCATGAAGCCCAGTGCTCTCATATCTGAAAATAAAATATGAAAACATTTCATTGAAACCCTGATTTAGCCTGTAAGCATCCAGACAATATTTCCACAGTACCTAACACACTAGGTTTTGGAAGGTCTAGGGACCAGAAAATAACACTATTTTTTTCCTAGATAAGATTTAAATAATCATTATAGAACTACTTCAGCAAATTTATTTATTTATTTTATTTACTCAACATTAATGTGCTGAGTATCTTCCTTGACAAAATTAAAATGACCTAATAAAAACATCTAAATGTTTCAGATTATCCTCTGGGCTTTAAAAGAGGATTATCATGAGACCATATTATTTAAGCATTTTTCAGGCACAATTAAGGAAACAGTGATTGGAAAAGTATCCCAATTGGGACAGATAACATTTATATGGTGTGTGGGCTGATGGGAGATTTAAAAGTGCTGTTGTTACGCTACAGACAGTTATGAAACAAATGATCTGGCTCTAACATAAACTGTTAAACTGAAAATATGCCAGAGGGAGACAGCTGCCAGTACATTAAAAAGTCATTTTCTCAGACAACAAAGACTTAAACCAATCATTTTATAAACATATTTCTTTCCCCAACCAGATTTTGGTAATTCTAATGGTTTGCCTACTGCACGGATAAATAAAGTAAGCTTTTGCTCATATGATTTGTCAGGAATTTCTGATTTTGAAGAACAGATGTTGCTAAAAAACTGAACAGGGATAACAGAATTATCAGGCTTTCAACTACAAAATCCATTCTTTCTACACGCGTTTAAAATAGAAGCAATGCATATCACAAGCCTCTGACCACAGCCAATCCACAGTTTGCATTTACTTGGGAACAGTTTCCAGTGCTGAAGATCAAAGTTTGGAGTAATGTTTTCTGGATTTGTGACAAAGATTTTTAATTATAAATTAAAGACATGGCTAAACTTGCCATTGGTGCAAATTTGGACATCCCTATTAAACTGCTGAATGTTGGGATTTACACAGAATAAGGACTCAATGCCACACTTACTAAACAATCTATGCCATATTTCATGCTGACCCAGGTTACTGCCTGGACAGGTCTTAGGGAAGTTGAATATTGAGGCAAAGGTCAGAGAACTGTCTTTCCCCCTCCAAAAAAAATTGTACTTTCATAGCATCACCCAAACAATTTTACAGCACAGTACTGAGAGTGGCAGGTGGCAGCTATGCACAGACACAATCTGTTAAAGCAATAATAATGATCACCACTCAGCATTCCTCTCTCTCCAGAAGTGGCAACACTGATGAAAATGTAATCTGATCTATTTTAAATATGTCATTACCAGGAATTTCTGAGACAAGTCTAACAGCACTGTCTGCATCCACCAGCAGCAAGGCCCACAGCTTCTGTCTCCTAAGAGAAGGCAAGGCACTGGCTCCACTCTGCAGCAAAGGGAGAAAAGGGCAACCACATAAGTCTGCCTGCCTGGTGTCTGGTGAATCTGCCTTTTTCTGGTATGGACCCTGCATGCCTGGCTCTGCCTGGTTCCAGAGGCATCTGCCCTGTGTGCATGGGAGAATGTCTGTAGAATGTCCAGGAATCAAGAGTGTCCCAAACCCCAAAATTCACCCCGAACCTCAAAGCTCACCCTGAGCCCCAGTCAGGCACAGCCTCTCAGCACAGTGGCATCCCTGGCATCCCTCCCCTGGCCAGGTGCTGCTCATCCCAGCTGAGCAGGATGATTCAGCACTCAGTAGAAGGTAAGCAGAGATGCTGCCAAAGTCTCCAAAGTGTTGATGTCTACACTGAAGAGTTATTCAGGGCTCCCAGCCAGTTTCCAGCCTGCACATATCCATTGTTCCCTCCTCAGTCTGGCAATTTCAGTCTGAAGCTGCTTTAAGATCCAAAACTAACCAACCTAGTGTCTGTCTGTTTGTAGGACTGGGTAGGTCTGCAGGGAGGGCTCAGGCAAGCCAGTGTCAGTAGTCCTGCATCCCTGACCCACAGCCCTGTCATTCCCAGGCATGCCAGGGCTCCCATGGGTGGCACAATGGCAGGTCCTGGCACACAGAGAGCTACTGGCTCAATGCTCCAGTACACACGAATGGGTACAGCAATATTGAGTCAATGGGAGCATCCGTCACACTGTGACATGGAAATGTTCCCACGTTGGGCTAATGTGTAAGCTCAGAGCTCCTCAGCTCTGAGGGGGGACCTCAGCAATGTGTGCAGTGGGCAAGCATCAGATCTAAGCATGCACACCTTGGTCTTAAATGAACCTTCTTGTGGAACATGCCAAGTCACACAGAAAGGATCTTTTAAAGCACATCACTCCTAATTTAGGAAATTTTCTCATAAAAATTGTTTTGAGCACACATATAAATGAAAGATAGAAAAGGAACAAAAGCTCTTTTATTCTCAGCATTTTAGTAAATTCAGCCTAATCAATTAAATCAATATAAACTACAACCATTTCCAGTTCAGACTCTACCTGGTTTGCATGATGTTGTACATTGTCACTGATAGAATTTTCCCAGGAAGGAACTCATTTCCCAGGAAATGAGTGCAAATGTACATTCAATAACACTTTCTCAGACACCGATGTGAGCACAGGCTTTGAGCTCTTGCTGAGCATGGGTTTCTGACACCAGCCAGCCCCTGAGGCCTGGTCAGACAGTGAAATGATGGTGGTACACTCTACTCTGAGCCATCTGCAGTGACATTCTCCTTAACCAGAGACTACCCTTTTCCTTACCACTTTCTAGAAAAGAAACAGGAAAGTCAGCTTCACAATAAATGTTTACAAACAAGCATTCCTGTTTCCATTTTTAAATCACTGTTTACTCATACTGTCCTTCCTTTTATGGTGATAAAATTGATGCTTTCTTCTGCCTACACTGGCATCACAAGTAGTTTCGTCCAGCTGCCTATGAAGAGATAACTTTTATTCTTGAATTTGTGAACAAATTAGGTATCTAAGAGAGAGCAGCCCAGCTCTCTGTTTCATTAGGAGATATACAAACTGTATATTCTATATGACAATTCTAAATGCAATATTCTTAGGTGTGAGGCCTTCTTTGGGGGAAATTAAACTGAGACTTTAATTTCTATCTCTTTTCTTCAGACAGTATTGTTTTACCAATATATAGACACCCATACCCAACCACAGACACCCATCTGAGTACCCACATTCACCTGTCAGCCACCACCTCATCTAAGCCACCTTGGCTGTTGTATGAAAATGAGGGTAATGTGGGGAAAGAGCAGACTAGCTTAGTTCATCTGCTAAATGTACTCAAAAATAAAGTGGTGAAGTAAACGATACCTAACTAGCACTTAAGATAGTCTCTGCATCTGTAGTCTTTGCAAGCTGTAATAACCCAGGCACACTGTGTACACAGAAGAGTGAGAAATCTTCTGAAAACTGATGTGCACAGAAGTGTCTCTCAAAGAAGGCAGCTGTGATGGGGAAACCACTGATCTCTAGCTTTGGACAACCATGCTGCTTTCCTGGTTTTGCACTATTTCCTTTTTCAGCTACTTAGCTGTGATGAATTGTAATGGGAGCCATTCTGGGTAACGCAAGTGAGAGTGGGCTGAAGCAGGCAAGCTGCTACATAAATTGGGCTGTTTGTTACAGCTTTTAAGTTGCTTAAACAGCCACACTGATGAAATGTTGGTAACCATCTGCTACAAACATTTGTAAATAAATAGAAACCAACCTAAATATTTCCTGGCTTGTTGCTCTGTTTCAGGCATGGGTCTCTTGTCTGCGGAACCTTCTAAAATTTACCTGTAGTTTATGCACAGGCCAAATTTTTTCAGACTGTTCAGCTACTTGGGGGTGATTTCACTACACTGTTTTAAATGACTAATTATGCAAATTACTCATGACTGAATGGAGAGGAAAGATGCTTAATTCTGATGACAATGATGATGATGATGATTATCATTGATATCATTTATCAGTGTCAAAGCAAACTGTTAAAATTTGAATTCTTCATGGAAGACTGGTTAGAGAATCTAATTTTAAGCTTTCTTTAAATCAAATTTTTCTGTAAATCTGAGCAAGTGGGATCTCCTTACAAAAGGAAAAAATTTCAAAGCATTTAGGAGCCCTATCCAAAGCTCAGCTGTGTTTGGCTCTATAGAAATAAGGGATAGAATTTTGAATGTCTGAATCTTTAGTTTCAGCCTTACATCAGGGTCGACTGTGTTATACACAACACTCCTCATTTTAACGCATCCTATTCAATACTTCCTCTCTAGCTTGTGATCACAAAATATCTCTTTTGTTTCCATAACAGATGCTTAAGAGGAAAAATATTATTATGAAAACTGTACTAGAAATCAGCTATTGGATACTTCTTCAAGCATCTACCACAAAAAATGTTACTTGTTGACTGTCACTATGATTTTGCACCAGACTGCCCCAAGGAAACGATGCTGCTCACTCTCAGATCCACTTTCTGACACCTTTGCCCCTGCAACACACACCACCTCCAAGCTAAGAGTGCTCTAAGCAAAATCTACAATTTGTGGCGAGTGTTTAAAATATGATGAAGAAATGAAAGGACTTCTTGAAAGACAGATTTTTCTGTTTGAGTATTTGTAGGCGAGACTGGGGGTTGCACGGCCGGGACGGACGGAGACGAGAGATCTCTGAAGCCAAGTCGTGGAACTTGCGGTTTATTGCAAAGGGCGTGGGTACAGGGCCCTGCTGGGAGCTGCCAGCTGCAGCTCGGAGCAGGCCCGAGAGAAGAGAGAGGATGAGAGGGTAAGAACGTAAAAGGCAAGAGCTAAGAGCATAGAAAAGTAAGAGCAAGAGCAAAAGCAAGAGAGCAAGAGCAAGAGAGCAAGAGAGCAAGAGAGCAAGAGAGCGAAGTTCCCGTTACAATACAATAAATCATCTTCTGTGTTGAATATTCTGATTCTCGCTAACCAATCTAGTAGAGCATACAAATCCTATAGCATTTACATACAGCCTATAAGAATCACTACATTACCACATTGTGGTACATTTTAAACCCTAAATCTACTCTTCGGACCCCTTCTGTCAAGCTGGCAGGGTCTGCTCTGACCCTTGGACCTGCCTGCTTGCAGAGGGTATTGTTTCATCAAGAGGGGATTACCTTCATCCGGCCACACCATTGTTTTCCCGTTGTTCAGTAACTAAGGGATGTCAAAGCTTGCTTTCATTTCAATCTCGCTTATAGTTTCTATATTCTCAAAATCTTTTGCCAGGCAATCATATTTGTAAGGCTTTCCTGTTTCATCTTCCCCAACAAGTATTACTTTCTGGCAAGGGGTAGTTAAGGTTTACAACATGATTTTACAACTCCTCCAATACAACAAGGACCGTGCTTATTTTAGACATCTTTTCTCCTTTATTGATGATCTGCATTGAGTTATCTCTTATCTGAACAAGACTTCTAAATCAACTGGTCAGATGTAATGTAGTAGAAATATCTTTCAATTTTTTTTTAAAAAAAGGTTCAATTATTCCTTTTCCACTAGAGAACTAGATCAAATATAAGCATAGCTGTATTATTTTGCACAAATCAGTGGTCTTTTTATTTCTTTTCTTGCTTCCACATGATTGCAATGCTTCTGAAAGCTGCCAGGATGCATTAAAATAATTCAGGAATTTATAATAAAGGCCTTGGGTTCCGCACGGCAAGTGTTTTGCAGTAGAAAGGACACACTGCCAAAGGATTCATCCTTGTTAATAGCATGCTCTCTACTTGTGAAACATTGGCCTTTCAGACTTGAGCAAATAATTGAATGTCCTTTTGGCAGTGTTCCACTAATGACCCTCTGGAATAGCACAGAATCCTAAAGTCAGAGAGTAAATGGGGTCCCTTCTTACTGGTCTTCTAAGTGTATTTGATATCCAGCTGTATTAAATAAATCATGATTTAACAAAAACGTGAGGCTTGCACTTGAACAAAATGTTCAGGGAGTAGGAGGAGCTACTTGTTTCTTTTACAGTGATTTGAAAAAATATTAAGATTGGCATTAATGGAGTGAGAATCGAAGTGTCTGTGTGTCTCTCTGTGTGTGTGTGTGTGTGTGTGTGTGTGTGTGAAAGTACCAGAAGAAGTTGGATGTGTTAAAAAGTTCTGTGGACAGAGAGGAAGAACAAACTGACCTAAAGATAAGGTATCAAACAAGACAAAGAACAAGTCCAGGGCAAAAAAATGCACAAAGGCAACACACATTCATGAAATTCATTGATTTGTGAAAAGTGAAACAAAATAGTGAGGCAAAGTATCCCAAACACCACTCCCTCCCAGAGAATATAAAAAGCAAGTTCAAAATCAGGTCACTTGCCAACCAAGAAATCCAGAGGCACAATGAGGAATAAGACAGCATCCTTATTCTCTGTATGATCCCATACATGATCTTGGCCAGACCAATCAAACACACACATTTTGGTATATCCCAGGATATGGGTGTGAAAACACAAGAAACAGTCAACAGTTTAAACAGATTTTGTTTATAAAATCCCATTCCACGAGACACTATGCTGAGCCTTATCACACTCATCCCATATGCACTCTAGTTCTTCAAAATCTGTCAAAACCTCGAGTTCCCAGGTAAATGATGCACATATCCCCCTGGCAGAGATTTTTGCTGTATTGCTGTCCTGCAGCTTTGTGGAAGACTGAGGGTTGCACTGCAAAGACTGGCTTCACAAAGCCTTGGAAATAGTGGTGGTCTAGGCAGCTTGAATGAGAATTCACATGGATAAAATTGTCACAAGTGGATACAGCCAGAACAATATCTATGCATCATTTAAATTCTTCTCGAACCTTTAAAACTAGACAGTAAATGGATTATAGGCTTTGACTGTCCCAGTTTCATCATCTTAAAACACTTCAACCAAAGAAGAAAACAGCAGTAAATGGAGACCTTATGGATTGTGTGATCCCTTTATGGAAGTGGCAGAACATGCAGTATATTTTCTTTAAAACAATAGAGGAAGTTATACTGAGTCTTCCAGAATGATTTGAAATGAAAGCTTAGTGTAAGATAATAGAATCAGTGTGGAAGTTTGGGAGATTGATGAGTTTGATAATAGCATGAAAAATTCTCATTTCAGGTTGCCACCTTAAAGTCAGAGCAGTTTCCAAGTTTTCATTAAAAATTTCTATGTGCTGAAAATTAGGACACTTGCTGTGGAAGTCTGTATCTCATGGCTATGCAAAGCAATGTGCCAATCCAGGAAAGTCAGAGGTTGGAAACTGGATTATCTCCTTGGTGCAAAAGGCAGTACCTCCTAAGGTATGTTAGATCAGTCTCCATACACAGACCAAGAAGCCTTACAGGATCACCAGTTGGGCCTGTCTCAAAGCAGGGGCCAAAGCGGACATAGATGCCTAAATGAGGTCATCAGTGTAGTTTGGATGACCAAAGTGTGTACCAGAAAACCTGTTGCAGCGTCTTCCTCTGAATGTCTGACTTCCCCAGTGTCCTATCCAAAATTATGCCCTGGTATGTTAAAAAAAAATAACTTAATCCAGGGAAACATCGAGTAGTTCTGCACAAGCCTGTCCAGATACTCCTCCATATAAGGGGATGGATACAGCAAGCACATTAACCTGCAGCATCAGCCACTTCAGCAACCACAGTGGCAGCAACTGCTTTCTCAGGATTGCCAAAGCGGGAGCAAGATATACGTGAGGTGCGATATCGAACAACTCTTTAGAGCATTGATGCAGTCTCAGAAATCCCAGCCTCCTCTCCTTTCCTCTCTCCATTCCTCCCAGCCACTTTCTTGTGAGACTAAAAAATCAGGTTTCCTCACACACTTCCTTCAGAAACTGTTCGGTTCTTTGCCGCACTATGGCAGTTTATAGCAGTGGAAGAGGAGGAAGCATTAGCAGTTGTAACAACTTCTTCATAAATGTCTGCAGTGCAGTTATTTTCTTCACTTTTGGGGCCCCTGAGCACTACTCCAATATAAACAGGGATAAGCAGAAGATAAAAACATGACCTATATAAGAGAAAAATCTGCAGCTCACTAACCTAATACAGCCAGTGCTGCCAGCTGGTTTGTGCGTGTCCTATTCAAATGGCTCCTGTGTCTTGCACCAGGCTGAGGCTAATAAATACGGCAGCTAAGAGGAAGCCCTCACTGACTGGCATCTACCATACTCCCTTTCCTCATTTCTACACTTCCAGGTACTTTCAAAAGCAAGTTTTTATTTTCCAAAGCACAGGACACATGTAAGGCATGGTTTAGACTATAATTCTCATAACCAGGCTGCACACTTCAGCTTCAAACTATTCCTTCAGCTCTGAAAATTCAGCTTCAGGGATAAATGTCCACGATAATCATTTTGGAGCTGTGCCTGTCACACATGTGACCTGGCATCTGTGTTCTTGAGAGCCATATGTGTCTGTTGAAAACCAACTGTGTTTAAAAGAAGACAGGCAAACTGGTAACCCCCACAAAGAAAAGACAGAGGAGTAAGGACACCAGTCACAATCTGATGATTTAATAGCACCTAGCAATCAGGCTACTAGATTGCACTTAATAGTATTTCATCAAGACGGATTGCTCACTGTAAAAAAAAAAAAAAAAAAAAAAAAAAAGAGCAGAACAATGAAAACTGTCCTTTGTGGTCTCATTTATACTTCCACTGGTTCCACTGGGATTAGTGTTCTGCATGAATCATAATGGGACACTGATAGCTTGGCCAATACTCAGACAGCACATGAGGGAAGGGAACTGCATACAGTAACGTAACATCCTGTTTGGAGGCTTCAGAGGCAAAAATCCAGCAGCAATCACTTCCAAGGGTAGTAACTCAATTCTTATTGCCTTCATAATGACTCCACAGTTATTCAGTCGATGAAAATGTAGCCTGATATTGAGCATCAAGAAGATAAATTAACAGTAAAGTGAGTCTGACTCACACATCCACGCCCTATTTTAGTAGAGGACTGCAAAAACACAGCATGTACTCCCAAAGTATGTTGCCCTCCCCTGTAAGGTGCTGAAATGGCTGAAAAGCAGGCAGGAGAAAACCCTTTCTTTACAAAATACTGTGTGAAGAAAAAAAAAAAAAGCTGTTTTAATTTAGTAAGCAAATTTTCCATAGCAATTATTGAATAGTTCATGTTATCATTTTGGCTGAGAGTGAAAACACAACAAAATTATTTTATGAGCTTCAGATTTGGCAATAACAACATGGATAAAGTGCCAAATACCAGGAGGTTATGGCATTAATTTTTGTATAAGACTCACTATTACAGACAAAACAACTAGAGTCTAATTAAATAAAAGCAAACAAACAAATCCACCAAAATTGACATAAACCATGCCAGTCAAATCCAAGCAAATTTAATCTTGTTTGATGTAAGCTTCCTTCCTGCCTCTCTCCTCAGCTCCAGGCAGTTCTCTTCTGTTTCTCAAGTCATGCTGGAAATAACTTACAAAGCAAACTCTTGGCTGAAGACCGCAAATGTCTTATGGTCAATGAACATATCCCCTGAAGATTTGCCTGACATCTAAAATGGAATACAAAAGATTCTCCAACTATACAAAGGATTCTACAACTATAGCAGCTTAAAAAAAAAAAAATCCATCCAAAATAAATCAGGGGATTATTATCAAGCTGGATATAAGACAATGAACAAAAGCTAATGAACAGAAGACTCACTGTGTCATGTTAAAATTAGACTGCATTGACATTTGCACTGTCATGGGTTTGTGGAATACTCAAAGGCACATTATTGTTGTAAGCATCGTATATATCTTTATCAGTTCGATAATTAGAGCTAATTCAGTACATTTCTAGCTCAATGGGCAAGTGACAGGATAATGTCATACAGGAACAAATGATGGAGTTGGTATTAACAGGCACAATTAGTACAAATTTTAACACTGAAAAAAAAAAGTGAACACCAAGTCTTCTGAAGTTCCTGAAAGAGACAGCAGGAACAGAAGGGACAGCATTACCTTTGTCACTGTCCCCCAACACAGGTGCTCAGTCCTGAAGCCAACTCCCTCAGTCACCTGTACAGCCAAAACCAGCCTTGTCGGCAATAGGAGATGAAGCAAAGTGCCAGAACAAGAAAAGGGACGGGAACACAGAGGTGGAAATGGAAGGAGAGGGTGGTAGAAGTTGGTGTTAAATGACCTGAAACTGACATGGAATCACACCTTTAACTGCTTAAAATAAGCAGGGTCATTTTGAAAGAAATTAGTTAAGGAATGATCATATGAGTGGTAATCCCAGCAGGCTTGAGAACATTGCATCCTCTGTCTGAAATAGGGATGAGGAGGCAGGACAGTCTGTGGAAGATAGAAAGCTTCTGCCAAGTTGCATCTGGCTAGAGTTTACACCAGTGCATGTAGCACAGGTCTCACATGCCTTATCACAGCACCTAAAACTGTGTATAGCAGAGTGATTCTGCCGAGATGTAATGAAGAAACTCCAGGTTAGAGTCTGAAGAAATCCAGCCAAGTAAAAGAGTGAAGGGAGAAAAGTAGTGGAACAATTGCCCTTGTATCACTGTATGAAATGATACACTGCAAATGAACAGTAAATTCTGGCAAAAAAAAAAAAAAAAAAAGAAGAAAAAAATATACAGGACTGAAAAACAAAACAAAAAGAATCTGAAGCTTCAAGACATTATGCCACCAAAACTTGGACATTTCTTGAACTGTGTAGTTTGATTTCAATCAACTATGTCTTTGAAAAATGTGTGGTTTGATCCATATGCAGAAATATTCCACTGAGCTGGGAAGTGACAAATCATAACACAGGTCTGGTGTAACTCCTTCAGAAATTCATTTTGGAGCTCCCATTACCATAACGATGCTAATAAACTGGAAGTTGCACAGATGAAGAGAAATAAAAGTTGGTTGCCAGCTTAAATTATGATTTAGAAGTCTCAAAGCCCCTGAAGTGTACATGCACTCAGAGAATCACGTTGCTGAATTCAAAGATGAGCAAAACGCTGATTAGGAAAGAGACTGTTTATGAACGTTTTCTGAAAAACAGGGTATTTTAGACCACGGAATAACCTCACAGGAAAAAAGCAGAACTGCAAAGCCTGGCAACTGCTGGGACAAAGTAACAGCCTGGTGTAAGGGCAGCTTCTCTGAGGTAACAGATCCACACACAACTGTTCCTGTGCTTGATGAAAGGCAGGTTAACATGAGAACAGGACAGCTGCTCAACGAACATTAAATGTGACGGGAACAAGCCCCTACAACAGCAGCTCTCATTTTCTACACGACCTCTAATACTGCAATTGCCTGATCCATTCAGCTTGGTTTCACATATGCCTCCTTGTCAGCATGCCACTTCACTCTCAGAATTATTAGCTCTTCTATAAAATCAGGAATACATCTGCAGTTTTCCTCAAGTACAGTTAACTATAGCATTCCTTGAAACGTCAGAAAATTGGCTTTCCTTTCAGACCATGCACATTTTCACACAAAAGCATTTCCAGCCCCAGTTTCTGCTGCCATAGCCGTTTCGTAGCCAGAAGAATGGGCGTTTATTTAAAGTGTCAATAATAGAAAGTAATAAAAGCGTGACACATCCTGAGGCGCTCTGAGCTGCTCCTGAGGGAGAGCTGCTTTGGGAGCACGACTCTTTCCCGGGTTCTGTCGGTCACTGACACATCATTATCGGATCAGCTCGGTCAGGGCACTGCTGATCATTTACTGCTGGGGGGTGGTGGTGAGCAGCGACGATGCTGAGAGCTTTAGGTGCTCGAAACATCGTTTTTACAACAAGGGGCTCCGAGTTCGGCTTGCTGAGACACCGCTCTGTTTCTTCCAGCTAATTAATCCGTTTTCAGCCCACCTCCATTAGAATTTTAAAACCAAACCAATGCACAACACAACCAAAACGGGCCAACCAACCAAACCCCACACTGAGCTGTTTCAGCACGCAAAGCCTCTGTAGACACACATGAATGATATTTTTAAAACCAAGCAATAATGGAACACGACACCGCTAAATCACTGTCGGCGGCTGCTCCTGCCAATCTAACTGCAGCTCTCAATTAAGGTGACTTTAGGGGAAAAACTTCCCCTTGCAGGGACATCCCCTCACAGGGTCGGTCCCTCAGAAGGACAATCCCCGGAGGGGGACGGTCCCCTCAGAAGGACAATCCCCGCACGGACTCGGTCCCCTGAGAAGAACAGTCCCCTCAGACTCTGTCCCCTCACGCAGCCCCTCAGCCTCCGCCCCCCGGACGCGCACGTGCTGGAAGCAAACACCGCGCGGCGCATGCGCGGCTCGGCCGCCCCTCCTTTAAGCTCCCCCAGTTCGGGGCTGGAGGGGCCGGGGGAAGAGCCTCAGTCTCCGGGCGCCTGATTGACTGATGTCATTTCCCCGGCTCCGTGCCGCGCCCGCTCATTGGCTGCTCTCGGACCGCTATCTGCACCGCGCCGCCTGGTTGGCTGTTGCCGCGCCTGCCGTTGCCTTATCGCAATTCGGGCCACGCGGATTAGGGCATCTAAACCCCGCCTCTTGCTCCAGCCCCTCCTGCCTCCAACACCAGCTCCGCCTTCCCCGCCTTTTCCTGCTTCTCATTGGTCGGGAACTGCTTCGCTCCTCCCTCCCGCCCGCGCGCTGAGCTCTCCGATTGGGTGACGGCCGAGCTCTCCCCGGTCCTCCCTCCCGCGGTCGCTGATAAAGTTTTGTCCTGAGGCTCTCGGACCACGCCCCCTCCATCCTGGCCCCGCCCTCCCGCTGTCCCGGCCACGCCCCTGACCTGCCCGAGGGGGGCGGCCGTTGAGGCGCGCGCGCGCTCGCGGCGGCGGCACCTCCCGTCCCCTCCCGACCCCTCCCTCAGTCCCGCTCGGCGGCCGCGGCGGCAGCATCGCAGTACCAGTCTGGGCAGAGCTGCCTGCTTCTTCTTCGCCCCATCTCCGTTATCCCCCGGACACGGTGAGCACAGCCGCGCGGAGCCGGGCTCTCCTCCTGAGCCGCCCGCTCCGCGACGGGGGAGCCGGGGCGGTGCTGGGGCCGGCGGGGAGGCGAGGCGGGATGTTGGGAGGCTGCGGGGGCTGCGGGGCTCTGCCCCCGCCCTGGCACCGCGGAGCCGCTGCGGGCGCGGCCGCCGCTCGTCGCGGCTGGCGCTGGTCACGCTTGTCACCCAGGGACCAGGCTGGGCTTTCGCATCGTATTTCATGTCTGTCATAATTGCCTGGGAAACTTCTCCAGCCCGATACAACTTCGAGCAAAAAGGCAAAAGAAAAAAGCCTGAACCTTTTCATTTAATGTTACCGCTGCTGGAAAACACAGCTCGGCAAGTTCCTCTTAAAATATAATTGCAACATCACTCCTTTAGAGGAAGCGAGACCGCAGGGAAAGCACTTAATCTCTCCTTTTGTGTAACGTGGGAAAAGACTGGGCTTTTCTGTGCCGTAGGACTCTCCGCTGGGAGGTTTGATGTCTTTTAAAGTATTCCGAGGCTTTTCAGAAAGATTTTAAGTGCAAATTGCTCCTCTAAGGCTCTAATCCGGTGAATTGGAAATGAGGCTGGGTATTGGAAGAGTCTGCCGTGCTGTTTTTCTGTCATTTTGGGTAGAGAACGCAAATGAAACCATAGGAGTGCTGGACGTGGCTGGTCTGAAATTCGGGTGTATTCACTCCCCAGCCCGTGGTTCTGACACCTTTCTGAAACTTGTGTGCGCTTTCTTCTGCCTTTGGCTTGACTGACCTTGCTCTGCAGAATCCTTTGTATCATTGCTTCTTCCAAATCTTGTGTAACATCTGCCAGTGCTATAGAAATACGTAATGTAGTTAGGGTTTTGGATGTCCGACTTGCTTCCTGCTTGGTTTTTCTCAGATCTTTTTGAAACTCGGAGACTGAGATTAATGGTTTTTGTTTTTTTTTTCCCCTCCTTCCAATTCAACAGATGCAGTTTATGTTGCTTTTTAGTCGCCAGGGGAAACTGAGACTCCAGAAGTGGTATGTCCCATTATCTGACAAAGAAAAGAAGAAAATCACAAGGGAACTTGTTCAAACAGTATTAGCCCGTAAACCGAAAATGTGCAGCTTCCTGGAATGGAGAGACCTGAAGATTGTCTACAAAAGGTGGTTCTGTCTCACTAACCTCGTAATTGCCATACATTACAAACCGTGTATTAAGTAGCACGAAAATAATGAAGGTTGTTCCTGTTTTGTTGTTTTTTTTTTCTTTCCTTCCCCCTGCTGGTTACAGAGAAGACTGACTTTTGCCTTGCATCTAATTTGATAACTAAGCAGGAGTCATTCATGTGTGGAAAATCACTCATGCATTTAGAAATGTACTGAAGAAATGAGCTTTCCTCCTATTTTTATAAGGAGTGGCAGTTCTTCTTGGTAGTCTGTTTAGGTTCACGCAGTACGTACATGCTTCATATTTGTACACATTTCAGATTTAATAAGTGATAAAAAATTTATAAATATTTACCTCAAAAAGTGGCATACATTTTCATAAATCACCTGAAAATGTAACTTGCTTTTAAAGGGTTCTAGAAATTAGGAAATAGTTTTTTGTAGTATTTGGTTTGGGTGTTGTTATTTTTTTCCCCCCCGTATGTACAAAAAGCGATTTTTCATTATTGAAAAAATAATGGCTAGCTTTCTTTTGGTGGAAGTACTGTATAATTTTCTTCACGATAATTTCATTTTTCAGTTGTTCCCTAACCTTTGTGGGAGTATTTGGCAGGCATTTTTTAGCTTTGTGCTGGTCTTTAAAATGTATCAGAGTGTAGTGGTGTGACCATAGTTCTTCTCCAGAAATAACAGTAATCCTCCTCCTGATGTGGTATGCTGCATCTCTTCCAGCTAAAGGTGGTGCTACAAAGCCTTGAGTTATCTCTCTTCCCTAGTTAGTTGTAAACCTGAGAATGTTTATGCATTCCTGTTTCTTGTGGAGATGGTAGATAGTTTGTGCCCCACAGTAAATATTGTTGTATTCCCTGTAGATAGGACAGAAAGGACTGGACCAGAAATGAGGAGTTTGTAACTCTTCTCCAGGATAACAAATGGGTAGTATCAAATATGTTTAGATGTTTTAAGTGCTGCTCTCATATATACATTGGTTTGTGTAAAGATATGTGTGTGAGTATGCACATAGTTCTTCAACATGAGGAGGAAAGAGGAGAAACAATGCATGAAGCTATGCTGATAGCATACACAGTTCTTTCTGCTGCTTGATTTCCTCACAAAACTCCTTGAACATGTATGTAGACAAGCTTGCTCAAACACTTGCTGTGCTTCCTTCCATATTAATGCCTGCAAGTGCCTTTTCAGTTGGGCATTCATGGGACTAAATCAGAAAAATGAGGCATTAGTAGGCCTGCCTGTTTCCTTCCTTACCCAGCTTTGAACAGCAGTAGTTGTTCTGGGGATGCTTCCACACAGCTGCTTTCCCTCCCTGTATGTTGCTGTTAACAACTACTTGCCATGTCCTTTTGTGTCTAGTGAGCTGGTGGAAATTGGGATAGGACTCTTTGAATTGCTAAACGTTGTGGAGTTCTTGCATGTCAGTGGTGTGTTGTGGGTCCTGTGGTCAAGGAGAGCAAAGAAATTTGCTGGGAGACATCTATGTCTGGCTAAAAATGGTCTAAATACTGCAGTCTGTCTGCTGGACTGCTGGTGTGCACAGCTGACTGCAGTAGCTTATTTCACTCTCTGCAGACCAGTCTGGCACAGAGAGCCTATGAAACTGCTGAAGATGAGCTTGTACCAAGCTAATGAACACCTCAACTTTTTTTTTTGACTGAAACATCACCAGAAGGATTAGGTGTTAAAGTTGATAGTTTAAATGTCTGTATCTGGTAACACTAACAGCTCTTAGGTTTGTGGGACTTGTTCCCATCATTGCATCATAATTTAAGATGATGAGCACCAGCTAGTATGATTTCTTTGTAAAGGGTGACTTTCTGTAGCTGAGAAGGTGGTGGCTAAAAGCAAAACCCACCAGAAGGAGCTCTGTGGCTTATGAAATTGCAAAATGTGCTTGCAGTTCCTATTGAGCATCTCTAGAGGATTTCTGCTAAGATTTGTTCTTGTCTGATCTATTGCTGGGAATGATCAGAACCTGCTGGTGCAAATGTTTTACAAAATAAGTTCTAAAAGTATGTTCCCATTGCTATTTGCGTCTTAAGTTCTTGAAAATTAAATGCTGGTTTTGTTTTTAGAGTGTGTTTGTTGTTCACATGTAGGAGAATGGAACCTAGATATTGCAGCTCAAAGAATGATTGGCAGTATCAGAACCATATTCAAGGGTCTCATCATACCTTTTTGAAGGAATAAAATGAACTTAAATGCAGCAGTTGGCAAGACAGTAGCTTTAACTTCCTTATGATACTTCCATTTATTAAGACTGCTGGGCTATTTTGCTTAGCCTCCTTAGCTGTGTTGCATTTTGTCTTTATAGGATGTTTTCTGAATTTTCAAGGAAATAGATCTTAAAATTCATCTAAATTTAGGTGATGTAGCTTTTATTTCCCTCTGGTTTTGTACATGTACCATTTATAATGGTTGCAACATCGGCTCAGTCATTGCCTTCTAAAGTTTTTTTTCCTTCAGCACTATAGAACACAGAAAGGTGCCCAGCTTTTGTCATGGTGCATGAATTGGCTTAAATGTATTCTGTAGCTGGTTTGGAAGATAGTTTTTCAGGCTGATAGACACTGGAAGATTAAAAAGAGGATGTGAGCTTCTAACTTCAAGAAGCGTAGAGATATGACGTGACTTGCTGGGAAAATAAAAAATAAAAAATGGGAAGCCAACCACAATTATGCTTTATGAAAATAGAGGGGGAGTCATCTGCAGACAGCTGATTAGAAATTTAACAAACACAGCTGATGTGTTTGCTCTTCACATTTTGTCATTTAAAAAGTGACATAGGGGTTTTGGAGCATATAGGGTAGAAGTTCATGCAGCTTTCTCCCTGTGGCAGAAAAATGTGTTAAATGTGAAAATTCCTAATTTTTTCTTGGAAGACTTCTGTTAATGATTTTAGCTTCTGGCAATATGCGTTATTTTCATTGTGCAGTATATTGCAGTCAAAGTCAGAACTTGGAGAAAAACTTATTTTATATAAATTTTACTTTGCTAGCATTTGTTTAGCTGCGTTCCTGGGATGTAGTTTAGTTATTTAGTTGTTTGATTAAGGATTATGGCTTTGCTTTTATGTGTCAGTTTGGAACTGTATTTGGCATATGATATTATGAAACTGCAATAGCTTTTGCTCCTCTTGAAGTGGCAGTTGTCTTTTACTTTTGCACCACATAACCATAATCAGAGGTTATGTTGAAGACTTAGAATAAGTTTTAAAACTTTATTTCTACCACTGAAGAAGCAATGAAAGAGCCCATTGTGCAGGTACTGTGTCTCTTAAAGTGTTGTGAGCTGAAGGTACAGTCATGTGGTCAGTGGGATGTGCCCAGCTAGGCATGATCCTTGTTTTTCCTTATATATAACTTAGCAGCCAGTTGTACCTCTTAAAAGTATTGCTGTGATGTAAGTTAGGTAGCTTTGTAAAACTGGCTGAATGCAATGTTTTTAGTGAATTAGGTACTTGGACTTGACAAATTTAATTAGATAAAGTCTTCTTTGTACAGAGTTTTAGTTTGTGTGGCACTAGGAGGACTTGAGTATCAAGAAGCAAGAGTTTTTTCTTAGAGAATTAGCAGAATCAAATCCTTGTTCATTTTGGAGCTGCTGGGGGCTATTGCCTTGCTGAAATAGAAAGAAACTGGAAAAGTGCTTCACTTTGATAGACTGTGTCCTGGAGCCTCAGAAGTTCATGTTTTTTTAAAGAAATGTGTAAAGTTGTGGGACAAGAAAAAAATTACGTCAAGCACAGCTTATTAGTTGTACCAATTTTCATTGGGTTAGCTATCAGCAAACCACAGATTCTTGGGCTCATTAAGCACTTGTCTGCCTCCTCGTTGTCATTTAGAGTTCAGTTTTGTTCTTACCAAGCCTTGTAAACTTTAAACTTCCAATTAGGATCTACATGCAAAGTGACTTAGATGCTGACAGACTTATGGCTTGTTTGCAGGCTTATCTGGTGCTGAGCTTCCAGGGGTGACTTCAAGCAGGTGTTCTCTCATCTAGAAGGAGAACACCACTGAGCTGGTAGGATTTGTAAGTTGTGCTCTGCCCACAGTGACCTGATCTCTCAGCAGAGTTACTGAACCTGGCTGTGAGAGCAGAAGAGGAGAACTCTGCTGAAACATTGCCTGCCTGTTTTGAGGCTTCCTACTGCTGAATTATTGCAACTCTTGATGGGAAGATGCATGGAGTTGTTTCCTATCAAAAAAGAAAAATCTCAAGGCCATCTGTCTGAAGGCAGGAATTTGCATAAGTATTTATACCTGCTGTGTTACCTTTTTTGTTCTTTAAATCCTGTATTACATTTTCAGGTGATGTGGTCCAAACAGTTTTTGGTCTCTCTGGTTTTGGTCTCCTTTCTGATAGGTGGAGGATATTTATCATAAAATATTTTCCTAAATGAGGGTAAGCAGCTGAGTTGAGTCTGACAATTATTTTCATAAAATTTAGTGAAATAAAAAAAGACCAGAACTGCAATAGGAATAAAAAAGGCAGAATGTTTCTTATGAACTACACTTTTTTTAACTTCTGAGTATGTACTTTTCTATCAGGGTTTGCCTTTTCATTGGGTGCATATGACAGATTTCTGTCAGGCTCATTAGGAAGAAACTGTTTCTGCAGAGCAGAAATCTTTTTGAGCCTGACTAGTCTACTTGTCTTTGTGTGGATACTGTCCATGTAAACTTCTGCACTTGGCAAAACTTCCAGTGTCTGCTGGGGATTATAAGTGAACTCTTTTTTTTTTTTTTTTTCTGAAGCCCTTCCTGCAGGGAAAAAAATTAAAATAATGCCTCTGAGAGCTTGGATCTGAAGCATTCCTTTGTAGTATGCTCATGCCCTTTGGTATGACTTGTTTTTACTCTTCTGCCTTTTGCCATTCAGGCTCATTAAATCTGCATTTGTTTTCTTTTGTTGAGTAGTGATCCATTAGTCGTGGTTGCTACCTAAAAAATGAATACTAAAATATTCTCTGCGTATAATAATAGATACCCAGGCCTCCATTTTGTGTCAATACCCACTGAGTAGTTTTTATTTCTTGGTCTTATTTCTCCAGAACTGCAGTTGGCAGGGGTTGAATGTGCAGTCTACTTGCTAGCTGCCAAATACGGTCTTTTGAAAGTATGTTTCATGCTCTCTTAAATGAGGACACTGAGAGCAGACAATGTTCTGAGAAAGTATTTTGTGTTGGACTCCCTCCCTCCCCTCCTCCCTTCTTTTTCCATGGAATAGTTCTGTGTGTCAAGAAAGACCTCTAAGTACTTCAGGAGCAGAGAGTGACTGTCCCATGTGGATAAAGTTAAAATATTTGAGTCAAATTTGATTTGATAAGGTCTGCTGGTACATGGTTCAACTTGTGTTTAAGCACTATGAGGAAGCAGTTGAACTGCGCTTCATCATAATCAGTGCTGATCTTCTGCAGGTGATGAAAGGCTTTGTTTAGTGAGTGCTGGTGATTAGTGTAAATAGCAAATAATGTGTCAATGCTCTTTTTTGCTACAATGAAATATAACATGGAGCTTGACTTACAAATTCCTCAGTAGTTTGAAAGCATGTTTTTTCTTTATAATATTTCTTTCCAGTAATTTTAAAAATAGTTTCGGTTCCTCATACAGATTGAATGTTGCAAGCTACTACAGTGACTGTAAATGTCCTTGAAAAATTAGTGAGGCATAAACAGAACAATGTAAAATCAAAAGAACTGTGCTCAGATAGGACTTCTGATGAGCTGATGAATCCCCGTGGTGAAGAGATGAAAGAGAGAGGGAATGAAGGTGTCCTTCACTGGAGGTGTCTTCCTCTCTTCCCCCGTCATGTTTTGTGGTAGGATAGGCAATAATATTTTACAGTAGTTTAAAAGATTTTGTACAAAACCTTGTATAAAAGCTATTCTGACTAATCTTTCATGTTGAAGCTGTAGCAATTTGATTTGGAGCAGTCTGGGAGAAGGGGGGATGTATGAAGATCATAAATGGTACTGGATAGGTGTCTTGGAGATGAATTTCAGCATAGCTGAAAATACAGCGGGGTTTTTTCAGAACTTCGGACTTCTAAAAAGTCTGACAAGTCCCAGCTGATAAAATGTGTTTAATGTTTAAAGGATGGATGGATTTCTCTGTATGGGAAACAATTATGCACCTTAAACTAGGTATTCACATCTGAATGACTTATTTTTCAGTAGGGCTGGCTACACCGAAGTGTTTAATGTGACCAGTTGTCCCCTCTAAAGAGGCAAACAAAAGCTGTTTCTGATGTAAATTAGCAGTTGAAACAGGTGGTACTTGAAATCTGGTTTGTGCCATGTGTGACTGAAAGGCATATGGTTTTGGCATGTTAGAAAAGATTAAATGGGGTTTTCAGCTTTCATTCCTGGTTTGGTGTTTTTTTTGTTTTTTTTTTTTTTCAATCAGGTTTCTTTAGACATGGCTTGAACAAAAATATAATAGAGCACAGTAGAATTGGATGGTCTTTTTCTTAAAGTGGAACTTGATCATATCTGAAGACTTCCCTGTCTTCCAAGATGGAAGTGGATTGCTAGGAACTATTTGATGGCCTCTCGTCAGTCTGATGCTAGGACAGTTAGTAGGGATTGCATCGTTGACTTAGTATTAGTTGGGGTGGATGACACTGGTGTTGGTTTTGGAGTTTTTGAATTTTTAAAATTCTCTTTAAAGACCAAACCTAATTACTAATTCAGTCTATGTTTCTTGAGGCATTTTCTATGGTTTTTATTATCTGTGTATAGCTTAATGTTCCAGTTGTATGGCTGTTACAGAGAGAAGAGAAGGTATGTCATTTCAGAACTCTGCCATGATGCCATAAAATCAAATATATTTAGTTTTCCAGCCCCCTCTTTGGCTATTTTAGTTCTGTCAGCTAAAGGATGGCAGAGAGTGAAGTCGTGCTTGACTCAGAGACATTACTCCCATGTACGTGTGTGTGTTTTTGGGTCTTTCAGCCATTCTTTGGTAAGACTTGCTTGGTTGTGATTTGGAGTACCAATATGCTGAATCTGAGCATGAAGACTGTTGAGAATGTGATACTCCTCAAGTGCATTCATTTTGCTTATGCGTGTATGCTAACCTCAGGATTATTTTGTTATTACAGATATGCAAGCCTCTATTTCTGCTGTGCTATTGAAGATCAGGACAATGAACTAATAACTCTGGAAATAATTCATCGCTATGTAGAACTTCTTGACAAGTATTTTGGCAGTGTGAGTTAGTTTCTTTATATTTTATCATTTTGTTTTATGCCCACCACATTTCTACAAGAACATAACCAACTAGTAATTGAAAAGGTGTATTTAATACATTTGGTGTGGCTTGCTTGGCCAAACTAAGCTGATGGTTCCGTCTATTAAAATACAAAATTAAATTATTGATTTGTACAAGAACTTTCATTAATCTGGTGTTAATTGCCTGTGTTTGTTTCATTTCATAGTAGTCTCACTTGGGATTATATAAAATCTTGCTCTTAGCAGGAAGCTTTTCTTCTCCCTGGCACTGCTCTGGTGTGAGCACCTCTTATATCTGCTTCCAAAGGAGGCAGTTGGTTGTGAAGTGGCAGGAATGGTAAGGAAAGATGTGAGAGACACCTGCTTACCCAGACAGCAAACACAAACTGCTACAGTAATGTACATGAACACTCCTAGAAAAGCTGGTGCTCATTCTGCCTTCCTTTGTAGTCCTTCTGACTATGAAATGCACAGACTGAACAAGAAATCTGAGATTATTTATTTTCATATCTTTCTGTAAGATTGCATGAGCTGCCTTTGCATACTGCAGGCAACAAGAGAACTTTTATAGGGAATGTTCTCTTGTGTCTTGAGGAGCTGTGTCTTACAGGCTGCTGTGAATTGAAGCTTTTATTATTGCCCCAGTCCTTACAAGGTTACAGCCTTAGGCTAACATTTTGATTGGATGAAGCTGGGAACAAGTTTTGTGAGAGGATATACCTCAAGTGAGAGTGTCCTCCCTCTTTGCAATAATGCTTGATGTTCTTTTTAGGTCTGTGAACTTGATATCATCTTCAATTTTGAAAAAGCCTATTTCATTTTGGATGAGTTCCTTTTAGGAGGGGAGGTTCAGGAGACATCCAAGAAAAATGTTCTTAAAGCCATTGAACAAGCAGATCTTTTACAGGAGGTAAGCACATCCAACTTCTCTGGCCAAAGTGTCAGCATGGTAGGCTGTGGCTCAGAAACCTCCTATTCCTCTAAGCTTCTAGAAGATATTTTTTAGCATGCTTAGCATGTAGTTTCAGCTGGTTGTTCTAAGTGTGCGATAGGATGATGTTAGCTGCTCTTTTCGTTTGGTTTGGCATGTTGATGTTGTAACCTACTGTGACTTCATGTTCTGCTAGTCAATGCAAGTGGCTGTTCTATGTTTATACCTAGATAATTGTAGATCCTGTTAATTTAACTTAGTGTTGTTCATGTGTCTTTCATTCCTTCTTTTTATTTATTAACCATTAATTTTTTTCTCATACCTGATGCATGTTCACTTCTTTACTTTTTCATTGCTGAAATCCAGAAGCTAGACTCTCTTCTTTGAGACTTGTTCAGGTATAGTTCTAATTAGTTCTTAGACCTGCTTTTCTGCTATAGGCTGCTTACTGTGGAACATTTCCAAGCTGTCAAAGCAGTAATAGTAGTGCCATAGAAACATACAGAATAAAGTATAAGAACATTGTTTTTTTACTTTGAATGCTTTTGTTGTTTGTTAAAGAATGATGGATTGCATGTCTACCATTAAAAAAAAAAAAAAATTGATGTGAAGGCATTCAATGGTATAGAAAAACTTAATGTCATTTCTCCATATTTCTCCATCCTATGCTGGTTATTTTGGATTTATCTGATTCTGTTTGGTTTTTTTTCCTTAAATGTACTCTGTTAAGGTCCTTGAATGTCTGTCTGAATGGGAGTCAAAAATGCTGGTGTTCTGGGGGAATCATCAAGTCTTGTAAGCAAGTCAGTGAACATATGTTTTAACAGGGAGAGTTCACCTTCAAAAAATAAAGTGTATTGAGGTTTACTGCCTAGATGCTATATAGATCCTAGTTGCTCTATTTCCCCCTATGTGAACCTTCAATGTGTTATTTTCTCCTGTGAATTAATTGCTTAATTCTCTTACAAGCCCTCTGTGTTCCACTTGGTAGTTTTTTGTTGGACGTAGTATTAGTATAATGGAGAAACACAAGGTGTTTTTTACCCTGGCAGCTGTTTTTTTAGTCCCTTCAGAATACATGCAGATCCACTGCACATTAAAGTTCTTGTCATGAGCAAGGTCAGCCATTACACACAGATTTGCTACTCTATTTTTCTAGAAAGGAAGTATATGCACTTATTTACTTCTTGTGTTTTCATTCAATTTAAGTCCTTACTCTTTGTAGGAATTATCTTAACCAGAAGTCCTGTTGGAGTTTACAAAGAGGGGAGAAAAATAATCTGTTCATTCTTTTAAAATATTTTGCTCCTTATATGAAAACAGGTGTAACATATTAGTTATATATTCCAGTTTGTCTTCTGCAAATACAGATAATTGTACATAAAGTAGAATAAGTATATTCTTTCTCATAGTTACTGTTTTTGAATGTTATTTTCACTACTTTTGTGGGCCTCTTCTAAGGAAAAAATATATTTCTAGGACTTCATTAATATTTTTCTTTCCAAGCAACAAACATTCTCTTTTTACAAAGAATATAATTTCATATTAATGTAACATCAAGTTAGAAGTCTTAGGCAAAGGGAAATACCACTTTTTCAATGTGAGACTTTTCCTTAACCCTGGTAGTTTTTACTCTGATTACCCTTCCTTTCCTCATCTTTAGAAGATTTTATTGCCAATGTTTATTAAATAATTCTGATTAACTTGAAATGTAGCTGTTTATCACAGCACCACTGGAGTCCTACATTGGGCTTCTGTGTTTTTCAGTCTTAGTTGTATTGACTGTTGATCAAGTATAAAACTACTCCCTATACCTGTATTTTAACTTATAAACCCTGTAAAAATCTGGGTTCATATTTAAACTGAGCTTCCGATAAATTTGGACTCTTTTCTATGGAAATTTGGTTTTTTATCAACTGCTTCTGTGTAAATGCATGTTGGATGAAGAAAATTGTTAAAATAAGTTTCTCACATGTGGAGAATTTTTAGTATTTTGGGTTGATATCTGCTTCCCAGAATACTTCAGAACTACCAAACTGAAACATGGTGTGATTCCAAATGCAAAATTTATTTCTTGCAGGTTTGTCATGTGTTTGTTTTTGACCATTCAGATTTTAATTATATGCAACAAAGTAATTTTTTTTGGCCCTGAATACTCATATTGCCAAATATATATATGTACATATGTACCCACATACATATATATATATAGTTAAATATACAATATTATTAATTGAATATGCAACATTATTAATTAATAATCCCATGGGCATTGGTGTCTGAAGGACCTTAAAGATGAAGAGCTGTACAGAATACTCATACAAAAAAAAATCATTGCAGATCTATTAAGTGACTGTTTGTGTAATGTTAAGAGGAAATACACTAAGGCACAAATTGTTGAGTAGCGAATTAGTTCTTAACAGCTTTGCCTACTTGTATTTTCTGTTGAAGTTTTCCAGGATGTGCTTCTGTGTTTGAGCACCTGCTTCAGTTTGTCATAAAGTTTTTGGTGCTGTGAGATCCCTTCACTAACTGCTACAGTTTGTGTGATGGAAACACACCAACTTCTTTACGCCTCTCACCTTCACATTCTTGTTAGTTCTTCAGGAATGTACTTAGTTCAAGTATTCATTCCCTATCCCCTCCCCCATATTTATTACCACCTGATAACTTATCAGTAGTCAGTCATCAATACTGGCAGTGGTACCCAGATGAAGGGTAGTAAAAGGCGATTAACTCCATTGCTTCCTTGTCTCTTCTTTTGTAGAAATGCTTCTGTTCAAAAGAATGCTGATGATTTTATATCTTGTTTGCGAGAGAGATTTTAATACTTAACTAGTGATTACAAAGGCACTGCTGAAAAGGTGGTTTTTGCTTGTGTGAACAACTCAATTATACTGAAAGAAATTGGTCGATGCAGTGTGTTGTTGCATGAATTATATATACATGTGATATGTGGAACAGCTAAAAGATAAGCCTGTGCATCATTTTGTGACACTTGAGTTAAGGCGTGAAACTACCAGTGATAGATGTTCTATACAAAAGAGAGGATTTATTTCTCTCAAAAGTCTGATTGCTCTGGATGTATTTTTTTTTTTGATGGCTTGACTAATTCAGTATGGTGCTTGGAAGTTTGTGGTCATTTCCTGTGCTAAAATGCTGAAATCAAGGAGTTAATAATTATAATATTTAAACCGGGCAGTCATGCATATATTTTAAAGCAAATCTGTTCAGACTTGCTCCTCTTCATTTGAAGTAGGAAAAATTTCCTAAGCATTGGCTATGAATGAAAATGGTTTTTGTTGATTATCCTAGGTAAATTTTAGAAAAGTATTTTGGAAATTACCCCCATTTTGTTCACCACTGTTCTTTTGTAGGATTTTTGTGTATTTTTTTAGTATTTGATTGCAGAACATCTAAATACTCAAACCCACATATTTTTAAAGAGGTTTCTAAATAAAAAGGCTAGTGATTCTGTCCACAAATCAGACTTGCTTGTTTGTGTCACTGCTTCAGTAATGACCAAAAACTTTAAAACTATGAATGGATTTTTTTCTTAGGCTCTTGCAGTTTGGCCTCAGGCAGTATTTACTAGTCCTTCCACATGAAGAATAAGAGATAAGCTATCAATTAACCTTATTTTCTTTGCTTTTCCAAACCCTTACCTCATCCTATATCCAGAGGGTGCTGACAGTATTCATGTTGGCTGAGTTGCCTTAGATTTTTAAGGGTTGCTGCATAGATTTAAGCTTTTTGGTTTAGAATGAGCATCTTTGGAAATTAAACTCTGGTGAATTTCCAGCATACTCTGCGAGAATTTTCTTATTGGAAATGAAATGTATTTATTGGAAACCATAGGTTTGAAAGTATGCATGATTGTAGATATTAGGTTGTTCTTGAGATGTGCCAGAACTCCTTCATTATGTCATCAGCACTGGCAAAATTCTTACATTTAAATTTACTCCAGTGGGCCGGAGTGAGTGTAAGGGATTTTGTCTAGTTTAGGAAACAGCCTTTGTAAACACCTTTTTATTACCATTTGCCTGAGAAACTGACCACAACGAATGCAATTAATTCAGTCTTCACTTACTGTTTTTTCTTAAATATGGACTGTTGAAATAGACTGCCTTTCTCAGTTGGCAGTGGCATTATTTGCCTTGGCTGTACCTGTGTTCCCCTGAATGTGAAACAAGAATGAATAATGGAATCTTTTTTATCATGGAGATCCAAGTGCCTTGACTGCCGTCTTCACATATAACTTCAGTCTCAGTTTCAGGTGGTCAGCTTTGTTGATCAGTTGGTCACTGCAATTTTAAGACATGTATCTGCTTGATTTTAGGCAGAGATAAGGATCTACAGTTACGTTTTAGAAGATATATGTGGGGACCTATGAGAGTTACTGTGAATGAGAAATGATAGATTGTTAGTTCATTATTTGGGGATTAGGAAATAGCTATGATTTTTATGGATTTGGAATCCCTCCCTGCTCACAGAAAAGCAAGTTGTAGTGTTTTGGTAGCTGATGCTTTTGTAAAATGTGTTTCAGAACTCAGTCTCTGGAGATGTATTTATAGAAGAAAGGGGTTATAGTGCTGTTAGAGTGTTTGGCACTCTCCATGACCCTCAAAAAAGTCACGGCAATCAGATGTAGTCCCAGGTGACTGGGAAGAGGGAAGCTTTGTACCCATTTTTTGAAAGGGTAGAAAGGAGGACTCTGGAAACTACCAACCTGTGGCATCCTGACTGCTGTCCATACCTGGAAGGATCATGGACCAGATCCTCCTAGGAGCTGTGCTAGGGCATGTGGAAGACAGGCAGGTGATTTAGGACAGCCATCACAGCTCCACCAGGGGCAACTCCTGCCACCCCCTTCTACGGGTTTACCTTCTATAATGGAGCAACTCTATCAGTGGGCCAGGGGAGGGCTACAGATGTCATTTATCTGGACACAGTTCCCAATACAATTGCTTTCTCTAAATTCAAGAGGGGTGGATTTGATGGGACAGTTACATCCAAAGGATAGCAGTCAGTGGCTTGGTGTCCTGATGAATTTCAGTGGTGTTCCTCAGGGGTCAGTAATGGGACCAGTGCTGTTTGATAGAGGGATTAAGTGCACCCTCAATAGGTTTGCAGGTGACATGAAGCTGAGTGGTGCAGTTGACACATGTGAAGGATGGGATGCCATCCAGAGGGACCTGGACAAAGCTGGAGAAGTGGGCCCCTAGGAATCTCAGCAAGTTCCACAAGATCATGTACAAGATGGTGCACCTGGGTCAAGGCAATCCCTGGTATCTGTATAGGCTGTACAGAGGTCAAGAGCTGCTGAGAAGGACTTGTGGTGCTGGTGGATGAGAGGCTGGACATGACCTGGCAATGAGTGTTTGCAGCCCAGAAAGCCAGTTCTACCCAGGGCTGCATCAGTAGCAGTGTCCCAGCAGGTCGGCGGAGGGGATTCTGCCTTTCTACCCTGCTCTGGTGAGACCCCATCTGGAGAGTTGCATGCAGCTCTTAGGAACAACCTCTAAAGACTATAAATTTAATTTTAACAGACAGGTCTGTAAACCTTGATATTTCTTTTTTTTTTTTAACCAGATAATTTTAAATTCTCCTTCTTGCACTGCAGAGTAGGCTTTCCTGTAAATACTGACCAAATCCTTCTTTCATGTTTAAAGCAATAGAAAGTATTCCAGAAAATGAACAGTAGAACCTGCATCTCTTTTTCCCAAATAGTAGTGGGGGAAGAGGAGGTTAACATTTTAAGATTTAAATATCTTATTGAAAAAGTGGCACTGAGTATCCAGGAAGTTAGCATTATCATGCTTTGACCTCTTCCCATGCTCAGTCTGATTTTTTTTTTAATTGTTGTTTCTTTGTTTGAGTATGTATGCATGTAAGATGTGACTAGTTCTATTACATCAAAGAAATCAAAATTAGAAGATCTTAAGACTCAACAAGTTGAAGAAGGAGTCTTTCATAAAAGTGTTAAATGTGCATTCATAAGCTTTGCAAATTGAAACATCAGAACGTTTCAATTAAAAATAAGACAAATTAGCATAGGCAGTCCTTGCTGTCTCCTGACTATCCAGTACGCTCTCTGAATTCCATTACTGATCAGTTAGCAAACTGTGAACTTGATCATTTATTGATATAAGCAATTCTTGTAGCACTGTTGAGGGTATATTAACAATACACTGAACTCTTTGTAGATTATAATTCTAGTTAGGACGTATTTATTCTGTACGATAAGCTGAGAGATTCTTTTCCAGAAACATTCTTCTGTCCTCAGCAATAGAAGCACTGTGTCAGGGTGATGCAGTGGAAGTTTTAGCACTGCTGCATGTGCCATAGCTGTTTTCAGGGCTTGAGTTGTGTGCTGCTCATCAATTAGCATAGTAAATTCAGTGAACAATTGCAGGAGGCTGCTTGAGAGTAAGGAGTATCTTATCTTCAAAATCAGGTGCTCTTTCTGAATGCTCACATTAATCTGCATTTTAATGGAACAAGTTCATTGGATGTGGCAGGATGTTGAAAAGATCAATGTTAATGTTTGGATCTCGAGATTGTGAGGAGAAAATTCCATTTTTACTCTGTTGTCTGAGATGTATCATGTTGCAGTGCTACTACCCTTTCCTAGAATTTTCACTGCCTGTGAGATGGTCTTAGAGTGCCAGAGAATATTAGGTGAAAAGAATATGAATGTCCCCAGGAGGCATCGTCTTGTGTTTGGTTTTAGATTCTCATTTCTTTGTGGTCTTCTCTGTATGCTGTACAGATGTTGGGGCACATTGCTGGTGTGTGTTTTAGGGCTTCTATTTATTTTTAAAGGAGAAGTCTATTTTTTGTTGCCAAGCTGTCTAGCAACAGTAGTACTTCTGGTGACGGATATCAAGATACAATAAAAGTGTGTTTATTAAATTTTATAAAGACTCAAAATTTGATATTAAAAGGCAAAACAAAATCTGAGAAGACCTATTTTTCACAATTCTTTGAGAATTCTAAGTATGTTTGATTAATAGATGGATGGATTAAAGTGAAAATGTTGAACTTTTGCACTAAGCAATACCACATGAAAGTCACTACTCAGCAAGTAACAATGGTGACTTAATAAATACTTTGAATTAAATTGTGAAATTACTTTGAATTTTGAATTAAATTGTTAAATTACTTCAAGGATGATAGGTTGAATGAAACTTCATTAAACAAGTCTTATTATTAATGTTAATAGTAATATTGTGTGACAGTTAATCAGTGGATGAAATATATGTTAATTTTGTATTCTATTTTGCTTCTAATCTGTTCCAGCAATGAACAACTGCTCTTTAAAAAAGTAAAATCTTGAATTAATATTCCTTCATGCACAACTGTAGCTTTCTAAAGAACTCTTTACAACATACTCTTTTAAGGTAGCAATATTCTGTACCCAGTTAAGAAATGAAAAGTAAACTCTAGAGGTTTTTAATGCATCTCCTTGAAGTCTTTGAACAGATGTTTTCTTCTGGTGCATTTCTATTTGCTTTCTTAACCGTGGACTATTAGGAAAACTTATTAAAATTGTATTAATCTAAAGAATAACAGTAGCTGAAACAGATTTAAGTGAAATAATTGAATTTACTTCTGTATATCGTTTAGAGTATTTTTAAGTCTTATTTGAAATGTAAATAAGCTGTACATGATTGGGTGAATGTTGGGTTTTTATTTGCCTTTTTTTTTCATTTAGTAGTTGATATTACATTTTCACTGCTGCTTGATTTTGTTTGTAGAGCCAGAATGAAGACTGGGGAGGTTTGTCTGAGGATATCTTATGATTAAGAGCAATCTAAGGCATTAGCCCTTTTGACCCCATCTAGATGATTGGTAACTACCAAGTTTACCATTTTGGTGGCATGGATTAAATGGGTGCTATGCAAAGAGTGCTGCACGTGTAATTAAGTCCTTGCAAGGGTAAACAGAAAATGGGTGATGGGCTTAACTTTCTGCAACACTTGCATGATGGTCTTTGAAGAGTGCTTTGAGTGTTTCCTTTTATTTTCCTTTTATGTACTAACCGCATCAACCTGAAATCTTTGACTTCTACTGGCTTTCTTTGGTGTTGGTAATTACATGGGATAATGCAAGTTAGAGAAATGGATACCAAAGCTAATAACTAAACAGATGTTTGGCTTTGTTTACTTACAATCAGCCCATATAAACATGTATTTATTGGAAAATGAGCTGTTTACATCTGCTATGCAAAGAAAATGGGCCCTAAAAAGACTGGGTGCTGCTGCAATTGACTGTGTATCAAAATGCCGGATGCTGCATGACAGAACAAAGCTTATTTGCATATATAGTGCATTGCAACATATTTTTATCCAAAGCATAAGTGGAATACGTTGTGGCAGTCCTACTAATAAAGGTAAGATTTTAATTTGCATAAAGCAAGTTTAAAACATACATGAAAATGATTTGCTGGAGAAAACTTAATTAGTCTGCTTCTTACTTGATATAATGATAAACAAGTAGTTCAGTAAACAGATTGGCTTTTGTACTGTGGAACTGTGGTAATAGATCTAATTTCATATGCAGCTTTATAAATACCAGGATTTAGTTTCCAGATAAAAGAAAACAATTGTAGTAGGCAAAATTATTTGTAATATGTTCAAAACCAAATTCAGAGCTGTTGTGTGGGTATTTTTACCATTTAAGAGTTTCCTAGTGTATGACAGAGCCATTGATATGTGTTGGGAAGAGGAGAGCAGCCAATAATCTGCTTGCAAAGTAGACACGAAGAATTAGGGCGGTCAGTAAGTCATTAGCTGAAAACAATTTCTTTATGAGCTTGGACATATTCTAAAACAACTGTAAAAAAAAAAACCTAAGTGCTCAAGCTTGATACTTTCCACATTCCCTCCCCCCTCAATTTTATTGCTTTTTCTGTGCTCTTCATGATAACAAGTTCATGTACAAAGAGTGTGATTCTCATGGTGAGGTTAGAATTGAAACTGTGCCTCTGTGCCTATAAAACTTTCCTTGTGATTAGAACTTTAAAAAGCTACCTACATTGTTCAGCACCTGTGCTACGAACAGAGCTTAGGAGCCCTAATCGGTTTTTTTTTTTTTTTTTTTTTTTTTTTGTGTCTCAGATGGCTACAAAGACCAATTCTGACACATACAAACTCAGGCTTAGATAATTGTGTGACTCCAGTTTACTTGCCTGCATTATGTCCCTGGGTGAATTCTGTGTGTGGGCACAGTTTTGGTTGAAGAAATGTGCTTTGTCCCCATTAAATTAAACACAGTTGTATTATCAATAATGTCCATTCCATGGACATTATTGATGTCCATGGAATGCGACTTATTGGCCTGTACTGTTCCTTGAAGGAGTGAAGGAATAGTTGCTGTGTTCAGACCCTTATTTACAAGGTTGTGGTTCTGCAGAATATGGAGAAATAGAAATGGCATCTACTGGGCTGAGTGGAGAGGGAGAGATAGATGATTGCACATAATCAGAGAGAGGGAATAGTTAGCCTGCAGTAAGGAGATGCAGGCTGTAAACAGGAATGAAGATCATCTGGGTTAGAGAAAGATCTGAGGTAAAGTAGGTTTGCCTTAGGGCAAGGGGAGGAGTTTGGCTCAGGGTTTGGGTGTTTGGATTAGCCTGATGTTTAACTAATTGGTTATACAACTTTAAATTACTTTAATCCTTTTTACTCTGAAGCATAACCAAGCCTAGAATGAGTAGGACTTTGTTTTTTTGTTGGCTGTTTTAGAGAGATTTTCTTGTAAGCTAGGGTGTTGAGTCTACATCTTCCATGTGGCAGTTATAATAAGCCTGTTGTAATAAGCCACATATTCAGTAGTCGGTTTTGTAGATAATGTGGCGAAATTTATGGTAAGCCTTGCATAATATTGAAAAACCACGTGAAATCTTGATATACATTCAAATTGTTCTGTGTAGAAATTCTGCTTTCTACCGAGAGCATTTTACAGTGGTAAAGTCATGGTCTTGAGTCAGAATGCAGGTTGCTCATCACCCAAACTCATGCTGACAGCAACTCTTGTTGAGGAAGCTGGATCCATTCTTACTGTCACCTTTGTGTTGATCTACTTGCCCTATGGTTCTGGAGCTCCTAGATGGTTAGCCAAAACTTTAGCTCATGCAGAGGGAGCATGAGGGAAGTGCCAGGAGGAAAAAACAGTGGTATTGGCAGTAAAAAGCAGCTGCTTTTGGCAAGCCAGGACTTTAGCAAAAGTTGATAGTACAGCTTAAATTACATCCTATTTGTTAAAAAATCACAATATCTAAGTGCTTGAAAAAGCCAGTGTTCCACATATCTTGTGCTGACTCACTGTCTGCTGTGAACCCCCCAAAGTCAGCCTGCAGAGGTAGGGTCTAATTTACTTGTCATATGCTGCACCCCTGCTGTTGGCCTGAGTCATAGGAGTATAGTGAGGAGCTTCAGCAGCAGTATTGACTTTGGGAGTTTTCAGCTGTCCTTTCTCTCCCTCTTTCCTTGTGCCAGAAAAGCTATTTATACAGCCATTCTAGAACTGGATTTCAGATCCATTTTAACTGATCCAATTCAAATTGCTTTTTTTAAAAAACATAAAAGTCAGCAGCTTTTCTTTTCTGTGTTTACAACTTGTGCCTGCAAACATTTGTCCAAACAATTGTAGGAACGCAAAGTGCTGCAGTACCAGGAAGGAAGGGAGATGCTTAAATGCCATTGCCATGGAAGCTGAATAGTATTGGACGTGACATGGCTTGTTGCAGCAGTATATTCTGGTCAGCTCTTCAAAGATAACAGCCCTGCAGTTTAAGAAATGCTTCCTTAAGCGAAGGAGAATAAGTGATGCAAACCTGTATCTGCAGTGCTGAAAGAAAACGTTAATGAATCCTAATGTGCCTAGTTTGACAGTTTGCCAAACATACAGACACTGTCAGATTATCTGATGGAGAACTCAGTGATTTTATTTTTTTTTTTAAATAATTGTGGCTCTAACTTCGCAATACAAAATGTTTAGCCGTAAGATGTGCTTAAAGCATTTGTGTTTTTGTGGTGGCGAGGTGGAGCCTCTGATGGATTCTAAAACCATCCTTACTGCTGAAGGCTGGGCTCTCGATTGTTCCTGGCTCGCTGCATAGCAACTGATTGGCACATGTGGAGGAGAGCCTCCCGGAGCGATTATCACCTCTGAGCTGGCAGATCAGAGCAGCAGCTAAGAGGCAGGAAGCGCCTACTATTATCCGGTTATAGTGCACAAAGCTTCACCTGATCTTTGTAGTGCTTCTGGGAGAGAGGCAGGCAGGCCACTGCTGTCCTACCCTTCTGCTCTGGTCTGTTGAGGTGATGCTTTAGAGCTGAAGTCTGTGCATATGCTTGGATGTTTTGCTGAGTAACATTTGCAGGGCAACTTGCTGTTTCATATCCTAGTTGAGAATTCTGTCGACTGGTTTGCATCAATCTTGAAGATTTTTTGTTTTCTCTATATAGAAAGCTTCAGACAAGATCTTGACTAGGAGTTGGTATTGATGAACCATCCTATTTATTTGTTTGCTTGTGGGTTTTTTTTGTTTTTTGTTCATCTTTTGTAAGAGCATTATAGTTAATACTTGTCTTTGAAGATGTTCAAAAGATGTTTGTAAGTGTTTCTAGGTTCTCTGAGATAACACTTGGGTCATCTTTGAAAGTAAAAATTTCTTACTTTGAAAGTAAGAATTTCGTAATAAAAATGCCGTAGTGGGAAATACCAAGGCCAGAGTAGATGGGCCCTGAGCAACCTGGCCTGTTGGAATGTGTCTGCCTATGGCACAAGGTTTGGAACTAAATTATCTAAAATATCCCTTCCTACCCAAACCCATCTTTTTAATAGAAGTCTCTGAACAGTTAGCTAACCAAAGATCAGGAGACAGGTACTCTCCTGTTTTGAAATCCTTGAAAAGGCAAGTGTACAGCAGCAATTTCCTAAAGCAGCCGTTCATTAGAAATATTGCCTAATAATGATTCAGAAGTAGAGTGTGAAAGTAATTGCTTTTGAAGCATTGCTAAGGAAGTACTTGTTAAAGGTGAATTTCTTCCTACTGCAAAAGCTTCATGTTTCTAAACATAAACCCTTATCCTCTGCTCTTGATTTCCCCATAGCCTGCTTCTGTAGAACTCTTCCCAAACTTCCATGCCCTCCGTGGACCCCCATCTTGTGTGTTGTTTGAGCTAGGGTTTTGTTAGATGCTGAATGAGGAAAAAAGCCAAGTCTTTATCGAACAATGGCAGTTGTAATTTTTGTGTGCAGTTTAACATGGCTTGCCTTCACAGGCTTTGTGCTGGGTTTGATGGGAAAGAAGTTAAAATAATAATGTAAGCAAACTTTCCCTGCAAAAGAAGTTGAGCAATGTGTTGATGAAGTCTGTGTCACTGCCATGCGATGTCATCAGTAAAATGGCAGCCCTGCAACACGCTGGACTTGAGACAGTTTGGTATAGACATAAAGAATTTCTTTTCTCCTTCTTGCCTGAGGAAGTAGCACAGTTTTTTTTGTCCGCTACAGACTTAAAATACCTTAAATTGCAGCAAATAAATAATTCAAGGTAGATGTTAGGCAAATTTTCCAGTGGAGATGATAATGTAGCATTTAAGTAGATTGCCTGAGGCGCAATAAAAAGGCATCACTGGATGCCTTTAATAGATGAAATATATCTCAGGAAAGTTACAGGTATACTGTTTGGGAGACTGGATTAAATTAAGTCCCTTCTAATTTTATTTTGGCTATGATTTTTAATTAGTTTGGGTCATGACAGAATTGGCTGAGAAAATGTCAGCTGGGTTGGACTGGCTAAATAGTTCTGTTTGCTCAGATCAACTCTACCATTTTTCTAATTTAAAAAATCTTCAATGACTCAGGCTGACAATTTCAGAGAGTATTATTAGCTTTTTAAAATGAGTTGTCAACACAGATGTCGTTTTGAAGAAGATTAATTCTAGTAACTTTTAAAATACTGCAATTCCACAATATGCAGCTTGTGTTGTAGAGCTATTACTTTTCTGGCAGTACCAGGATCTAAGACCTTTGTGTTAAAGTCAGATAAATGGTTTACAGCCAAAGTTTTATGTGATGATTTTTCAGAGGTGGTATTTCATGTTAGTTTGTCTTTATATTGTACACTAAGGATACCATTGCTTCTTCCATAGCTTCTAGACCAACTAATTTAATAACTTATTAGATCTAAATTGTTATCTTAAACAACATCTGAGCCTGTGAAACATGTCCTTGGGGTCTGCACATTCCCACCAAAGGAAAGCAAGGCAGTGTAGATATTGATTGTGGAATTTGACAACTGTCCCTTCCCCATATTGTCTTTTCTGGTATTCAGACCAGCAGGCCAGCTGCTCTGGAGACAGTGTAGTGGGGGGGCACAAAAAAAGGTCAGTCATAGTTGAAACTTGTGAGATGCTGTAGTTCTGTGATGGCAAACAATTTGTCAAAACTTCATATTCCTTTTGGTTGCTTGTCAGGCTGCCCACAGTGTCAGGCCCTCTGTGTGGGATGGTCCTGGGCGTTCGTGGTGGGGTGCAGAGGCCTCCCAGGAACCCCAGTTTTCCTTCTCAGTATTGCTGTGTTATCACTTTGTATCTCCATTACTGTTGTCTTCCATTTGATCCCTTAGGTTCACTTCTACAAGATCAGTTTATTGCTAGTCTAGTTGCAGGTGGTGTTTACATTCTGTGAACTAAAAAGGAGTGAAATAAGCACTTTCTCCTTACTGTTGTCTGACAATGTGTCTTGCTTTATCAGTAAACCATAAGTTTCTGTGAAGATGAGCCACTAATGCCACAACAGTAATGTGAATCTATCATCTAATTTTGTGTACCATGGTTCTAACATCAAAGAGAGTGAATTCCTCAAGGTATAAACCATTGAAAATACAAACAGGGTTGGGAATACCCCAGACTTTGTGGGACTGTGCAAGTTGGGAAAGTACATGAAATGAGCACTTCCATGGACTTATTTGTTGATGTTTACAGTTATGTAAAACGGGACATGGTCAGCATTTCCAGGGCAAAGAGGATGCTTAAGAATGGTACACACATAATCCTTGAATACAACAGTAGGTTGCAGTCAGCTTCATTAGAAGGAGAATGAGCTGCTCTCATTCTTCTTTCTGTCCAGAGAGCTAAAGTAAAATTAAGGAGAAGTCTGTTAGGAGATTTGACAAGAATTTCAGTGAAAACACAGACTTTGATGGCTCCACATTCCAGTGGTATACACTGGAACACAAGAGTTTTTTTCAAGGAAGAGGAGAATCCTATGTATGCTTATATAACCCAGATAAAAATTGGGCATTTTAGATTGTTACAGTATGACTGTTCTTCGTTTGTCTGCATGAACAGTCACCAGTGTAAGTAAAGCAGAAGTTTTGCCTAGGGACCTTTCTGGGAATATTTATGGGAATTCTAAGGTTAGTAATTTATTCTTTTTAGTCAAAACTCTGCTCCCTAATAACATACACTATTACCATGCAGTGCCTTTTGCAGTTAGGAATATGTCTAAGGATTTTGTTTTTAATGTAGACTGATGCTTTCTACTTAGGCCATGCGAGAGGTGTTAAGTGTTGAAATTTACATTTGTAATTCTTTATTATATAACAAATTCTTTTCAATCTAAAAATCATATAACTTACTTGTAACTGTCACAGAGTTATATAGGTGCTATTATTTTGTGAACTACTGGATTTGTAGTTGGCTTGGTCAGGATAATTTAAACTACTGTGACATGATCTTCAGATTACTAATGCTGAAAAACAGTATAAAAAACTGTACAGCTTCTGGAATATTTTTGTTATAGTTTTTTTGTCATTTGAGAATAGAATTTAAAAACATGCAAGCTTGGACATGCAAATAAACTGCGATGGCCCAGAGGAGACAGTTTTAAAAGTCCATGGGAGCTTTCTGAGTTCTGTTTTAAAACTTCTGTCATTCTGGGAAGTGGGATACTAAAATAGATTGAAGATTGTAATTGTTACAGGATCAAAGATGGAAACTGACATGCAGAGAGTTGAGTTTTGTGTGTTTTCATCCCAGAAAAAGTTAATTTGGCATATATGGGGCTGATGCCCCTCAATTACTGTTACTCCATTATTGAGTGTTGCTTTCTTTCTAGCTCATCTTTCAGCAAATTGAATACTAATGTTCATGCCAATCGTACAAGAGTGTATTGAGTTCAGCAGCACAATCCAAAAGCAAAGAAAACTTTGCCTGCTTGAGAGGTGTATCAGAGGCCTCCATTTTTCTAAACAGACTCTCTTTCAAAAAAGGAATTTTTGTCACCAGTAATGTCACAGCTGGACTACCCTGGCATGGTGTGCCCACAGCCATGTTCTGGAGGGCTGGTACTTCTAAACCTGTGTTCTATTAGAGCAGATGTGGGGGGTGATGTCAGATGCCACTTAGCTCAGTGTCTGTCTCTGACAGAAGCCAACAGTCAATGCCTGATGGAGACACAAGTAATAGATAGGGTGGCCCATCTCTGACGCTTCAAATTTTTCGGCTAAGAAGAAATGCTGAGCTTATGTAATAAAGTATTTATGATACAAAGTTTTTCTGTCTGTTGTTGGACACAGCATGCAAGTATGGGGAGGGGGTAAAACAGTGATTCTGGCCACTACCCTCACCCCCTGGATGTCTAGAGTAGTCAAAAATACAATATTGTATTTCCATATCAAATTTAATGTCAGAGATAAAATAGCAAGGTAATATTTTTGTTTTCTTGCATATCTGTCCACCTTTCTGTTATGTATAAGAATATGTACATTTCTTTTGTAGCCACGTCATGAATACTTTAATGTACCAGTGTACTAAATGGCTTCATTCATCATGCATGCAGAATTTCAGAGGAGATAGACCTGTGACTTACTCATGACAGAACATTATCATCAGCTTGCTGAATCCAGTCATCCTGAATCTAATAGAATGCCACAACCATTCTCTGCTGTTGTACTTTCCTCTTCCCCCTCTGTTTTACAGTGTTGTCTCTTCACATGTCTCATTTCAACAAAACTTGTGCTTGTTGCCATATGGTTTAACTTTTTTATTGTGTGTAAGCTTGAAGTCTTATGCTTAAGAGTTCTGTAGCATTTTCTGAGCTAAACATCTATATACTGCAATACCTATATTGTAGCATTCCTCAACCCACATTTATCTTTTAAATAGGTTGTGGTGGTATTTAAACAAATTCTAAAATTAAGCCTGCAGGTGAAGTTAAGACTTACAGAGAAAGTAGTGAAGGAGAAGTATCATGTGAAATGTGTATACACAGAAGTATTAAATGATGCTGAATGAAATTCTATGTAGACCATGCATCTTACTTAAAGGTGCAAATAACACTATCCCTTTCTGAGGACTGGCACAATAGTGTGCCTCACCTTACAAAAAGGAGAGGGGCAGAATTGAGTAGGTCAAAGAGAATGATGAGTAAATCTGAAATTAAAACATTTGTATTTAAATGTGAAGAAGGCTCATGTGAGTAATTTAAGTTACTGCCACTGAAAGGGAGAACAATACCTTTGCTTGACGAATAATGGAATCACAGAAACATTAAGGTTGGAAAAGACCTCTTAGCCTATTGAGTCCAACCATTAATGATTAGGGTTGGAAAGATCCAAGTCCATTAACAGTATGCTTGCAATATGCCTTCTTAAATTGGCATTTCCAGTTTTAAATGCAGGCTGCCTTGTGTATGGGAGAACTGCCACGAGGGTGAATATAAGTGCATTCAGTTGAAAAGTGGGCAGAGTGAGAGAGCATGTAATGCATCCTGTTTGTAACTGAAAACCAGTGCTGATTCTGAAAATTGTTTCCATGAATTGTCAAGGAAGCAGTTACTAAAATGAACCCCAAACAAGCTAGTTCCCTGTACTATATGTGGTAATGCACTACCTTCCAAATGTGTTAAACTGACAAAAAATGGGATTTAGGGGATTAGACAAAAGATTTGGATTGGATTTGCAGCATTCTGAAATCTTAGAAAACAAGATCATAGGAGTGGTTTTCCATTTCCAAGTTTGCCTTTTTTCTGTAAGCCATTAACAATGTGTTTGGATGTCTGGTTAATGCTGCTTTAGCCTGCATTATTTCATGCCTGTTGGCTTAAAATGCTGTGCATTGAGCTGTAATGAGATGCTGTTTTTCTTGTTATCTGTATACAGCTGCTTGCTTCTAAATGACTAGGTAATGAATTAGCTTTTCTGGCATGTTTGAAATAAAGTATTGCATGCACTTTTGTCTCATGTGAATGACTTTTTTCTTCATCTGTGTTCTGATATTTCAAATTTGTTGTTTGCCTTGGGTGATTCTGAGCTGCAGGTAGTATATAACACTGCAGAATGTTTTACCTAAGAATTGGATAAAATGTTTGACACTTAGTAAAACAAATCATGTGAACAAAACATAATTCATTCTATTTGCTTCTTAAAAGTAATAATTAATGAAGTCATTTTTCTAGCAAAAGACGTTAGCCTTTAGGTGTTCCTTGAGATATATTGTTGATGAGGAAGGCACATCTGTCTCAAGATTACTGCTTTAGTAATAAAAACAATTACTGAGTTCTGAGTCTGAGTTCTGTTGGTGATGTATCTGTGGACAAGTAGCTAATGTCCTTGAAATAGGTTGCTTTTAATGGTTAGCCAAAGACCTTGATTTACTTGAAGAAATGTAGTGTTTAAGTATATGCCTGCTGAAAATCATGTCAGACTTCGAAATGTCAGTGAAAACAGCAATACTAATCTACTCTAAAACCAGTGGCAGCACTGCTCTCTATTTCTTTACAGCTATAAAGAACTTTGTTTTCAGGAAATATCCTGTTGCACTCCAGAGTAATTCTTAAGTGCCCACTGCTGTCTAATCAATTTAAGATTAAAAAATTATTTTATTTCAAATATTTTGAAGACTCTGAAATGCTTGAGAAGTTGTATTCTTGTAGAATGCTGTTGAGTTCTGGTGTCATAGTTAGCTAACTGTATAGGATTTCTAGAGTAAAATGCCTTACCTTCGTGGATAGGGGAGGTGTGTGTCTTCTAAAATGAATGCAACAAAGTAATCTGGAAATATAATTTGAAAAGTTATATTAGAAATGCTACATAGCCATTTCTTTAGTCAGTGCCTCCTTTTGGGCATTTGGTAAAATACATGAGTAAATCTTTAATCCTGCCATCCTGTCTGGCTTTCAGGTCACTGCAGGTTTAAGAAAATTTAAATATTGCATCAGTGAGGGGAAAAAACCAAGCCAGCACTACATCTTTAATACACCAAGTGTCTTGTTTTCAATTTTAACTTGCCTTTTTATTGCAATTTTTTATTGCAATTTTTTATTTTGTGCTGGATTTTAGAAGCCATCTTATTATGCCTGTTCCAAGCTCTGACTGATGTTTGAATGAAGTTGACTTCAAGTATCATAGCTTGTTGCTTCACTGCTGAATCACCTTATACATGAGCTGAATAGTCATAGTAAACTTGATAATTTTGTGCCACATAGTCAAGGCTGATAGAGATAATATTCTGATGTTATTTGCAAGGTTTGAGGTGTTTAATTTTGTGTTTTACTGACATTATTTTTCTAATAAATATTTGCAAAGCAGTTGAAAAATAATTTGTTGGCTGCCTTAACTGTTCTATGCCTTTTTTTTCTGCTGCATGACATGTCTTGTTTTAGGATGCTAAAGTAAGTTTATTCATAGTCTTGCTGTTAAAGCTTTTGTTTTGATACAGACACAGTATCCCCTTTTATTTATCATGGCATTGTTAATAGTTACTAAAAAAAGCTTAGCCTAATGTTTCTAGTTTAAACCATTTTTTTTCAGAGGCTATGGAAGTAATGAATACAAAACTGATGATCATTTTTTTTGGAATTTGGTATTAAACATCTTTGTCTGAATCTAAGGAAAGCTTTCTAAGGTTGGAATTAACTTAAAACTTTCTGCCTTGTGTGGAATAATAAAATTCCTGTCCTAAAAACTCCACCCTCTTTGAAAGGGATCGATTTGACACCAGGCATACCAGGTACCGTGACCTGCTTTTATTAATTAAAAACATGGGATCACTGTATAAAAAACCAAACAAACCAAAACTCTTATAAAGATCTTAAGGGATACTGTATCTGAGTTGCATCTGTAGTTTCATTCATCCACTTACTTGTTATTCCCAAAGAGATTTTTAAGACCTTTGAAACAATTCACCACAAGATTCACTGATTCCATTGCAAGCTCCTTCCCCATCCCTCCCCAGTTCCTATCTCTGTTACTCACTTGTGATTTGTTCCCTGCTGGTAGATCTAAATTGTATTATTTTTATTATGCTTAAGGACAATAAAATCTACCAGCTATTCTTGTGCACCATGGCAATCTAATTAATAGCTCTGTGAAAAGTGCAGCTAATACCATGTTTGCAAACTGCAGTGCTTCCATGTTTTCATGTCTTTTCAGCTTGCTTTTTCAATTCAGCATCTTCCATACTAATTCATGTACAGCGCTGCTCAGTAGAAACAGTGTTCATTTACTACTGTCTCAAATTTTCCCTCCGTAGGAAGCAGAGACCCCACGTAGTGTTCTTGAAGAAATTGGATTGACATAAATCTTCTCTTCAGCTGATGCCATCTCAGTGTTTCATACTGTAAATGTTCACTGCCTTCATTGTAATGTTTAGCTAATGGTGTAAGATGCTGTTTGTCAGTATTACTGTTTTGCTAAGCTGCTTCATTCAGGCCTACAAGAAAAATACAAAAATACTTTTTTTTGAAAAGGGAACAAGAAACCTAAGTTCAAAATTTATAAATGAAAGGGAATTAGATTTAAATTGACTCAGCATTTCTCTTCACTGCATTTATAGGAAAATTGCATTTGACTTGGATAAGCCTACTGTTTTTTATAAGCTAACTTGACTTCAGGAAATAAATGTATTATTATGACATAAGCATAGCCTACCTAAATGAAAAGGAACTACATGGACAACTCCAAATATGAAATTTTACGGTGTAGAAATTGTGTTTATGCAACCAAAGAATTTGTTCATCTACATTTTAGTCACCACTTGTGATTATTCTGCTTATTTCAGTTGTTGCATAATGATTGGAAATATCTGTTTACTACTGAATTTGTCATTATACCAAAGAATCCTGCCAGGATCTGCATATCAAACTGGTAAAAAACTGTTAAGGTGATAACTGCTTTTTTAAGAAAACTGATCAACTCACTAGACATGAAGGTGTATTTTAGTGTAGCTACATTGAGCAAAACTGTGCAAGTTACTATACTCGAAAGGGAATGCATGTAGCAGAGAGGGAAAACCAGCCCAGGCTGAATAAGGAAACCGGTTTTAGGGCTGATATTAGCTTGCTTTGACCATGAACACAAGAAAAGGAGGTCAGCTTTCTAACTGAATAGAGAGATGCAGAATGAAAACTGAATACTTTCAAAGATGGGAAAGAAGAAGCTTTACAGAAGGGACCTTTTATTATTATTTTCTCTCGAAGTCTACCAATTAATTTGTATTTTTTGGTGTTTTGTAGTTTTGCTTTATTGGGTGTATAGGTACCTTTAGGACACACTAAGTGTCAAAGTCATTTAACTGATTTTCTTGATCAACATATTAAACATGTGATACATCCCTTACAATACTCCTGCGTGATGTAGTTGAACCAACTGATTTGCAGTGAGAGCTCTTAAACATTAGATTTGTATAGTATATTCACTACAAATCATGTGAACTGATATCCAGTAATATTTAGACACTTGAGCAGACTCTCAGTAATTACGGACTGAGCCTGTTTCACTAGCAGAAATGTGATCCCTGTGTGATTTTGAGGGAGACAATGGGAGTCTACACCTGGGAGTAGCCAAGTTCTGTTGCCTGTCCCCTTCCTCTCCACTCAGACACCTTCCCCTAGGAGTTTTTGGCTTGTTCACTTGAGTGGTGCCATGCTTTCACAAAGCTCAGCTCCGGCAGTGCCAGCTGGAGAGTGGGTTCAGTAGTACCAGCCAAAGGAAAGATGCAGTGCTGCCACTTCTAAGGCCCCTGATCCAGACCCCAGCACCAGTACTTGAGCCAACAGAGCAGCCAGCCAGGCCCAGGATGTGTGTGCCATTCCTGGGGCAGTACCAGCGTGGTGCCTGTGAACTCAAGCCATTAGAACTTGTCTGTGGATGCCCATTTCAGTATTTACACACAGATTCCAGATGACCAGAGACTGTTTTTGTCCCAGGGCATTTCCCCAGTGCACAGTGGGCAGGGGTAGATGAGGGTAGAGGGGTAGCAAAAGAACCCTGTGGGTGAGATTGTAGTGGTAAAATGGATTTAAGTCAAACCAGAAGCAATTTTATATGTATTAAACATGTTTTTAAAGTTTACACTGTCACTTGTATGTGCTTGGCTGGATTAAGCTTCGTTGTGATTGTGACAAACTGTTTGACTTCTGTCTGTCACATTGGTTTAGTTGTAATAAATGTCCATTTTTACACCATTGCTGTGTTTCTATGTAATTAGTGCCTGTATTCACAGAGAAAAGAAGAGGCCACTCAATGCTGGCTTTAAAAAAAGGGAAATTTTATTACAGTGCTTAACCTGTTCTTGAGCACTTCATTAAAAAAATGTTGAGGATACTGTGTCCAAGTTTAGTTATTTACATCCATTTAAATTGTAGAGAAAGCAATAAATTAGCAAGTTTTTTGAAAGCTTGCCACATTAAACATGAAATTTATTTAAGTGGATGTTAAATTGATGGGGTAGTACCACTTCATTTGAAAATTAAACCACATGTTGAGAGAGATTTCTGGATAATAGAGACTGAATATTCAGTTCTTTTCATAGAATTCTGAACAAGTCAATGCAGTGTTTACAATCCTGGTCTGAACCAAAAATACGTCAGATGAATCTGTTCTCCACCTTTTAAAAATAACTGGACTGCTTGATGTTACCAGCAAAAGCATGGGGAAAAATTAACATCTTTGGGCATTTCTGAAATTAATTTGAAATGAAATTCCAGTTTTTGAATTTGCTGTCTTGTGTGGAAGGGTTGGGGAGAGCTAAAGAATAAGTAGGAATTTCTGGATTGTTCAGGCAAGCTGATTGTTGTCTTGAGTGTCTTCAGCTTCACTGACTTAAGTCTTTAACTCAAAGAGGCCTTCCTGAACATCTGCTGTTCCTTTGGGGGTAAGGCCACAGTGATGGTCACCCTGTGGCTGCCTCTGTCAAGTCCCCACATACCAGGTTGCAGTTGTCCAGCTTGTTTTGCAGTCTGTCCCACAGCTCGACAAAGTGTTACCTGTCCATGCCACATCAGTTTTGGTTTTCAGCCATAGAGATACTCAATTCACCTGATACATCAGTGCTGAGCAAGAGTATATGTGGAATAAATGGGGTTCATTTTAATTACAAGCTTACAGTGAAAGCAAAATGAGCTGCACTCTTTGGATGATGTAAGAAAGTAAATTAAGCTTTTAGGTTATTAACTATCATAAACTTTCAACATTCATGTTTTGTAGGAAGTGCTGATCCAGGACAGGAAGCAATAGCATCTTTTAGCAGGCTCTTGCATGTCTTTAGAAAAAAACCAAGTTATTTAGCGCACAGGAATGTCACTGGTAAACTGGAGGGCAGTTTCCAATACACTGAACGTGCTAATGCAAAACTGGATGCAAAACAGCCATGCTGCCATCACAGGGCATAAAAGTGGGAGAGGAGTCACTTGGGATGCATTTTGGACAATGTGCCCTATACACAAGGGCTGGGTCCAGAGAGGGAAGGCCTTGTTGGGTGTACACAAGAAATGCCTAGCATTCAACACACAGACACATGCCACCCCTCCTCAAGCCCTGATGGGGGTTTGTTACTCTGGATAGGCAGACAGGGAATGAAATCCCACAGAAGTGGCCACCAGCTACAGTTGGAGGGAAGGCATTCTGCTGCGAGGGGGCAAGCCCAGTTCCCTGATGCCTTAATTCTGCTGGGCAGCAACAGTGCCCATGCCTACAGGGGTTCCCCTTGTGCTGCTGAACAAGGCAGCACTGCTGCCTGGCTGGGCTGTTCCACCTCCACCAAAGGGCAGCGGCAGAACCTGCTCCCCATCCTGACTGAAGTAGGGTGTCTGGCAGGCCCTGGCACTGCCACCCTGAACCTCTGTGTAAATGCCAGAATTACTCCAAAGCACCTCTGTGATCCCTGCATAATTCACAACTGAAAGTATTTTGAAATACTGCTACTTTAAAATAGTCATTGAAGACAAAACAAAACTTGGCCCACATTAATTCACTTTATAAGGTCCTTTTCTGGGGAATAACACACAATGGGAATAGGCTGTTCCTTACAAATTTAAATCCTTTCCATGTTCTTCTGGGGTTTTTTCCCTTTGGGAAAGAAAATAATTAAGCTTAACATTGAAATCTTCTAGTCTGTTTGTCTCTCCAGAATAAAACCGCTCACTCAAATAATAAGGAAACACAAAACCATGCATATAACACTACTTAAGATTATGAAGCAGAGAAACAATACTGAAAAATACGAACTCCAAAGTTAGAAAACTGGTGGAATCCCAGGTTTCGTGCTAGCAAATGCAAGCTAAATGTCAGATCTACAGCACTCAAATTCTGTGTAATAGACAGTGTGTGAAAGTGCAGGGCAATCACAGCTACCAGTCGTACACTGTACAGGTACAGCCAGCACATTTGGGTCCAGACCTCAAGAAAAACAAGCTGAAGCTTCAGCCATTGTAATAGCAGAAATAAAGTATGTTTAAATTTTTCCATGCATTTCTGAGCAAGTTTTTTTTTTTTTTAAATACAGCCACTTAATTTCCAAATCCTGTTGCAAAACTGTGGGGACAAGGAGCCTAATCACCTGTGGAATTCTCACATGGTTATTAGTGGGCACTTAATTTCTAATCCCATGGAGGCCTGGTTTGCTTATTTCACCTGACTGGTCACAGGTTCCCACCACCCACTCCACATTTCCTTGAGCTGGGCAGCTGATTTTGCTGGGCTGATGCTCCATGACATCTGTGTGACGCACGGTGCACAGCATCTGCATGGGCACAAGCCAGCTCTCCCACAGAGAGCTGTGGGAAGCAGGGCAGCCCAGGGAATGGAGGATGGAACCAGCCTGCTGGTGGCCAACTGAGCCAGTTTGTCACATGCAGTGCAAGTGACCCAGTGAGACAACTGAGCATCTATAAAAAAATAGAAACCTCAGGGAAAATTTGTCTAAGGTGTGAGAAAAAGGAACATTATAAGAAACTGGCAGTAACAAATTTCTCAAATGGAATTAAAAACTTCGTGCTGTCTATCCTTTGAAATATGCCTTTTAAAAAAGTTATTTCAAAAGTTATGCTAATTAATTACAATTCCTACATCTGTTAATAACTAAAACATTTAATAAAATTAACTAAGCTACAGCTCTGCCTACAGTTATGACAATATATCATGAAAGTTGGGTTTGAACTGAACATCACTTTTGTTGTATTACTCCATATTGGACCAGTTACACATGAAGAAAGAAGGAAAAATATATAATCAGCATGCTAGGTGCACTATGCATTTAGAAAAGCAAAAATATATATATATCATATCCAGAAGCAATGTTCACTTGATCTTAACTATCCTGGGGAAAAACATTCTCGTGCGGAAGTTCAGATAACCTAGATTTTCTAAAGGAGTTCATGTTACATTGCTGGGAGTTGTAATGAATTCCTATTTGGGAGCACTTCATGCCTGCTTTAGGCTTCTAACTCTTGGGGTCTGATTGGTTCTCTGAAGGCAGGAGCCCAGTTCTTTGGAGAGGCTAAAGACAGGGAGGTATCGCTACAGACCGTTAAAGCACCTGCACCTTTGGTGCTACAAGCTCTCTTTAAGTGCCTGAGGACACTGAGGTGCCCAAGTTAAAACCTGAAGATAAACCATGTGAAATACAGTACATCTAACAGCACAAATCTTTTAAATAAATGTAAGAAATATTGGTAAGGATTTATCTAACTGCAGGTATTTCGCTAATATAGCTGTCATTTCAAGGAGGTTTTGTCCCAATAATTTCATTTTTACGTACCCTACTCTTCACCTTGGCTGTAGGAAAGAAAGGCAGTAGGGTGCCTAAAACTATTTGTAAAATAAACCTAAAAAGGCTCTAAGTCAAGTCCTCCTCTCCCAAAACCATGAAATAGTCTTTCATGTATAAACCCTTCAGTTTCTTCAGCCACTGTGCAGCTATCTTGACTGAGCCTTCACAATCACATCTTTGGTTCCCTGATGGACACTTTCCACCTCTCCAGCACAATTTAGGCAGGTCCGTTTCACCTACAAATGGTGTGCAACCAAGAAGTATGCAAAGTAGTTCTAACCTCACTCAGGGATTACAGTTGCATGGTCTCCAGTCTTACTTGGGGATTAAGGTACTGAATAAACTGATTGTTTCTCTGTGTACTTTCTGCTTGGTTTTAGTCTACTGCAATCCCTACAAGTGATCAGCTCAGCAGCTCAGTCAGGGCTGAGAAAAATCCAACACTCATGACCAAAAAGCTCCTACTGGGCAAGTACTGTACAATCAAACACTGATGCCTTTGAGATCCCTTTTCTCCAACTCATAAAACGATTATATTTTCTTTGTCTAAAAAGCAATTTCCAATAAAACAGATGAAAAATACAAATGGCAATCATCTACACAGACCTGGATCTGCAGTGTGCTGGGGTGTGAATTTACTGCACACTGGCTGTTCTGTACTAACTCCTTACAGGAACAGTAAACACTTAACATACACGTAACAGAAATAAGCATATACCAAAGAGGCTTCACTTCTCTATTTGTACTCAGTGTGCATCCAGGTGTTGCAGCTGTTCAGAGGGACAGAGTAGCTAGAGTACTTGACATTCACACCTTCTATAGGACTGAAAATTTTAAATTTTTTCAAGCTTCGCACACAGTAAACTACGTTCCTTTATTAGGAAGAAACATTTTAATGTGCAATAACACTTTATTTGAAATTCATATATATCTGGTACCCTATTGGGAAGATTTCTTTGTCAGCTCTATTTTTATCAATTAGTGATTTCTGAAAGGAATTCTCACTTTGTTTTGGGAGTTTCACTATTTTTTCCTCTGCTGCTTGATCTCTTTTTACCCCTGCTCCTGGATCGAGAGGAGCTCCTGCTCCTGCTCCTGCTGCGTGTCCGACTGTGACTCCTGCTGCGACTGCGGCTGCGGCCTCTCCTCTTCCTGCCCCTGCTGTGAGACCTCCTCCTCTCTCGGCTCCTCGACCTCCCCGAGCGGCGCCGCCTCTTGTTTTTGCGGCGACTCTTTTTCCTCTCTGATTCTCCGTTTCTGCGGTAGGAATGGTCTGGGCTCGGGCTGCCCCTTCTCCTGGAGCGGCTGTAATAGTCGTCACGATGGCTCGATCGGTTTCTCCTCTCAGAGTTCTTAGACAACTGATGAGTCCGTTCAGGAGAAATACGTATGTCTCTATTGGCCTCCCAAAACTCGTTGTTTGGATTTTTGAATACGTGAAGAAAGTTGCAGTGTTTCCCTCTTGGACACTTCTGCCTTTCAAATAAACCTGCAACAGATTAGGGTTTGCTTTTTTACGAACTAGACCTGTTAAATCTCTTTCTTCATTATGTACCAACTGGAAGAAATTTAATAAACTGAATTTTGCTTCTCCAAACAGAAGAACATGCATCTGACCACCTATCAATTTAATTCACACAAGATTAATTTTCATTGTGTACTTTTCTTGGAATTAGCTTTTTAACAGCTATGAAGATTTGGTTTTAGCTTAGAACAAACTTAACTTTTAATTTCATTAAGTTTTATTTACCTTAATGTAAGAAGGTAATTAAGTCACACGTTAGTTATATTTACTTCTTAGAACTGTTGATGGTTCAGAAACTGCTGTTGTTTCTCAAGAGATAAATTAGTACTTCCTGGAGTTTCACCTTAAGATTATTAATTCCAAAGACAGAATCCAATCCTTTTTTCCTAGACCACGGTAAATCCACTAGAACAATTCAGACACTTACATGACATGGTGTAATACTCCCTTTCTTTCCTGGATCTACACAAGCAAGTTAGCACATTTGTCTTCCAAACAGAAATGAATACAACATTAGGCAGATCTGAAAGCTACAGCCTAATCCCTCTTTTTCACTTCCATGAGAGAGTATTCTTTCAGTAACACATATTCTCTTTTCCAAGACTCACCACATATGGCAGTTTTCCACCTCGTCACAGGACAGAATTCACAATGAAGCTGTCTGCCTGCATACCATCGTCCACTGAACAGAGCCAGAGCTGCCTGACAGTCCTTCTCCCTTTAAAAAATAAAAACAACAGATGGCACGACCATCACGCAATCATTTCAGATACCCCTTACCAATTCTGGATTCCCACTACAGTTTGAGAATGAACTGCATGGATGATACAAACACTTATTCATTACTCAGCTCTGGAGTTTAGCTCTAACCCTTGGTAAGACTGTGAGTACTTACGACTGGTACTGGACGTACACGTTTCCTCGCAGGTGAGGCTCATAGTTGCAGCTGACCTGAGGGGATGGAAACTTAAGGTTAGGGCAGTGGAAGGTTTATGCTGTACAGCAGCTCACATATTTTGAGATGGGCAATTCTCATTTAAGACAGTTCATCCATATAAAATTAGAGATGATGTTTTTCAAAACACTTAAATGTTAACCCCCCCAAAAAACCCCAAAAAAGCCTTTCTGGCTTATGGTTAAATTATGCTTTGATTACCTCTGGGACCTTGGCTTCACTTAGTCCACAAGAAAGCTTGTACTCCATTGTCTTGCACTTGTCTGGGCCAACCCTACTGTGCAACAGCCAAATCCTGCTCTGACAACAATTATTAGTATTCTCACATGGAAATGAGGGATTCATTACTGTAAGAGACTCTAGAGCAATGCCTCTTCACAGCATCCCTTTAAAATGGCTTTAAAAAGCTGATGACACCATCTTCCACTGTACAGTTCTGAAAAACCTTTTTTGTAATAATTAAGCATTCAAAGTAGATCTAAAGCTCTCAAAAATTAACTTTGAAAAAGCTTGCTCCTAGTTACAAAAGATTCCAACAGGCAGGTCCAGGCAGGTGGAACCCAGTTCTACAGGACAAACTGTGATTCCAGCCTCTGTTGCCCGCAGGCCTCTTCCAATATCTGGAGCAAACTAAGTTAGCGGCTCCTTTCATCCCTGAACCCTGACTGACCCTCAGGGAATACCTCTTTGTGTGCTGGATCAGCAAAGAGCTTCAGCCACAATAACAAGCACTTGTATAATTAAGTATTACAGGATAAAGAGTCAAACTATTTGAGATAAACAGTGTCAATACAAGAACAAGTGAGAATGATTTTGCCATAGACATTTTTGGGTAGGAAAAGAACCCTAGTGTTCTAAGTTAGTGTTTTATCAGGATCTTCCAGATTCTGGAGCAGCTACCCAAAAAAACAGCCAGAATAAAACCTTGGGCTACACTGGAAAAGTAAGTAAGCTGACAGAGGGGTGTGTATAATCTGATTCTAAATGGTCACAGAGGCTCAGCTCACTCACAGTTAAGATCCCTGCAGCCAACATGTTTTTCTGAAACATCTCTAATGTAGTGAAAATGTGCATGAGAATCATTTTGCTGTTGCACAATCGCCTCAGCAGCCAAGGAATGGCACACTAATAGTCACAGGGACCCAAGCAGGTGCAGCTTAGCACACCTGCACAGAACCACAGTACAAAGCCAAGGACCTGACTTTGCTGATAAGGGTTTTCAAGCCATGCTCCACAGGGAATCTGCATCCTGTTTTCTAGTAGAGGACAACAGGCTATTATTCCATGAGTCAAAATATGGAGGGGATGCTGCATTCCTCCAAACAAGTGAAGGTTTCTTACCTATAAAGCTCATTATACAACTACTGAAAACCCACTCCTTCTACTTTCCTCTAGCTTGAAATGCTAATGCCATCTCAGTCCTGAGGCTGCTGTAAGTAGATGAACACAAAAGAAGAAAAGGCACTATATGCCTCCTGGTGACTGCAGGAAAACACTCAGGAATGGCAAGCAGAAAGGGATGCTGCAATAGATTCAGATCCAAGGAGATGGCACCATCCAAGCTGCATATTTCTGGGGCAATATGGGACTGTTAGCACACATCATTCATCTCTGAGGTCTCCATTTACAGATCCCTCTTTATCCCCATAAGAAACAACAATATAAATGGGAAAAAATCAGTACAAAACACTGAGCAAACCAAATGCATAAACTAAGGATGGATGACAAATCTCAAAACCATTTATGTAACTTACCTTTCTACAATTCTTCCTACTGAAATATCTGCTATCTTTTCAGTTCATTGTAATCTGGTTTTATTTTATTCAGCCAGTCCTAAAATGACATTGTTTGGGTGTACACTCCAAATGCATTTCATACCCCCAGTATTTAATTCCTTAGGCCCAAATACAGTAGCTCAGATGTATTTATACTGTCCAACAGTCTTAATGGACCCTCTGGGACTTTGCACAGGATAAGAAAAGAAAGGAATATGAGATAGGTGGACTGTTGAATAATGTGAATAATGTGCAATAGAGAAGCCCAAGCTTTTGTAACACTTCAGAGGATTGGGAGGGAAGATTCACCTAGAGTAAGATGGTGCTCTGTAAGAGTAGTGACAAGTTTACATGTGCCATGAGAGATGCACAGTTTGTTGTAAGGACACAGCATAGTTCCCTAGTGCCCAGAGGATTTAGCTGGGGCATGCTGGACAGAATTCCTTGTAAGGCTCATAAGCTGCACTTAGATGCATACCTTGAACTGAACCACCTTCCCCACATTCTGAAATTCGGGGAGCACATCCTCATAGAACTCCAGGAACTGCTGGTAGGTCTCCTCATCACTGTACTCCAGACTGGCATCTGTGTCATAGTCATCCCTCCGGCACTGCTCCATGCCAAACGTGATGAACATACCTCGCACGAGCAGCGTCTTGCTCGATGTGGGGTAGTTGTGCTTGCGAGAACACCTGGACAGGTGTAGTGAAGAAAGAAAAGTGGAAAAATTGGCACTTTCAGCAGAAGATACCCTTCTTGAGGCTTCAAACATGTGTAATTTTCAGTTACAGTTACTATAAAAGAAACTTCATTAGTGGAAGATCAAGATATTTCAACTACAAAACCAAGTATTTTGGAGTGAGTTTGTACATAATCTTAAGGCTTCCTTAATGCCATTAACAAACACATTCTTGCATAAGAAAGCAGAACTACAAAAGTTATAGATACCAATGTCACAATGAGAGCTGAAGTAATTTCTTTTAGGCTACAAGGGTTATTGTGTTCCCATTTTCTGAAGGGCTTAAAAGACTGTCAGGAGTCTTTCTATAAGGAGATTTTAAAGTAAGTCCCTGCTCTTCTTTTTGCAAACTGAACAACTTTTACTGAAGTTGTTTTCATCATATGGGAGTGGAAGGTGAGAATGTGGGAAGAACAGCACATCAGCACATTTAGACCTGCACCTGGATGAGTATAAAACTGGTATTTTTCCACTTCTAGCAAAAAAAAAAAAAAAACCAAATGAAAACAAACAAATGAAAAATAACCATCAACAAAAAACCACAAACAAACACAACAAAAAATCTCAAAATTGCCCCCCCCCAAAAAAACTTACAAAAACCAACAAACCAACCAACCAAACAAAAAGATTCAAAGATTCTTCTAAATCAGTCATATCTTAATATGCAGCTTCTTGGCAGCCATAAAAGTATTAGATCTTCCTCACCATCCGTCATATTCAGGCTACCTCGCTAACATGCTGAACTACAGTTCTCCCCTAGACACCTTTAGATTCAGTAAGAACACAGATGTTCTCCATGTTTATTTCACTGTCCTTTATGACTCCCATTCAATATATCCCCAAGCAACTGGGTCATGCACTCTCCCAACACTTTTCTCCTTTTCATGACATGACCAGAAAAACATCCAGACTAGTCTAGTCTCTTCATGCCACTGGGCTGCACAGAACTGCAGGGAGGTCAGGTCTCAAAATGGACAATTACAACCCAGACTTCAGCTAGGAAGTTCTTCTGTATCCAGTCAATCAGAAATGGACTCTCACCTTCTGGTTGGCCCCTTGGACTTCAAAAACCAAAGAACAACAAAAAAATGCAATCTCCAAACCCAAAACTAAACCAGGAAACAACTGATTTGATGATTATTGTTTTTTTACATTTCAGAAGCAGCCTCCTTTTGCTGTTCAATTTCAATAATAGAACAGAAAATATTATTATGCTATTGTCTGTACACAAAATGATATATTCACATGACAGAACAAAAGGAACCCCAAGGAAAATGAATCACCCAAGAATCCAATATTACTGCAGAATGTTAGGGTTTGAATTATTGGGGAAATTGGTAGTAGCAAACTCAGCCAGTTTCAGCTTATTCAGCAAATAGTGAGCTTTGTCAAGATCCAATAGTTATTTGTTGATAACACTGGCTCTTAGTTTTTTACCACTCCTTTCAACCCATCCTTCCAGTCCTACCCTAGCTCTACCAGTCCTTCAACTTAGAGACAGCACCAGACGTTAAAATTACCAGATTACGAAGGAAGGCAGGTATGTGAAGAAAAAGAAGGAAGATGAAAGGGAGGCAGCTGAGATCAACAGGGGTGAAAGAGGAAGGGCAGAACATGGTGTTTCTCAGTACTTATTTTCCAAGGGTCATTCATAGTTCAAATGCAAAGTTCATAGCCAAACTGAGTTTTATGGAATCCATAAATAATCCATGGAAGTTATCTCCATTAAAGATCACTACAACAAAAATACTGCAAAGTCTACAAAGGCCCAGACATTTGAAAAAAAATGCTGTCTGCAGTGATATAGCTGGTGAAATTTTTATTATGGAATTCAACACATATTTCAGAATAGGAAAAAAAAAGATGTGAACTTGAAGCTTCCATATAGTTGAATTATCTTATAATTATCTGCAATATACATCACACTGGAACAAATTACTCCCAGGATAAAGAAAACTACAATAGCTAGACTGCACATGTTTCAGTGATAGAAGTTAGTAAAATAACCTTGTAAGTTTTTGCTGAGATTCATGTAATAAATATCAGAGTCCTTCCCTGCTAAGCTGTTGTTTCTTCTTAGCACAAAAAAAAATCAGGGATTTTCAAACCAGAAGCTGCATTTGGGTCATCATTGTTCCTGGTTGCCAATGAACACATACTCCATAAAATCATTTATACTTCTGGTTTCCTCTGGGAACAAGTTTGCCATTTGTTTCATATGAGAAAGTCTTTCCTTTGTCAAAGCTGGTAAACATTCTGAGATACCTGACTAAATTGCAAATCACCATTCCCATCCTACTCTTGAGTTTACTGCTCATCTACCACAGACCTCTTCCATCCCCCTCTTTGAAAGCAGAGTCTGGATTTGTCAGCCACTTCTACAGAGGTGTTACTCATCTCTCATCATCCTGATGAGCTTCTCTGTTCTTCCCTTTTACTACACTACCCTCCTGAGACAGGAGCAGCCTGTCAGTGTACCAGAATCACAACTGAATGCCTCACACATTTAAATAGTGAGAACTCTGGAAGCTACCTAACAACTTTCCCAAGTGTGCAGATTTACCTTAACTTACTTTCTTTAGTCCATCTGGGATCTGAACATATGCAAATTAGAAAATATAAAAAACTAGCATCTGGCATATCAGACCTGTACTAATACCAGACCATATACATTCTATCAGAATATATCTGTGCATGAGTCTAAGCTAAGAAAAAACAATGTAACCAGAATGCACCATTAGTAATATGCCATAACAATAAATAGCTCAATTCCAGCTAGGCAATGCTCTGCTCTCAATCCACATCCAAATACAGAAAAATATTTTATGCAGCAATTTTTCCTCAGTTTGCTTATGACCTAATTAAGTTGCCTCTGTTTTATCTCCCTAACACACTTCTATCCTGGTAAATATTCAATGGATTACCTGTCTCCAAATCGGCAGGAACCTGTTTTAATATAAAATGGGCAATTTGCTCTATCCTTCTCTGTTCCCAGATTCTCTGGGGGCTCTGGGTTATGCCAACTCACACCATTCTCCAGCTGTGGAAGAAATAATAAAATAGACAAAAGTTAGAAAACAGTAAAGAAATGGAGTGTCAAAAATAAAACTTAACAACTGAATTCACATGCAGTTATAAGCACTATGTTTCTACAAGGCAAGCTGAACCTATTGAAAGCACTGTTTTTCAAAGCTGCCTTGTGCCTTGGGTCTCACTTTATACATCTGTGTCATGGTTTAACCCCAGTCAGCAGCCAAGCCCCAGAGAACCACTTGCTCGCAGCCCCACCAGGTGAGATCAGGGAGAGAATGGAAGGGTAACAGATATAAAACTCATGCATTGAAATAAAGACAGTTTCAGAGGGAAAGCAAAAGCCAGGCAAAAAAGCAAAGCAAACCCAGGAATTAATTCATTGCTTCCCAGGGGCAGGAAGGTGTTCAGCCATCTCCAGGAAAGCAAGTTCTCATCACATACAACAGTGATGAAGACAAGAGAAGACAAACACCATCACTCCAAATGTCCCCCCTTCCTTCTTCTTCCCCCCACTTTATACACTGAGCATGGTGTCAGATGGTCTGGAATATCCCTTTGGTCAGCTGGGGTCACCTGTCCTGGCTGTGTCTCCTCCCAACCAACCATGCACCCTCTGCCTCTTCACCAGTGTGGCAGTATGAGAAGCAGAAAAGACCTTGGAAGAAAAGGCCTTGGGTCTGTGTAGGCCCTGCTCAGCAATAACAAAAACATCTCCACATTTTCAACCTTATTTTAAGTGTAAATCCAAAACAAAGCCCCATACTAGCCACCAAGAAAAAAATTAACTCTACCCCAGCCAAAACCACCACAACCTGGCAGAGAGAAAGCTGAGACTATTTACTTATTTTTCTCTGCAACAGCCCAAAGCTCAGCAAGGTCATCATTATCACTGTTATGTGCATCTAGAAAAGGCTAAAATAAAAGTAACCTGCCAAAGGACAGAATTTAAAAAAATTAAATTTATAGTTAGCACTGGAAGTAAAAGTGTCCATACTGATCATCTTGGGTCATTAAAAATTCTCTAATTCAAAATGGCCTCACCAAGTTGCAAGCCTAGAATGACTACAACCAAGACACATATTTTAAAAGAAATTTTCATTCTAACCAAACAACCTGTAAAGCTGACTGGCCTAAGTTCTCATTTTGAATCAACTGAAAATTCTTTTTACTCACAAGCAGCATTTGACCCAGCTACCAATTCTGCACATGACTTGCAGCCATAATTTTCTATCACCAGAACAGCCTGTTATGTCAGCAATAAATGAACCCTGAACTGCTACTCTAATGCAGTCTCTAACATACCACATTTCTGATATTCCTTTGCAGACATGACTGCTAATGCATCTTGAGCTCTGGCAGGCAGCAGTTCAGAGCAGTTTCCTACCCATCTTATGAAACAGATTCCCTACCTAAAGAACTGTTTAAACATGATTTGGAACCAAATGTAACTCCAGTGTAGCTATGGCAGTCAATAAACAACAGACAACTAGGTTAAAACTTATTTTTCAGATTCATGCAGTGGTTTAAACAGAGCAAGAATCTTTACAAGTTTAACCATGTGAGTGGGATAAAAATTCCAAATTATTCTTTAAGGCAATCTCTAAGACACATAAAAACTGCAGTTTTATTTTGTACACACTGCCAGCTTGAGATCCATGCTCTTCCAGGCATCCAAGCAGTCAAGCTTCTCCCTCCCCCACCTTATTTTCTTTTCCTTAAGGATCTCTGCCCTCCTCTACCACTGAATCCTCTTATTTAGAGCCTGACATCTGTTTAAAAAGACAAGTTTATCCTGCCACCCAGGACTGACAGATTTATTTAGAATTACAATTCACAAATAAACCATCATGCACAGTGGTTTTTAACAGCACACAGCAGTATTTCCAGGTTCATTTTGACTCAGACCTCCTGAACAGTCATCAGCATGCACAACTGCACTGCCACCAACCAGCCAGAAATATGTTTAATTATGTTCCACCCAGTAAATAATTGTTTACAGCTCATGCAAGCCACTATATATTAAATTTATTCAGGCCATTAGGTTCTGGAGAGCAGATGGACAGCATGCTAGAAGGCAAACACTAGATGGAAATTAAATTACTTTTCAGTTCTTTTTTCAGAAAGTCTCTGAGCATACCTGGCTTTCAGCTTGATCCAGCATCCTCTGCACAGCTGCCTATAAATGGTGCAAACACAGGACTAGTGAAAACCCTGAGGACACACAAAACATCTGGTTTCTTTAGTTAAGAACCTAATTTACAATGCTCAGTGATTATGCATAATGAAATTGTGATGGGGTTTGCTTTAAAAACAGGAGATTTACTTTGGCTCTATAGCAATTTATGTACTACAAAACTCTTAAAGGATACATCAGACAAGACCCTCATGTAGATGATCTTCTAAACTAAATGATAGACAACATACAAGTTTAATTTTCTCTTTTAAAACTATCAGTGAACTATTGATGCTTAAATCTATCTCCTGCTCTAGTACACAGCCTGGTTACAGGTAAGTCCATAATTGTTTAGTTGCACGAAATATTTTAACTTACACATTTTATGGAACACACAGAAAAATGCAATGCTTAGTGAGCCTCTGTTAAAGCAAGAGATGCAACTGGTAAGAAACTTAAACATTGCAAGTTAACCATAACTCGCCTTCCAAATACAGGAAAGCAATGAGGATATTCTTTCTCTTCATTTTTCTAAATGGGCTGAGCATAACAATACCACTCTCCAAAACTGGCTGGACACTACTTCTAATAAATTGCTCTATGAAGTTCCTAGAAAAAAGATATTTTAACATAAACAGTACAAGAAAATATGCTAGGACTTGAAGAGAATTAATTAAATTTAAAAAGAGCAAATAAAAATTTTAAAATGCAATTAAAGATGAGGACCCAGACAGCATCTGGTACTGATCACGAAGGATGTTAGACAGTACCCACCCTAATAAAGAAAATGAAACAGAACTCCCTGAACCACACAAACAAAGAAACAACCAAAGCCAAAACTATCCTTCACCCTCTCCAAAAAAGCCTCTAACCAACACCACCCATCAAACCAGAAAATCTGTTTCTTCATTTTAGGGAGGGAAATTAGTTTTTTTATTGTATCACCGTTAGAACTTGAATAAACTGCTGTTTCAAGACATAGGCAAAACCAATAAAACAACTTTCTGCTGCTAAAATGGGTGGCTCTGCTTTTAGCTGGGTAATCAGTTTCCCCCTGGGTGCCTGTCATTGCCCTCTATGAGACAATTTAATTCACTATCCCCATAAATAATAACCCAGAAAAACACAAAGCAAAGAATCCAACAACCAAATAAAAAAGAAAGCGGCTTCCATCTAGTTCAGGGACACCAGTAACTCCTCTGAAGGCTTGGACACACCCAGACACAAGGATAGAAGGGAGGAATAAAATCCTGCTGTTATCATGGTTCAACTCTCTCCAAACTGCATCTCAACCCTAAGTAAAGGACACGAGCATAATTTTCTCCCCCTACTCTGCAAAGACAGAAATGGACACCTGAACACCAGAGGAAGTAAGACAGGAAATACAGTAAGTGCTGTTTTTGGCATCCCTCATTCAAGTGTTACATAATCAGTGGCACAACCAACTATTCAGTGCAGACAGCCACAACTGTCTGCTCATGGCTCCTCTCCTGCTGTGGCTATCAGGCACAGCTCCCAGTGAAATGACTGGAAACTTTGTGACTGTGGAGAATCTAAAGTGACCAGATCCTAGAAAGCTGCAGTCACTCTTCAATAAGAGGCCAGTCCTCACACTGGATTACTGCATATGACATCTTACATCCAGGTCACTGAACTTGTAAAACTTAAGACAAATGTATCATTAAGAGAAATGTCATCAATGACTTGTATCTTCAGTCTCATTTTTATTCCACCCAAGGAGCTCTGAAAAAAGATACGTCCTGTTGGATGAGTCGGGTAAAGAAGAGCAGTAACACATCTTTTGATTAAGAACAGTGTTAAGGAAGAGCAGCAATGTACTTCCATATTCCATATCCTCTTTGGGCATTTTCTTCAGCACTGACTGAGTTTAACTGGGACATTAAGGAAGGATTATGTTTAACACATGATGCAGAAAGAGCACTTATCAGAACCTGCACTGGCACAGTACCTTTGTGTTTACCTGATATAAACAATTACATACTGTGAACAACCAGAAGGGTTAACAAGAGGTACACTTCAGTAAATGGACCCCCTGGATGCTCTTCAACACTTAACAATGGTTTAGTGTTAGACAGAATGGGTTAACTAATGGATTTGCTAATTATAAAAAAATCTCTTTTCAACATGCATAACTGTTGCATCTGATCATGTCACAGGACATATAACATGTATATCTTCCCACCACCAAAAATCACCTCTCTCTCTCTCTTCTCCTGTTGCTTCTGCTGTGCCACTTCTCTCTCTTTTCTTTGCTGCTCTTCCCATTCTTCTTTGATCTTCCTCTTTATAACAGAAAAAAAATAAATTAAGGAACAGTGCTTTACAATCAAAATCAAAAGCACTATGTTGCATTCAACTCCTTGACCATTAAGTTTTCATCTAGTCAGAAGCAACTAAATCTGACAAAACACCCTTTTAAGAACTGTTGTTTTCTTCTCTCTTCAATTCTGCTTTTCTATACAAGAGTGAAGAGTCTATGCTTTCAAACACACCAGCATCAAGAAAAATGGGTCCATCACAAAATAATCAAAGTTACTACACTAAGCTACCTTGTTGCCTAGCACAACTGTAGGGTTTTACATCTTTATACCTCTTCTTCCTCTTGACGCTTTCTTGCAGCCTCTTCTTTTTCTTTCTTTAGTTTGAACTCTTCTTGGGCCTTTTCTTCTCTCAGCAACCACTGCTCATGTAGTTTTTGTCTACCAAAGAAACCAGACACCACTTAGACCACCACCTTAAGGACTACCCATGACTGATGCAACTGTCATAAATACAATTCAATATTGTATTTATTACTACAATAATAACTGCAACTTACCTAATCTTATTTAAAAGAGAAATTTCCATAGGAATCATTCAGGCCTTAGAGGAAAGGACTGTGTAGCCTGACATATTCAATAAAGATTGTGTTTCACAGAATATATTTGAACTTTTCAATGTACTGAAATGGAATTGATTATAAAAGTGTTTATTGCATATATGCCATTTCTAGATTTCTCACCTTTCTGCCTCAAGTTTTTTTTCTTCCTCTTCTTCCTCCTCTTCTTCCACTTCCTCCTCTTCCTCCTCAGACACAGATTCATCTTTTTCTGCAGCTTCTGAAAAAAAGCACAATTCAACACCTCTACATAACTGCATGCTACGGCCAACACAGATACACAAAATGATATCTTAAAAAAAAAACAAAGAACCAAAAAATATCCAATCACCCAATCACTTCTAGTTCCACTGACAGTACCAAGTACTTCAGTTACCTGAGTCCCTTAGTTTGGCAAGTGCCTGCCGCTTTTTTTTCCTCTTCTCCTTCTTCAAAATAGCTCTGTACTTTTGATGGCTGAGGATGAGAAAACATTACTTATGTTAAAACAGACAAGGAAATAATTTTTACTGTCATACATGTACTTAATTTCCTTCAGCAATACAAAATTCCACAAACGGCATTTATATGAAACAGTAACTCCACAGCAGCACCTGATGTGACAATGAAATCTGTAAATCTGTGGCTCTCCTGTTCAGACTTGCACATGGGCAGCAGCAAGAAGATACCTCACATGGAGTCTCATCTTTTTTGAGCTCTTCAGTGCTTGACATCATCACCAACTCCATGAAATTTCCTATAGCTCCTGAAACTCAGTCACTAGATAAGGGAGAAAAACTTGGGGATCTCCTACCTTACAATTTTGGTACAACTTTCAGCACATTCTATGCTTTCTTTTACAGGACATGAAATTTCAAGTTCTTTCTTTTCTCCTTTGTTGTTTTCCACAGGCAGCAGTCTCAATGCACAGCTAACAAATCACAGTCCACAGCCCCCACAGACAATGCTCAGCACTGCTCTTCTGCTACAGAAGCTTGGCCAGACTCCTCCTTGCTTGTCTGACAGCTTTGAACAGCTGCCTACAAGCAGCACCATGCCTTCACTATGGTTAAAATGCCTCTAATGTCTAAAAGCCTTTTCACATCAAACTCTTTTCTGTCAAGTTTCATTCTATCTTTCCTCTTCCTAGCCAGGTGATAATGGAGAAATAGGAAGGAGGGATCATCTTCTGCTCTTGTCATTGTGCCACACCAAATGCTGGGAGATTATTACCTTCCCCTTTTGGAGTGTGTAATTTTAAAAGATTCCACAAGTGTAACTCAGCCAGCCAGAATTTCACCCACATCTCCAATCTTGGTCAGGATTGCTCACATCCTCAGCACCTGCACACCTGTGCGCGCCAAGGTGACACCACGGTGCCTGTCCCGACAGCAGCGCCTGCCCGCACAGACCAATGTCGCCACCTGGGCCCTCTGCCTCTGACCCGGCCAGCCTGGCCGCTTCTCACCTCCTGTCCCTGCCTGAAATGGATCGCATCCCTCAGCAGGTGCCTGGGGCTGACAAGCGAGAAGCTCCTTCCCAGTTCCTGGGAACTTCTTTTTCTTGAAACCCAAGGAAGGAAGGAAGGGACGGAGGAACTCCCCTTACTCTCGGGCCAGCACAGGAGAGGTGGGCACACAGCTGACGCGCAAGGAGCAGCGGCGCCCAAGCCGCTCCAGGGCTGGGCTTCGCCTCTCCCTCGAGCCGCACGACGCCGGAGCGAGGCCTGGGCAAACACCTGCAGACCCCGGCCGGGAAATCCCCTTGTGAGCATGGCTGCCCTGGCCCACGGCCTCCGCGGCGGGGCTGGACGGGGCTCAGCCCGGGCACGCATATACCGCTGCCTCCCCGCGCCGCGGCCTCCGCTGTTCCTCACATCTCCCAGGGCCGCCGCTCTCCCGGGCGCGCAACGCTGTCCCGCCCCGCCGCAGGGAGGGCGGGCCGGCACGGCGGCCCCGCTACCCCCGGATCAGGCCTGGGACGGGACCGGCATCGCCCCCGCCCGCGGCTCCGACGCCTCCGAGCCCGCTCGCCGCCCCCAGCGCGGCCGCGTTCCCGTCCCGAGAACCACCGAGCCCAGTTCCCCCCGTCCCGCCGGGCCACGGCCGCGCGGAGCTGCGCCACTGCCGGGCCCGGCCACGGGGCGGCCTCAGCCGCGGCCGTCGTCCGCTCGGGCGGTCCCGGCCAGGACGGGCACATGACTCTCCGCAGGGACCCGCGGGCCCTTCCCCTTGCCCCGGGGGGTCCCAGCCCCGGCCCGGCCGTGGCCTCACCTCGGCTTCCCCAGGGGAGGTTCGGGCACCAACATGGGCGCCGCCATCTTGCGGGACCGACGGGACGTCACGTGACCCCGCGGCGGAAGGGCGCGCAATCGGTTCCGGCGGCCGCGCGTGGTGTTGGCCTCAGTCCTGGGACTGAGGGCGGCGGGTTCGGTGCTGGGGTTCTTGGGGCCGAGGGCACGGAATAGGCGGCGCCGGGGAGCCGGATTTACCGAACTCTCCCAAGGACCGCAAGTGAGCGAATACAGAGAACGTTCCGTTGTCACGGAATCACAGAGTGGGTCACGTTGGAAGGGACCACAGTGGATCATCTGCTCCAATCTCCCTGCTCAAACAGGGCCATCCCAGGGCGCAGGGCTATGTCCGGACGGTTCCTGGATATCCCCAGTGAGGGAGACTGTACACCCACTCTGGGCAATCTGTTCCAGTGCTTGGTCACACGCAGTAAAGAAGTTCTTGCTCATGTTTAGGTGGAATTCCCTGTGCATCAGTTTCTGCCCGTTGCCTCTTGTCCTATTGTTCGGCACCACCGGGAACATGGACCCAACCTCTGACACCTCCTTTTAAATATTAATATGTGTTGATGAGGTCTCCTCTCGGTTGTCTCCTCAAGGCTGAACAGGCCCAATTCCCTGAGCCTTTCCGGACTCTGTGCCATGTCCTCAGTCCTGTTGGGTACGTGGGTGCCCGTGCAGTGCTGTCTGAGCGTGCCTGGGGTGCTGCTGCACATGGCAGTACCGGGCAGTGACTGCCTGCCCACAGCCTGTGCTCTGTGTGAGCTGTCTTGGCTGCATTGGGAATTGTGTGTGGGAGCGGGCTGTTCAGTGCCTGCCATAAGGTGAGCTTTCCGTGTGTCCCTTGGCTGCTGTGAGCATGGCTGCCTTGCCCCACAGCCACTCAGAGCTGAGGGAAGTCACAGTTCCAGTGCATTGATCAATTTAGCTCACACTGCTGATGTATTCCCATCATCATCTCTGAGGTATTGTACCTGACCTGATTATAAATGCATTTCATGGCAGGAAACTATTCCACACAGACCCTCATGGGTGTGACAGGGGGAAATATGCAAGTTGTCAGTAATCAATTCCTCTGTGACAGGAGTGATAGATTGCAGCCTTCAGAGGCAGTGTGCTTGTAGCTTTCATTTGGGCATGTTTTGCATAGCTATTAATAAAGTACATTGTTGATTAAGGTCTAAATTATTCTCCTAAACCACAACGTAGGAGCTTATTTCTTACATCCTGGAGGTAGTACCTTCAGAAACAGCCGGAGCTGCTGACGGTGAAGCACACCTCAGCAGGCTCTGTCAAAATCTGACTAATTGACTGTGCTGTTCATTAACAGCATAATGAGTATCCTCTTTCTCACTCTGAAGCTCAGTGAAGTTATTCAAAGCAAGCATGTGACTGCTGTAGTCAGCAGTTACATTTGCCACTTGCCAATGAATATTCAGACCATGACCTCTCTGCTGGTATGTAACCATGTGCCAGATCCTAGACTCTCTTAAGGAGTTGTCATCAGTAGTACTTCCACTGCTCCTTGTGTGGAACACACATGTAAAGTAACACATAATTTGCTGTTCTTTGGATACAGAAGATGGCAGTATTGGGCATTTAACAACTGATGAACTATTGGCACCCATGAAAGTTTTGAAAAAAGCAACCAAATGTGTTTCATAATCTTATTTCATTAAGAAATTATAACTATAGCTTTCATCCTCTAATCAACAGAGGAAATGCTGTAATATTAATCTTCCTTTAAGCTATTTATGAGTCTAAATTGAGAAATTCTGTAATTTCTTTCTTTTGGTATGCTACATTTCATCATGGCATTTTTCCAATGTTCTTGGGGAAGGCACCATCTTAAGCTTATGTATTTCAGCAATTAAAAGCAGGATCTCATTTTAAGAAAGCACAAAACATAACAGCTATTACAGATATCCAGAATGATTCTGGAAAAAGCTGTCATTCTTTTCAAAACAAGGATACAACAGTTGCATTTTTCTCTGTTTTGTTTATTTTTATTAGTTTATACACATATAGCAACTTGGTTTTCAAGTCCAGGTGCAGACTTCCATACAATTTAATTGATAGAGTGTCAGAAAGAAAAAGATATGGAAATTCCAGGCAAGAGCCATTCACATATCCAAAGTAATACTGCATTCCAGTCAGTAGCTGTTATTCCTTACACTGGAATTGTAGACCCCAGGCTTTCACAAGCATCGTTTATTTTTGTGGCAACCTTCAGGTTTTGGAACTCACTCTTCCATATTTTCTAAAGAAAAATACTCCTTCATGGTCCAGTACCACATGAACCCTCTCATGAGAAGGTCAATACTGGATGCACAGATTGTACTGTGTGGGAAGCCCAGAACAGAGAAACTTGTATCTTACAACTTGTAGTTACATACCATGCAAGTAGTAACTACCGTGCATGTCCCACCTAAGAACTGTAAATCTCTGTGTGTCTTTCCAGATGTATGCACAGAGCTGTGCATGCTCAGTAGAGCAGCTCTGTGGTAAAGTGCAGTGACTCTCTGTGGCACACATTTGAACTTCCTTTCCCTGTGTCTCTTCTGGTTTGCATTTCTTGTATTTTCTGCCTGTAGAGTAACATAAGCAGATAAGAAGGGTTCACTCTCTTTGTTGTATGCCCCAGCCCTCTGTGGAAAAAAGAAAGATACATTTGATAAGCATACAAATTATGTAACATTGTCCTCACTATAATATTTGCTGTATGCTCCAGGAGGAGAGTGACACCTTTCCTTGTGGAATTGTACATCTGTTTGTTTTGGTTTTTTTCCTGGATGATGCAAATGGAAATAAGAGAATATGAAGGGCAGTCAAATGGCAGTCAAATCCCTAGCTCAGATTTGTCAGACCCAGAAGATATATGCTAAGTAGGAGACAGCCAGGAAGTGTGGGTTTGGGATGGGTCAGTTTTCATTGACACTTCTCGGTGTGTTTGTATAATAAACGTGAAGATGAAGTGGTGGCAGCAGCACCATCCTCCCTCTCCCTCCATGCTGGAAGTCTCTGTTTGCTCACTCTCAGTGCCAGCCCCACTTTGGGCTGTCCTTCATGCTTTCCTCTGCAAAGTGCCCTTTCCAAGGTGATATATGGGAATGCTGGCGAATGCATCCTTCCCCCACCTGCACTACTGTCTGGAGAGCTAAATGATTTCTCACACTCTGTCTGCTTCTGTGAGCACTGATAAAACTTGGTGACAAGTTGGTGACAAGTCACTTCTGCACTGTTACAGTGATGACTGTGGTGGCAGTTCTCATTCAAGACCCTGTTCCCCCATGTCTTCTGGAAAGGGCAATGGAGTGTTTGTCATTTCCACTGCACCCAGGGATCTGCACAGCACTGTGCACAACTGCAGTTCGGGTCTGCAGTTCACCAGGTACATTTCCATGAGTGACTAAAACTGACAGTCACACGTTGACTCTTTCCTCGGAAGAATTGGACACAACTCTTTGAGACTAAAGATTAACTTCCTTAGAGTTTAAAACTGTTAATTTGTCAAATTTGAAAACTGAGGTTAAGTTTAGCCATAGTTGTTAATTAACTTATACAATAGCTATCAATATTTTACTTCCCTGGGATTTTCCATTTCAAAGACAGTGAAAGAAGCAGAAAAAGTACATTGCTAATCACATGGAGAAGATTGAGGGGATTTGTTTGTTTGTTTTACCAAGTCGTATGCTTTCTTGACTTTTCAGCAAATTTCTCCTGATTTGTTTGGTAGTCCAAATTTTGATGTATTTTTAAATATGTACATACAGGTTATATGTGAACTTCTGTAGATCAAAAATACTGAAAAAAAATTACAGAGATACTCTTATTTTCAACAGGCAGACAAATTCATTTGGTACAATAAGGAAATAATTCTTTGCACTAGTTCAATGATATTTCTGGAATGCAGATCGTGCATCAAATTCTTCATGGCTATGACCTGTAGCTCCACAGTAGTTAGGAAAAGCAAAGATACTATAAAAGAGGAACTAATTGGAAATCTAACACCTCACAAACTAGTCAGTTAAAAACATGCATTGCATATGTGCCTGAAGATTGTAATTTATTCAAGCAAACTGATGCCTGACTGATTAATCAGTGGCAAACAAATGCAGACATGCTTAAACAGTGCTGTATCTGGCCAAAATGGAAGCAGAGAGGCTGGACAGAAAGTTATCCATGCATGTAGATTTATTACAAAGATACAAAGTGGCAGAATGTCTTTTTAGATTATACAGATATACTCCATTTGTAAACTGAAAAGTTTCAGTGCTTTTTAAGACAGTATTTAAAAATATCTTTAATCTGAAGCAAAGTTATCTTCCTGCTAACACCTGGTGTATTCTTGCATGTCCACCTGGCTTATTTAAAAAATGTGCTGGCTTTGGGAAAAGATTTATGGATGTGTAGCAATTGGTTGCTAATATGCACTCTGTGCATGTACAATTGGATATGCACATGGGCATTCAGCTGCATGCATTTGGCACCACATCCACGTTTCTGCGCATGTTTAAATCAACTGCATGATGCTCTCCCTGTGAGCTCTGAGCTGGGGTGTTTATCACACTGCTTCTTCTCCTGGCCTCCTCCCCTCTCTGCTGGAAAAAATAATTTGTCTTGCTTCTTGCCAGCAAGACAAATTGAGAAAAATCAACCATCCTGGCTGGAATTCAGCAGCTCTGATCAGGGAATCCAGTCATGTCCTCTGAGTTTGTTCCTGCTGGGTGTCATGTCCCTTTGCTGTACTTTGACACTGGCCCCATGCAGTTCTGAGGGGAAGAACTCATTTGTGGTGTTTTACAGCAGGGAGAAGTGGTGATGCTGTGTATCACACTCAGTTCCATTTGACTTCTGGCATCAGGGAAAGAGTGCTTGGCTTTTCTTCTCTCTTCCCAAGTTCTTCAGTGTTTTCCCCAAAGGTAGAAAAAAGTTCATTTGTTCGCTCTTGAAGCAACGCACATGAGTTTGCCATGAAACTGACTGCATTCACATTCTTTTAAGATTTTTTAAAGTTACAAATGCTACAGATACCTGATAGTCCTTCATATATCTACATTTTTCAGCGTGCTCCTTTTGATGTGCATATACACAGCATGGTAATTTAAGCTGTCATTAGAAATGAATGCATCACTTTTTTGTTTTCATAGGCATAGATTGAACATCTGAGCAGATAATGTATCCAATAGTTTTGTACCCAGGCTGGGTTGCCTAGTGAGAGGAAAGGAGTGCCTGGGAGTCAGGTTTGGTGAATGACTCTTAAAGTTGGGCTATCAAATCCTTTAACAGTGGCCTTTAAAAACAGTTTCAATTACTGAAACAGTAAGTTCCCTGTTACCCGAAAGTCTGAGTATCTAATGAGGTAAATATTGGTTGTTGTTTTTCATAAATTCAGTCCAGAGTTAAGTCAGATTTTCTTACTCTTTGTCATTCATGTGAAGCTCTTCGGGTTTGCAGTCTCGAGACACTTCTTGGTGCTAAAGGACCAACTGAAAGTAATTCTGAAATGATCTTCAAGATAGAAATTAACCATTAATGAGTGGCTACAGGGGGAATACAGCAACATAATGAAATAAAGTAATCCTGTCTTGCTGCCTAGATTGCAGACACTGTTCAAATACCTGCAATAAATTTCAGTTTCTGAATTCTTTCTCCTCCACATTTATTTATTTGTCTTGGTAAACATTTGATTAATAGTGCAGAGTGCAATAAAATATTTCTATACATGTGTGTACACATATACACAGTGGGTCATGTCTACAAAACAAAAATACATTCCTTTTCAACATGCTTCCTACTAAGTCCTTTATTGCACCTCTGCTTATTCTACTTGCTACCATAATAAGCCTCTGAGAGGAAAAAAGTATTTCTCCCTACATATGACAGTTCTTTTCAAGCAATGCCTCAGATGTAAGGTTTTTTTTGTGTAGAGCAAGGCATTTGCTCTGCTAGGCTTGAGCAAGAACACAGGAATGGGGCTGGGGGGACATGGCATCGTGCCCATCAGGCTGGCCCTTCCCAAGGGCTGTGCATTCAAGGGCAAGTGAGGGGCAATGCCTGAGCCCTGTTTTTTGGGTCCAGGTATTCTATATTCATCACACATTTCTTTTGGTGCCCAGTCTTCCTTTATCCTCAAGGACCCTCAGTGGGGCCAGACAGTTTCCTATGGAAGGCAGGTGGCAGCTTCCTTTGGGATCTAGTGGCAGCCAAGCTTCAGATTCGCCTGCTGTGGGTAGCAGTTGCCAGCTGCTCTGGTGTGACATGCCACAGACACTTTGTGTGTCTGACACAACGCCTGTGAGAAAAAAAAGATTGGCCTGGAACACTCTGTAAAAGGTTGTATTTTTAAAAAAGGAAGAAGGAAAAATACATACTTGCAGTTTTTTTGTTTTGTTTTTTTTTTCATTACAGAAAAAGGTAGTAAATAGCTAACAGATGACAGTTGTTTCTAGTGCCTGTTTTTAGCTAAAATAACGGGGGTTAATTATTAAACCTTTGTCGCTCACTTGTGCTCCTGATGCTTTAATCCTGGGTCACACAAAGTTTAAGAGTGCTTTACAGGGGAGACTCACTTCTTTTTGCCTCAACCTTTCCATGCTGACGGGATGTTACGGGCTTTGCTGCTTATACTTTCTGTAGTTGCCATTGCTCATGCTGAGCTCTGCAAACCAGGTAAGATTTGGAGCTGATTCCCATCTTTCTTTAGGTAAAGTAGCTATCAGTTTAGACTACAAAGTTTCCAGCTTCTAAGATTTTTATTTAACTGGTTGTCTTCAGTTTGAAGATTGAAATGCTGAGCATTCACTTATTTTTTTGTGAGTTTGCAAATTAAGTGTGGAAGGTAGTCGCACTTCAAGAGGTCATTGTAAACCTCATTGAGATTCTGTTGGGCTTTTTTTTCATGCAAGTAACTTCCATTCTCCTAAATGTGTGATTTCTTAAGTCACATTTAGAAACTGACATTTGTGAAATAATCAGGGAAGCAAATGGTTTACAATCCTGTTTTGAGTGACTAGCAATATATGTTTGCTTTTTTCTCTTTTGTCAGATGCACAGAATGCTTTCAAAGTACGGATTAGTATCAAAACAGCTTTGGGAGATAATGCAGTAAGTAAAATATCTTCATATATTCTTCCTAACTCAATATCTGACAAAATAGAAGTAATGTATACTATACAATTTGTGAATGCAACACAAGCAATTTATTCTGCAATGTTAATTGTAATAGTTTGCTCAAGTCATGATCCATTTCTTGACATTTGACTAGCCCACTCCTTAAAATGTCATTCTTTAGGAGAAATATAAAGCTTGTTTGTTCATAAAGATAATTTTCTGATCAAAGATTTTTTTTTTCCTGGAAAAGCAGTAGTGATGTTACGCTTTATGCATGAGAAGTGCTGCATAAATATAAGTCTGTATTTTGGGAAAAGTACTTCTGCTCAGGAGTGCTAATTGTAAAGTCAAGCATGTCTAGGAAGAGAAGCAGGAAAAGATTTTTAGGTCTTTATAAAATGGGACTTTATGTCAGGCTCTCAGACAAGCATTAACTGTAGAGGTCATTCAAGCATGTCTCATCAATTCCCTTCTTATGGAGGGCTTCAGATAGTGGCCTTTCTTCTCTGCCTGTGGTGCACAGGCTTGTCTCATGAAATGCTTTGGCTTAGTTCAGATCTTTGGGCTTAATGTAGAAATACTGGTGTGAGCAATGAGAGCTACGGAAGAGATTGGGACATTAGATGACTGAGTGGTCCTTTCTGATCTAAGACACTATTTATTATGTCAGAGCCAGTACTTTGTTAGTAGTTTTGAATACTTAGAGCAAATCTGCAGCATGTTAACAGGGCTTGGCAGAAAATTAGGTATGAAATATCCTGGACAGTCATGTCCGCTGTAATTCTGATGTCTGATCATGTTATGAGCCCTGGGAAACAAAAAGCAGTAGGTTACATGTTTTAAAAGACTGATGATATGAGAAACTCCCTATGACTGGAGAAGCTATTCTAAAATTACCCTGAAGGCTTAGGTAATTTAAACTAACATTAGCAGGGACTGAAATTTCAGTGGTAATTTTATAACCCAGACAAAGTACAAAGAAATATTCAAGATACCTGCTAAAGTAAATATCTCAAAATTCACAGTGAAGTCAATTATCTTGGGTGGGAGACTTTAATTAAACAGTGGTGGAAGCCAGTTTTGGTTTGTTTGTTTTTAATTATTAAAAATAGAGTAATACTATGGCTGAAGATATGTCAAAATAATTATTAAAGCTCCTCTTGATGATAAGTGCTAATATTTTGATTTAATCTTGGTTTGACATAGTAACAAAGAACAAAAATTGCCGTTCCTGGTACTGCCCTTTTTTAGTGCCTTTTCATTTTCCAGCTGTAGTAAAATAAGGGGATGTTGTTTGATCATTTATAATTTTTTTTTGTTTGTCATTCAAAAAGGGTATGAGACAAATCATTACCCTTGAAGACACTTTATATTGCTTGGGAAAAAGACATAACTGAGGAGTCTATTGGTTTTTTGCAGTTAGAACAAAGTGTGTGAAAGCTCAAAGAATGGGACAGTCAAGAAAAGCATTTTAGACCAAAAGCTTGGTGAAAGTGGTATGATGCCATAGAAAATCATCCACAAATAATAAACAATTTACTGAGTACACAGGTGGTAGTAGTTCTTTTCCATAGCCATTGCAGTCTTCTCTGTGAATGACTGAAATTGAAAACTGAAACTACTATGAAACTGAAATTAATTTCATTAAAGAATTTGGGGCACTTTACTTTGTGTTGTTTATTTTATCAAAGAGAAGTGTAATACTGTCATTGTGTCACAGCAGGACATGGTCAGCTTGGTTCACTTCCAGATCACTTCAAGCTCCATGATAACAGAAAGCCGAGATACTGTGGGAATTTTTCTCTAGGAGTGGCAGGATAACTCCAGTGCACATTCAGGGGCATAGGAAATATGTTGGTGCAGCTTTTCTCATGGTGTAGCGCATGCCATCCCCTGTGTATGAGACTGATGAAAGCAGGATACCATTTTTTGATTTGTTCACCAGGTGAGCTCTACTCTGAGGCAGGGAGTTCCATTTGGTGTATTTATTTAGTTCTTATCACAATGGAGCTGGAAAGACCAGCTCTGAAGCAGTAGGTATTCAGCTGTTATCATTTTATTTGCAAATAATGGGTGTACTTGACAGATGTGTTGTTTGCTGATCTGTGGGAGGAAACCTGGTGCCTTTAGGCCTAAATGGAAGGTGATTTATCAGTCTCTCTGAGGATGGTTTTGACTTTATGAGTGGCTTCTGGAATAGCTGCTAGTCACTAGTTGCTTTCTGTTCATGGAGCCAGAGAGTAGAGAGTTAATTCAAAAGGGACAGAGGCAACTAGAGAGTGAGAAGAAGTGATGGGCACTGAAAAGTCTGTGTAACTTGGTGTCATCACTCATTTTCACCATAAGAGTCAAAGAGTTGGCTCCTCAGGGGCTGCAGCCAGATGAAGTAGACAGTGCACTTCCCTTCAGGCTCATGTATTCAGGCTGCTTCCAGGGTAGAGGATGAAGAGGACGAAGGCTGACATACACCTTCTGTTTTGCCACCAGATGGGATCCAGAAGTGTGTTTGTGTGTCTGTAGCCACCCTGCAGTCTGAATGGCTGTAAATGTAAGCACAGAACTGTGATAGTGATTGCAGGGGTCCCAGGATGAGGGAAGAGACAAGTTGACTCCATGTTCAGAAGGCTTGGTTTATTATTTTATGATATATATTATATTAAAAACTATACTAAAAGAATAGAAGAAAGGATTTCATCACAAGGCTTGCTAAGAATAGAAAAGGAATGAATAACAAAGGCTTGTCTCTGACTGAGAGGGCCTGGACAGCTGGACTATGATTGCCCCTTAATTAGAAACAAACAAATGAGACCAATCACAAATCCACCTGTTGCATTCCACAGCATCAGATAATTATTGTTTACATTTTGTTCCTGAGGCCTCTCAGCTTCTCAGGAGAAAAAATCCCAAGGAAAGGATTTTTCATAAAACATGTCAGTGACACAGAACCATTCAGGAGGGAAGAGATCTTGGATGGTCTCTAGTCCTCACCTGCTCAAAGCCAGGTCAATGCTGAAATCTGGTCAGTTTGCTCAGAGGAATCTTGTAATATTATATTCTCATATCTTTAATTTTGTCTTTTGCAGCACTATTACAGCATTTCACCCCATGAGCAACCTACACTCATCATTTTTCATGCATTATGTCATCATCTTCATTCAGTAAAAGGCATTTAAGACTGCCTTTCACAGTTAGCTGTGTCCAATTCTGCTCCTTCTTAATGCATAAAGGATGGCAAGTGCAACTGAGCCAACATCTTGATGTTGTGTTACATCTTTGTGTTGGTTCCTTTGTAGCCCAATGAAGATTGTAAATTTAAAAGTTCTGATACCATAATGTAGTGTTTCATTCATAACAGTTATGTTTACAGCATGTGGTTCCAAATTATCTTTAAATATGGTTGCAAATGATATTTAATGTTTCCTCTAGAGTAGTAGCAGGTGTGCATCAATAGCTGCAGTGCACAGGGACATCATCAGTCATCAGCTGTTCTCCAGGCCTTTGCATTTGGAGGATAAAGATGAAGCTGATAAAGTCCTGTAGTACAATGAATCAGGTCTAGTGGAAGGTGTCCCTGCCCATGGCAGGGTGGTTGGAACTAGATGACTTTCAGAATCCCTTCCAATCCAAATGATTCAAGGTTTTTTGGCACCTCTGATCAGAGAAAGCTGCTGATTAGAAAACATTTTCTGGAAATTCATGCCTGCTCTCCTGAGTTCATACAGTTTGTTAGCTTAAAGTTGTTCTTGCCTTACTTCTCCTCCTCATTATGTTGCCTCCCCCTTGTATATTCCTGTATGCAGTCATGTACTGATGTTCTTGTTCACCTGAAGCCCACAACCATGTCCATTTCCTCTACTTCCTATTTAGTCTCCATTTTCTTGGGGCTTCTCTCCCTTCTGCCAAGGAGGCTGTCTGCAATATCTTCTCCTGACTCAGGCAGACCCTTCATTTCTGCTGAGCATTCTCTGCCAGTCTCCTCCCCATCTTTCTCACAGTCTTCTGTTTATTCTCTTTTCCCTACTCTTTTCCTACTCTTAGAGTGCCTGCTCTTTCAACTGGGCCTGGAATTCCTCACTAAAAATTACCTTCCCTGATTTGAGATACCCTTTTTGTTACTCTGACTTAAAGAAGTGCGAAGCTACTGCATTATTTATGAGAGCTGTGACAAATTGTGCATGTATATATGCATTGCACTAAACATAAACATACTGAGTACATGCATTTCGTAGTGCTGCATTGTATTTGTGTCCATGTTAGCATGAAATAGAGTGTGCTTCATCATTATCTATTTTCAAGACAACTGATTAAATTATCTCTACAGCTGGTTTAATTCACTGGCTAACAAATTACATCTTTTCTGTCCTTTTGGACCTGTTCTCAAAGACTGCAGATGGCATGTAGGGATTCAGTCAATAGTGCCACACAGAGAAAAAATAGATCTTCCCTTTTAGTAATGCAAATTGTGCTTCATGGTTTAAATACAGATATCTTTAAAATGATGATAAATGGTTCTATGGCTCCAATCTGTATTAATTCCTTTACTACACACTCTATCTCTTTCAGTACTAGTTGCTCTCATTACTCTCACATTTTCATCAGTGCAGTGAGATCAAAAAACATACTTTTATAACTTTTTTCCAAGGAGTTTCTTCTGTTATTTTTTTTTTTCAATTTTACTTCCCAGGGTGGCAAGCATTGTCACAGTATACTCACAACCCCCTTCATTCACAAGGCAAGAGTGGTGAGTCAGAACCCAGGTTCTCAGCAGTGCAACTTCACTTTGGTGCTGCTCAAGTTGTCTGCTGCCTCAGCTTTGATGTCCC